>NW_027531893.1:1649841-1675534 GCF_008692635.1 Crocuta crocuta
ACCATGTTGCTCATTTGCCACTTAAATGAACAGTAACTGTATTTCTATGTTGACTATAACATGGGGAATGTCAAAAATGAAAGTCCATGTGATTCCCACCTAGGGAGGGGATAGGCTGAAGATGCGGGTATGTTTTATTTCTCTTAGGACCTGCTTACCTGGCTCTTCTAAGCCACAGGGACCTACAGGTAGCAGGTTTAAGGGGTCGGGCTTCAGGGAAACAAAAGGGTGGGGGCTTTCCCTGAATGGTCTGAGCCTTGCTGGGAGAACAGTGGTGGAACCACAAGATAAAGAGATCCTGGAAAAAGACTGGTATTTGGAGATCTGCAGATGCCTGGGAGTAGGCATGTGGAAGTGTGCTTGGATGTCTGATGCCCTAAGAGTCCAAGAGGAAGCTGACTGGCTAGACTGGGTCATCCATGCTCTTGAACCTGCGAGCAGAGGCTTCTCTCTGTTCTTTGCCAGGGACAGACAGCCTCTTCAGAGCTCACATGGGTGCAGTTTAAAATCAGGTTAGAGTTCAGGTTCTCAAACTTGGGGAATTTACATAAGTACTAATGCCTGAGTCACCTACTCCATGGATTCTTCTTTAATAGGCCTTAGGCTTTAGAAATCGTAAATTCCCTGATCACCCAATTGAATCTAATGTGTAGCCAGATCAGAGACCCACCAGACTGGAACCAACAAAGATAGCAATCTACATGAGACAACCTGCAGTCAGAAAAAGGAAAATCAAAACCAATTTGACATGAAGTATTTCTTGGATGGGACACAGTAAACACTCAAAAATAGAAAAACACCTAAAAATCTTAAACATGATTGTCAATTGAACAACTCGGTTCATGAGTAAGAGGGAGGTTGATCACTGCTGAGACCTGAGTTGGTGTCCTTGGAAGATCAAGTACAAAAGTCTCAAAGTACAGAATTATAAAAATAAGATAAAAATCCTGAGAGGAAAATAGAAGAATGGGAGAGTAGATCCTAGAGGTCTGGAATGAAAGTAACAAATATAGTGATGTAAAAAATGGGTGGGGTAAGAATTTTCTAATAGTAAAGAGTCCCTCTGACCTGAGCATAGGAAAGATCTAGGCCAGCGAGTTGAAATAGCTCACTAAGGTCTAGGCTCACCTGATGAGAAAGACTTATGGTCTAGACCTATTCTGGTAACATTATGTTCTGTAAGGCTAAAGATGGTTCCAGGGAGAAGAAGAAGAAACCCAACTTTAGAAAACAGTGGGAGGTGGGAACCAGCCTGGCATTGGCTTTCTCATCTGCAAGTCAGAGAGGAGATGGGGATATCTACACGTTACTGAGAGAAGTGGACCACAGTCCAAGAATCCTGTATCCAATTTATGTAACTTACCTGCCTACATGAAAGATGTTTGAGGATATGCACGAATTCAGAGTCAGCAATACATAACCTGTTGTAACAATAGGTGCTAACCAAATATGAAATGAATCTGAACAGGACTTCAAGATTGGAAAAGATAGAGTAAATACTGATCATAAACCTTAACACATTTGTGCATTGATAATTAGAAATTAAACCTGGGGATTTGTACCTTACACACAAAATAAGGACCCCTTAAGTCTTACTAGAAAACCTAAAACTCTTCTGTTTCAGACAACCTGAGAGAGTGGTAGGCAGAGAAGTGGATCCTTTCTAAAAAGATTATAAGAGGGCTGAAGGAGGGGAAATTAAACCGCTTACTAGGGTGGTATGAAAGAGTAAAGAGAAGGTCATGGTGGGAAAAGTCAGTTAATGGAAGTAGTTGTAATCTTTTTTGCAAAGAATAGAGCCTAAGGAAGGTGACTAATGAAAGAACTTCCAAATTAATGAGGGGGGCAGTAAATAACAAACTAGTCTTTCAAATAAAAATTGCAAAATAAAATGACCAAAAGAAGGAAAAGTCTAAAATACTAGTCACTGAATTAAATATAAACAGAGTAATTAGAAAATTAAAAGCCAGATACAAGACTAAGTAAACCAAGTTCTGTTTGCTTATTGCCATTTGTTAGTGTTTATGAGAACATTTGAAAGAGATGCATTAAAATACTAGGAAATGACTGGTTAAAAACAGAAAAGCACCAAACATCAGTTAAACTGTAAAGCAAAATATGAATCAAACAATATCCATACACATAATCCATTATGTAACCACATTTGGTATAGATGACCAGATACTTAGCATGTACTGATGTCTTTTCCATTGATAATATAAATAGGAAGAAACTTAAAATCTTTAAAATTTTAGAACAAATAGTTACTAGTATAATAGATTCAGTAACAACCAAGTTATCTAGTTGTGCTATTTTTAACAACTAGAAGTTTTTAGTAAAGGGAATAGTAAAGTAGCAAAGACATTGAAACATTATTGTCCCTGTTACCAAGAGATGTAATTTTATGCCTAGAAAACTTAGTCTAGTAAAAGAATTCGAAAATGTTGCTAGATATAAGATACATAAAAATCAAGTCTGTAGGCTAAGCACCTAAGATAAAAATGCAATCAATTTAGAATAGAGACAAAACCATATAGTGATAAACTCAAGGAGCATAAGATCTATGTGAATAAACCAAAGTTTTCCTGATAGAAAATGAAATCTAAACAAATGAACTTAAGATGGAAGATTCAAGAGACACTTGGGCAGCTTAGTTGGTTAGTGACCATTTTTGACTCAGGTCATGATCTCATGGTTCATGAGTTTGAGCCCTGCATTGGGCTCTGTGCTGACAGCTTGAAGCCTGGGACCTGCTGTGGGTTCTGTATATTCCTCTCTGCCTCTCCCTTACTCATGCTCTGTCTGCCTGTCTCTCTCAAAAGAAGAAAAGAACAACTGGAAGACTAGATTGTAGTAAATATTAAGTCATTCAATATACAGATTTTTCCATTTCAGATGTCAACATGGTTATTTAAAGAAAGTGTATGGGGAAGAATAAGTGCTCGGATAGAAATTCTACTGAGGGGGGCTTTCACTACTCAAATTGGAGTATTCTCTAAATTACTATAAACTCAATATAATCAATATAGTATTGTGCTAAGGACAGTTAAATAGGTGAGTAGAACAAAAATAGATTAAAAATCTGTTTCTGTAGAAAATCTAACAACGATAATTTATTAAAAGGATAGACTAGGAAAGGATGTTTACTGAGTGGTACTGATACTGTTGAAGGAAAAGTGAATTCTTTTATATTCAGATAAAATAACAGATGAGATAAATATAAAAGTCTAGAGGTAGAGTAACACATAACAAAGACTAGAAATGCAAACTAAAAATTTTTTTTAAATAACTCTTCTGAATAGAAGAGACTATAAAGAGTCAGGTGCGTCCCCTCCCCCCCAAATATCATACAAGTGATGTATTTATAGCAGTTACTATATGGAAAGACCTGGTAATAGATCAGGAAAAGACAAAACGGTAATGTGTAAGGAAATAATTCAGAATAGAGCAAATCAAAGTGATTAGCAAATTTATAAGACGCAGGGGCGCTTGGGTGGCTCAGTCGGTTGAGCGTCCGACTTCAGCTCAGGTCATGATCTCACGGTTGTAGGTTTGAGCCCCGCATCGAGCTCTGTGCTGACAGCTCGGAGCCTGAAGCCTGCTTCAGATTCTGTGTCTCCCTCTCTCTCTGATCCTCCCCTGCTCACGCTGCCTCTCTCTCTCTCTCTCTCAGAAATATTAAAAAATTAAAAAAATTATAAGATGCAAATTAAAATGTTGATTTTTATTAGACTGATTCTTATTAGACTGATAATTTTAAAATGACACTATATCATGGATATGACAGGAAAGATATTCTTCTAGCTTACGGAAGTGATCTCTCAATCTACTAAAAGTAAATACATCATTTCAGTATTTTCACATGTGGGACTACTCTGTAGAATAAAGGCACCTCAAGTAAGGATATGTGTGAAAAGATGGTTATTGGTGCATTGTTTGCAGTGATATAAAACGGAAAACAACGTAGGTGCTCTCTTAAAGTCTGGGAAGGACCAACAAACAAAACTAAAGCTTGAGTGAAAGTGCTAGAAGATGGAAGGATGGCCGCTGGGTAACCTGCAGCGTTGAGGAATTTCCAGCAGCTCTGCAGCAGACAGCATCATAGAAGGAGGAAAGTCCAGTAATGGTGACTGGCCCTCCGTAGAATAGAGGACCTGCCTGGGAAGTGGCTCATCAGGAGAGGTGGTTTTACTCAGAAGGCGTTAGTAAGGCTGTAGTTTCAGGAGGGCAGGGTAGTGAAAGGTGATGGAGTGGTACACAGGGTGACAAAATGGAGGCCCTTTTGAACATGCATCAATTCTCTGTGTGTGACTCCTGACTTTGTAACTGAAGTCTGTTCCCAAAATAAACGGGACCTCTGCTGCAGTGGGTTTTGTTTGCAGGGGACACTCAATTCTTTTATTGCTTTTTTTAAAAAATTTATTTATTGTGAGAGCAAGTGAGCAGGGGATGGGCAAAGAGAGGGAATTTCAGGCAGATTCTGTGCTGTCATTGCATCGGGGCTAAGATTGCCCCATCTGTGAGATCATGACTTGAGCTAAGATCAAATGAACCCATATCCTTCACTGACTGAGCTACCCAAGGGCTCCCAAACACTCCTTCCCCCCCCCCCTCTTTTAAATGTTTATTTCTGAGAGAATGTGAGCGGGCGAGGGGCAGAGTGAGACGGGGAGAGAGGATCGGAAGCGGATTCTGTGCTGACAGAGCCCGATGTGAGGCTTGAACTTCTGGACCATCAGATCATGACCTGAGCCCAAGTCAGATGCTTAACCGACTGAGCCACCCAGGCTCCCAACACTAGGTTCTTAAATACCTCGAAGGTTTATTTATTGGCTGGTGGAGAGGGGGGACTGTGAACTAAGGAGTCTACACTCTGCTGTGTATTGTGGATGAGTGTCCTGGCTTAGATTGTCTAGCAAATGCTTGCTCTTTTTTCTTACTCTGGGCAGAGTTTACTTCCTACCCCCTTCACTTTGAGACTGGCTTTTTGATTTCAGCCATGTTTTGTGGACATTACATGAACAGAGGTTTGAAATATTACACCTGTTAGGGGTTGGCCTCCTGAGAGCTCCTGACTTCCACCCTAAGAGGACATGTCTTGGCGTAGCTTCTATTCCTGAGCCTGGCCCCAGTCCAACAGCCACCTTGTCCACCAGTGGCTGGAAGCAGAGCTACGCCAGCTGAAGAGCAGAGAGAGAGGAAAGGCTGCTGGTCCTGGGCTGACCTGCTGTGGTTGGTTGTTACACGTAGCAATAGCTGAACGAGACAACTTGTAGAGGAGAAAAACCTATTGTTTTACAGGTAAAAGAACTAGAAGATCCTCTAACTTTACTAGGAATTTTATTTTGAACTTGAGAAAAAGTACTCTATCCGAATGGAGAAGGAATCTTAAGGAACATGGAAGTGGAATGGAGGAATCAGCAGTGGAAACTGAAATTAGTAAAATTTATGATTAAGTTTAAATAACAGCTTGTAGGAAGGCTATGAATCTTAATACAGTTGTTAGGAAAGGATTTTCAAAATTCAAGGTCTGTTCTGTTGAAAAAAGTATCGGGAGTCTAAGCTCTGTAAATTTCAGGAGGCTGGCAGGGAAGGGAAATTAAAAGCTTGTTTATAATCCTAGGTCTGTTTTAATAGGGGGAAGATCATATGTAGGGTTGATTGTTAATGGGGGTAAGCAAGTACAGGTGCAAATATGCTAAATTGAAGGTAAGAAATGGAATACTTAAAAAAAAATCTGCCCTTGGTGCCAGAGGGGGACTTTGTTTCCTAACCAGGGTTATATATTTCCTTTCCTCCCTCTGGGAAAAGTTTGGAAAGATGTGTTTAGTAGCTCCTTTAAAAACAAACAAACAAAAAGACATTTCCTGAAACACTGGGTTTTGTAGCTGTGACACAAACCCACCGTGTGCAGCATCTTGCATCGAGCCATTGAGCCACCTTGTGTCACTTCTGTGGGACTTTGCAAGCAGAATCCATGGAACATGAAGCTAATGCTCTTGTGTCTTATGAAAAATGATCTCCCTTTAATCTTGGATCCAAGAGTTTTGTCTCCAGCACCAGGGTCTATGAAACGACAGACCAATTTAGTACCTTGCAAAGAGTAAAATCTCTGACTTTTCAGATGTTCTGCTGTACTGTTAAATACTTTTCATATGACCCCTGGATAAAAGGTACAGCATACTGAGAATGAAGATAATTGTCATTAAACTTTTATAATGCCAAAGAACATGATAAAACTTCTGGAAGTTTATTTTGTATCTTGAAATTTTTTAAATTTTAGTGTTTATTTTTAAGGGGGGAAGAGGGGGAGAGAGAGCGTGCACACGTGCGTGTGTGAGCGGGAGAGGGAGCAGAAAGAGGGAGACACAGAATCCTAAACAGGCTTCATGCTTCGAGTTGTCAGCACAGAGCCTGACTTGGGGCTCAAACTCCCTGACTGTGAGAGCATGACTTGAGCTGAAGTCAGTTGCTCAACCAACTGAGCCACTCAGGCACCTCCATTTTGAAAGCCTTATTTCAAAAGCTTTAACATAGTGTTCTCAAAACTTGACAGACAAAAAGCTGGAGAGGTTTGACTATCCCCCTCAAAAAGTTTTGAGTATATAAAACATTTATGGATACGCATATATCATATTATATTAAAAAGTAATATAAATCAAGTGCCCATGAAACTGTTAAACAGAGTGTAGGCTTCAAATGAAAGTTCATATAAAAAAGTAGAAACAACTCAATCTTAATTTGCTTTCCTAAATTCCTTTAAACTAGAAATTAGGTTGGAATTTTTGGTTACAAACAGAAATGAAACATTCTTCTAAATAATTTTAGGATCAAGGAGGATATCAATATGAAACTACACTGCAAAAATAAGACCTTCTCTATAGCAAAGGTTATATTGAGTGATTAAACCATAGCTCCTAGAAAATTCATAACCTTATGCTTTGATTAAACAAAAGGATATGAAAATAAATGAGAAATTCAGACCTAGAAACTAGGGAGTCTTCACTAACTTTTCCTTGGAAATGGTTCTGGTTCTCACTGCTAAATATAAGCTTGTGCTAACACATTGTTCCATTTTTAGAAAAGAAAAGAGCTTTTTAGCTTTGAAAGAAATTGGCTTGAGGAGGCTTTTTTGTCAGTTAGTATGTTTCCAGAGTGTGTATTTTTATTTTTATAGAAAAACTTGAATAAATCTTAGCAGTTTTTTATATTCAAAAACAACTTCTAATTTACATCTACCTTTAGAGATGAATACATAGGACAACATGTAGTGCTTGAAATTTAAATGAAATTGAAGAGTTATTTTTTTAGAAAAGCTAAAATGCTTACAAGACTTTGATTCAGTATCTGAACTACATTTATTTCTGGATATTTGATTTTTTTAAACAGCCTGTTAATAAAAAATATTTGACCTATAATATGCAGAGTTTGCAGAAGACAGAACGAAGTAAGCATAAGGTTATAATCTGTACAGCATGCAGAACAAACAAGGTGAAGGAAAATATGAATGCCAAACATCAGACAGCCAAACTGTGGAGATCTGTCTTTATTCCTTTAAAATGTAAAAGGTGATTTAAGGAAAGCTTCACAAGGGAAGTGGACTGAAAATTTGAAGTGCTGTCACGGAAAAGTAGTTTGCTACAGTAGTAAAGATGAAAAAAAGTATTTTGTATGCCAGCCTTTTTCTGATATGAAAGCAGTGCCAGAAAAATACTTGTTCATTTTAGAACATTTAGGACGTGTAAACATAACAAAGAGTCAGTATGAATCCTATGTTTCTTTTGTGAAGCCTTTTCCATGTCTTTGGGTTGGGTTCTTTTTAACTTTAAAAAAATTTTTTTAACGTTTTTTATTTGAGAGTGAAAGAGAGACTGCATGAGAAGGGGAGGGTCAGAGAGAGGGAGACACAGAATCCGAAGCAGGCTTCAGGCTCTGAGCTAGCTGTCAGCACAGAGCCCGACGCGGGGCTCGAACCCCTGAACCGTGAGATCATGACCTGAGCTGAAGTTGGCCGCCTAACCCACTGAGCCACCCAGGCGCCCCTCTTTTTAACTTTTTAAATGTTTGTTATTTTTGAGAGAGACAGAGTGCCATCAGGGGAGGGAAAGCGGGGGACAGAATCTGAGATAGGATCCAGGCTCTGGGCTTCCAGCACAGAGCCTGATGAGGGGCTGGAACCCATAAAGTGTGAGATCGTGAGCGAGATCGTGAGCTGAGCAGAAGTCAGACCGTTAACTGACTGAGCCACCCAGGAACCCCTTTCTGTGCTGGATTCTATTCCTTTTTGTGTCCAAGGTGCACCCTCTTCGTTCTTGGTGTTTCATGCACAGTAGTAAAGCTATGTTTATCTTCTCTATTAGTGTAGGCAGCATTGAAGTTTGAAGAGTATTAATTTTTTTTAATACCAGCAATTTAGTGCTATCATTAATAGCACTCAGGAAACAAACACTGATTTTTTTTTTTTGAGTCGATTATTAGGATTGATCAACTATATAAGAGGAGATGCTTCTTTAAGCAGAACAAACCATATTTAGGCCTTAGGTCAACTAGCATTTCAGAAATGCCAACGGCCAATTTTTGTGCATAATTTAGGTTTAAACTTTCCCATATCACCATGTCCTTTCCAGCACTGAGCATTACAACTTTAAGGTATTAGTCATTTTAATCAAAATCTTACTCTGTGCGCTCTCTTCATTACTAGAGCGATTGGACATTTTAAAAGTATTGAAGTTCTGTGAATTATTCCTGTCTCCCTTCTGCTTTAGATGTAATTCTAATAAACTTTTGCCCATTTCATATGGGGGAATATTCTTCCAGTTTATTGCTTTTTAGTTTTCTTTGGGATCTGTGACTTCCAAAAGCTTTGTGATTTTAATATTGTGGATTCTTTGTCATTTCCTTTGCCTGGAAAGTCCTTTCATATCCAGAGCCTTTTCACCTTCATTTTCTTGTAGCATTTTATGGTTTAAGTATCTTATCTAGGTGTAAAAGAATGTATTGTAGTTACTGGATTTGCATTAATTGATCATGTGGATTTGTGAAGAACTGATGTCTAACTTCCCATCCAGAAACCGGTTTCTCCAATTACTTACTTGAAATCCCTCAGTAAAGATACTTTTTTGTACAGACTCTGAATCTTCCATACTTCTCCCTGTATTTCAGTTTGGGATGATTTTTGCCACTGGATTTTTCTATTATATTCACTTTTACTACTCATAGAAAAAAAATTTTTTTTCACAAATTGACCTATATCTGTGGAATTTACTGAACTCCCTTATTTACTAGATTTTCAGGTTTTCAATTCAGGTTTTCTAGATAGAAAGTAGTATATAAGAGTAAAGTGATACTCTGGCTTGGGATTGTTCTCAATTTTTTACCCGTTAAGAATGCTGTTTGTTGTTCTGAAATGTAGGTTGTAATGTTATTCCCAAAATTTACTTAATTTTTAAAAATAGGGATCCATATAGAATTTGAATATACAAATACCTTTTTGGCCTATATTAAGATCAAATCTACAAATACTTAGCATATATTAAGGTCATTAAATGGTGTCTGACAGTTTGACTTGAAGTGATCTAGTCAAATTTGCATATTAGACCATTCCCCAAAGAAACCTGACCTAGTCTTGATGGATTATTTTAACAGAAGATTGGAATCGATCCACTTTTATTTTCCCAAATACTTAATATCACACTTTGCAGGAATTTTTCATGTGTTCCTCACACTACCCATCTGCCTCTTTTGTTCTCCTTCCTTAGTGGCTTCAGATTATTACCCTAACTTGTAAGTTTTTTCACTCTTCCATAGTGAATTGATACATTTAGTAACAGTTCTACCCCTAAATGAGTGCAATCACCGCATCCCCCACCCCAGCAGTTGCCTTGCTATAATCCCTCCTCCCTGCTCCCAAACACAGATCTCTTCATGCCAGTTCAGTTTTTAAAGTCAATTAGTGGTGTTGCATTGCTTTTGCAATGAAACTGAAGGTCTTCAGTGGAGTTATTAGAGCTTTGACTACCTTGAGGTCTCTACAGCTGCCCTTATCCCAGTCTTCGTGCCTCGCTTTATGTGATAGAAGCATGATAGGAGGTTCTCCCAGCCTACAATGATCTACTGCCTTGTTTGCCTGGTGGCTCCTGCAGCTTCCCTTTTAAACTCAGGATCCACTCGACTTGGAAATGTTTTATGATAGTTTGGCTGTGCACACTAAATTTAGCTGTCTTTCCTGTCTACTCCCATTATAGCCTTCGTGTTTGTATTCTACTTACCGCACAGTATTTTAATTTTCTTGCCTTTTCATCACTACACATTTAAGAGCAAGTATGTTTGGCCTTATTCATCTTACTGCGTCTCCTGAACAATAGAGGCTTGATAAATATTTGAGTAAATGGATAGAAAAGTAGACTACCTGGAGCCTGCATTATAGTAGACCCTGGTCTTTTCTTCTGCCTCACTGCTACCCGTGTTCCTTCTAGAAGATAAATCTCATTGTTTTGGAACAGCATTGTAAGTCCTTTAATGAGTCTGATAAAGTACTTGAAACAGTGTTTCTCTAGACTTGATTCTGAATGCCTACAGGTTAGAATCCTCCGGAGGCCTTTGGAAAACCATGGGGATGCCTCTGCCCTGCCCCAGACCAGTTACACTAATTTCTGGGGTTGGGCCTCAGCATGGGTGTTTTCTAAAAACTCCCTGGATTCTAATACGCAGCAAGATGAAATTTCCCCAGCTCACAATTTGGGAATTTCCAGCAGCCACCAGTTAAGTCCCTCAGTTTATGCGGAAGTACTGGAGTCAGGGCTTGATGGAGCCGTGAGAATTCTTCCTGGTTGTTTGGACACCAGCTCCTCAAGGCCTTGATGCCCTGGTTGTCTGCAGACCCACACGAGTGCCCGTGTGGTGAGGCTGTTGTCTGGTGAGGTTGTTGTCGGGACTGCCCCATGGATGCCGCACTACGCACTGCAGACACTTCACACCCTTAGTGTATGGTTCTTGACACAGCTCTCTGCAGTTGACATATCTGGGTTTGCTCTGCCTAACCTGTATTGGGCACTAGGTTGAAGGAAGAGTGCTTTTCTTTGTCAGTCTCCCTTATTTAGCTTTTCTTGTCTTTGTCAGTCTTCTTACTTAATGGTGATCAAAAGAAGTGAAGCTATCTTCTTGCCCAATGTGTTCTAAGTTAGTGGGATATCTTAGCTGAGATTGTGGCAACAATGTACTAGAAGCTGGGTGACTTCTACAACAAACATTTCTCAGTTCTGGAGGCCTGGGAAGTCCAAGGTCAAAAGGCAGACAGAAACATTGTATTGTGAGCATGGTCCTTGGTATATAGACCACTGTCCTCTGTATTCACGTGGCCCAGAGACGGAGCTTTTGTCTCCCTTTTTTTTTTTTCTTTTAAATCCAGACATTAATCCCATCTTGAAGGACCTGCTCTCATCACCTGATCTAACCCTAGTTACCTCCCCAATGCCTGACCTCCAGATATCATCATAATATGGATTTCAGAACAGGAATTTTGAGGGGAGGGGTCAAACTTTCTCTAACAAAGGACCAGTGGAACCTGCATTACAGACACTGTGTATATAGATTTACCTTTGAGAGGGTTACTTTGTCACTTGCCAGAATGATCTGTCCTACTCTTTAAGGGGAACTCTTGTTCTTAATCTGGGGGACCCTGTTAATCCCTCATGTCCTTAAACTTCTTTTTATAAAAGTGTTTTTCTCACTTAAGATCTGGATTTTACAATCCACATGATCGAGGGTGTTGTGCAGATGGGGTAGGAAAAAGAGTGTGTGGCTGGTGCTGTTTAAGCAGAGACTACCATGTGCTCACTCAGGGAGGTAAGCTGTCCTGAAGGTGAAGAGTAGTGTACACCCACACCTGGGTTTCAGTTTTTATCCCATCAGGTATAGCTGGTGTCCTTGGGTAGCCACTTAACCTTCATGCCTCAGCTTCCCTATTTGTAAAACAGATCCCAGTCCTCTCATGGGTGGTTGTGTGGACTCCGTGAATTAACTATGTAAAGTGCTTACAAGAATACCTGACACATAGAAGTGCTTAATAAATGTTAGCTATAGTTAACAACTGTGAAAGCTATAATTCTAACCCTTACTGCAGCTATTTGAGATTTCTCTTACTAGCTCCATTTTAAAGGAGGAAAACCAGCTTTAGAGATGTTAACTGCAGAACCCCAGGGCATGTGATGTAACAGCTGACAGATTTAAAACCGTGTCTGTCTCAGTCTGAAGCTTCTACTCTTCCTTATACTATAACTGAAGAAAGATGAAGGTTTGTAAACCGCTGATAAGTATTTTTGAAGTCCTTAATTAGGAAGCTTGCAGTTTTTACTTGATCTGAGAACCACTGAGGAGATTGACATTTAGCAGAGTGATTAACATCCTTACCAGAAAATTGTGCTGCACATATGGAGTAATTAAGGGGAGATAGGGTCTGGGGGTAAAGACCTGGCAACATAAGGTGACAGATCTTGAACAGAAGTGGAGTTGGGGAGGAGTACGAATCATTGGGGCCTGGAGGTCTCCAAGTCCTTGGCGGCAGGCTCTGGACACAAGCGCTGCCTTCCCACAGAATAGATCGCTCCGCCATGTTGGGTATTTGGAGGAAGGAGAAATGCCGTCAAGGCCCTTTCCAAAGGGAGAGAATGAGATTTGGACTCTAATTTTTAGCTGTGAATTTTAAAAGCATGTGTTGGCAGAGGTGTAAGAGCTGAGTGTCTTATCCAGTAATTGTAAGACTAAGCGGAGTTGTCATGAGGGCAGTGCTAACAAAAAAAAAAGCAGGAAGTCCGATTATAGTTTTCTCAGAGACTGGAGTCTCAAACTTGGGTTATGGATCTCACATTAAACACAGACCAAATTTGACAGTGCAGTTTGAGTGGCAGCCTTGCTATGATCTAGAAATACTTATGGCAGCTATTGCTTTTTTTTTTTTTATAGTGGCATTTAGCATATGCTGTCTTTCAAGTTATCTGTATTTTCTATCATAGGCTCTGTGCTTTGAGATGTGGTTGTCATTCCTCATTTGGGTATTCTTTTTAGAATAAAGTGTATTTTCCGTGCTCTCTCAGAACTTCGTATACATGGGAGCTTTGGGCTACGTGGTACTTGAAGACAAAACCTGAAAGGGGGAATACTTAAGTCTAAACATAGCACTTCCAAAGCAACTGTTATTACATAATTATCCACTGTATGATTTTCCTCATGTCTACGCAGACACTTTAAAAATGACATACGTCATCTTCTGCAAAACTAAAGACCTCTTCTGCTCTCTTCAGGCCTTTTGTTTTCAGTCTTGAAAAACAAATCCTAATCTATGACTGACCGTGTTTTATTTTATTATTTTTTTAATGTTTTATTTATTTCTAGGAGACAGACAGCGTGAGCAGGGGAGGGTCAGAGAGAGAGGGAGTCACAGACTGAAACAGGCTCCAGGCTCTGAGCTGGCAGTCAGCACAGAGCCCGACGCGGGGCTCGAACCCACGAACCGCGAGATCATGACCTGAGCAAAAGTCAGACACTTAACCGACTAAGCCACCCAGGCGCCCCTGACTGACCGTGTTTTAAAGATCTCTACCGAATGACCAGTGGTAAGGAAAAGCAAGGTGACCTTCCTAAAAAAAAACCTTTCAGCTTTCTTCTATTTGACTCTAAGATATACTGGTCTCCCTTGCCTCCTATATTTGGTTTAAAAGAATCTTAAATTTTTAGGACAAAGTAGGAATATTTTTGAAACTATTTTTCTAATAGGATGTTCTACGATTTGGTATATATCTTTTAAGACTGACTAAAGCTGTATGTTGCCTTCACACTTACTACCCAACCACTCGAGTAGGAGCTAGGAAATGAAGGTCATAACCCTGGATTTGGGCTTGCCAGTATCAGGTTTTTCTGACTATCAGGTGCTTGTCTCACTCAGCCAAACTGATGATTAGACATTTGAAGGTGCCTGCTGTAAGCCTTCCTTTATTAACGGACAGTTTGGCTGTAATTATCACATTTCCCTTTGTTAATTTTTGATTGACACCCGGATGCAGACTCTAATAAAAGGTGTGCATAAGACCACAAACTCATTTTAGCTATAACTGCCACCCAGTCTATTTTTCTAGTATTGTAAACACAAAAAGGAATGCAAACTTTCTCATGTGAAATAACACATGAGAAGTAGATCAGTCACAGTAAGAAAACCAGAATTCTAGAAGCCTAGTTTTTCAACATGGATGATCTAAGTTCTATTATGAAACAGTTTCTTCACCCTTTTTAACTACAGTCTTATGAAATGACTGAAAATCTGGGAGTTCTTCCAGTCAGATAGTATCCTTCATCATAGTTTACTAAAAGTGCTTGTAGCTAAAGTATTTGGAATGTCAGTAAGTGACTAACTTACAGTTACTAAAATTATTGGCACACCACCACACCGGAGGGGGTAAAGCGAAGGCAGTAAGAAAGGGGCACAACGGGTATGCCAGCTGTGTAGAATTAAAGCTTTTGTGGATCTCCCTGTATGCTTCTAAATGTCATCTCCTCTATTGACTTTTCATTATAGAAATAATCAGTAATTTCTCTCCAACTGGGAAGTTTAGGTTTCTTGAAAAGTATAGTGGGTGGCACCTATGGGTTCTGAGAAAATACGGGGTTAGGATGGCACAGTGTTCAAAAAGGTAGACTTTGGAATTAACATACCCAGGTTTGGAATCCTATCTCTTACTTGAAGGCATTGGCACTTTGCTTAACTGCTGAGCCCACATTTTCTTGTCTATGAAATGGGGATACTAACCTCTGCTTCAGAGTGAATTAGTTTACTATCCAAAACCTAGGAAGCATTCAATAAGGGAAGGTCTTGTAACTAGGAAAAGATAAAAATGATATGACATGCACATTTAAAAACTCCTTAACAGGCGCTTGGGTGGCTCAGTTGGTTAAGTGTCAGACTTCTGACAGCTCAGAGCCTGGAGCCTTCTTTGGATTCTGTGTCTCCTTCTTTCTCTGCCCCTCTCCCACTCCCACTCTGTCGCTTTCGAAAAGAAACCTTAAAGTTTCGAAAAGTGTTTGCTTGGAAGTATTCTATGGATTTTTTTTTTTTTTTCATTCGTTCATTTGTTCATTTTTTGGAAAAAGCAAGACAGGAGGGGAGGGACAGAGAGAATCCCCAGCAGACTCCACACTGTCGGCACAGAGCCCGATGCAGGGCTCGAACTTACAAACTGTGAGAACATGATTTGAACCGAAAGCCAAGAGCTGGACACAGCCAACTGACCTGCCAGGCGTCCCGTGAGTGTTCTACATTTCCATAGCCTTGAAAACCCAATTTAGCAGTGACCTTCTCCTGAACCTTTCCTTACATTATCTAAGGAATAATGACTTTTTATTAAGTAGCTGATAAGTGTTAGATGCTTGTCTTTAGTATTTTCTATGTATTAGTCATCTCATTCTTAGGCCAGTTCTGTGAAGCAGGTTACTATTATTATCCCTCTTTACAGATAAGAAATGGGGGCATAAAGAGGGAGTTGCTTCCCCTGTAACCAGCTAGTGGTAGAGCTGGCGTTCGCTTGAACTCCATCAACAGGGCCAGGGTGGTTGGGTGTCTGTTACTCCTTACCTGTTAGCTCGGATGTCGTCACCTGTTGACACATTCTTCTACACTTCTGTGTTGCACAAAGTGTTTTTAAAAGCTTTCGAACTAGCCCTTACGTATTTGAGATTTACGGTCTCTTGCTCTGGCTATAAACCTTGTCTTAGGTGTCAGCAAGATAGTTTTTCAATGTCCTCTTGGTGCTGAAAGGTTTTTCTGAGTCAAATCTGTGTGTTGAAACACAAAGGAAGAGAAAACCTCTCCTTTCCCTGACCATGGTTCATAGAACATGGTCTTTAGGACCTGTAGCAATAACTTTTGATTTTGTTTGAGGAGAGTGAACTAACTGGGTAAAATGACCACAGATGTACAAATATTTCTAAATCAGTATGAAAACATTTCTAGGGGCTCATGGGTAGCTTAGTTTGTTAAGCATCCAACTTCGGCTCAGATCCTGAACTTGTGGTTCATGGGTTTGAGCCCTGCATTGGGCTCTGTGCTGACAGCTTGGAGCCTGGAGCCTGTTTCGGCTTCTGTGTTTTCCTCTCTCTCTGCCCGTCCCCTGCTTGTACTCTGTCTCTCTTTGTCTGAAAAATAAATATTAAATGAATTTTTTCTGAAAATATAGTTGGCTAACAGTCGATCTGTATGACATTTATATGATAATGGCTCAAATGACTGAAAAACCTGTCTGAGGATTTGCATAATGGCTCCACAAACAGCTAGCTCTTGGGAACCTTACGTGCCCTGGCGTATTGCTTCTCAACTGTAAATTAGAGACACTAAAAAGGGTAGATTGGCTTAGATGATTAAATGGGTTTACATTTTAGCTAGCATAGTATGTATGAGGTTTTCAATTATTGATAGCTGCTACTTCAACTGATTTTTGTTGATACGTTTTTACAAAGAGGACATAATGTTTCTAACAAAGAGTGCACTTGAGGTTTAGAAATGTTATACAGACCACTTTATTCTGAACAGACATTGTGATGCTATTAGTGAAGTAGGTGCTGTGGGAAGTTCTGGAGCTGGGAAGAAGTTGATGGAGATGGTCCTTGAGGTGTAGAAGATCTGCAGACTAGGGATTGATGAGTTCCTGACTCTGTCCTCTCCCAGTGACTGATGGGTCAGTCGTTGGTCCATGTATTTCTTAACTTATTCGAGCTGCTGGTTCTATACCTTTAGCTTCCAGAGTTTGAGTTTATCGATATTTTCCCCTCACAGGTCAACAGTAAGCAATATAAACTGACAAGCATTCTCCATGGTCATTTTAGTCAGTTGTCTTCCAGGAAGAAGAATTAAATATACTATTGGACTTCAACTTGAAAATTCTTGACTTGGAGATCTTGAGACCCTCTTTGATGTCCCTGTTACTTGGGTGCTGACTTTCTACTGGAGTACATTTGAGTTGTGAGCTTTCAAAGCTCTGATCTGGCCGACGACAATGTTTAGAGCGCCTGGGCTCTGACATGCCAGAACATGTACAGTTCAGTTGGTATAATCCATCACAGTGTCAGATGAGCCCCTGTAACTGGATCGAATTCATGAGAGTGTGAGTCAGGGAATGGGACCCGGGGTATGTGTGAGAGCCAGTTGACCTGGCCCTCTATCTGCCCTCAGCTGCGTGGCGGTAGAGGGCACAGGAGCAGGGGAGGCAAGATAGTAAGATGCCTGGGCTGCAAATTTTGCTTTTAGTGTAATGAACTTGACATTCTGTAGTTGAGGGGAAATGAGACTTAAGTAAAATGATTTCCTGCAAACTTACATAACCAGTTAGTGGCATAATCTGCCTCTAACATACCCTTCTCTGGGCTGTGGTCTTTGGCTCTTACCTCTACCTGGACCGGACTTCCCCTTAAATGCTTAGTTTTCCCTCCCTCACCATCTTATCTAAAAACAGCATTCCTCCTCATTCCTCTCTACCACTTTGCCTGGCTTTATTTTGCTTTATAACACTCTGCGCTGTCTCCCACTGTTAAAAATATTTGCATCTTGGTCTCTCTGTCTAGAATAGAAGTTCCACAAAGGCCAACTATGTGTCCTCTTTACAGTTGTATTCTCAAAGCCTACGAAATGCCTGGCCACATCGTAGATGCTAAATATTACTTAAGAAACCAACTTGTTAATCAGCCATCTATCTGTCTACAGTGACCAAGTACTATACTGGTTGCTGAGGATACAATTATAAATAGGATAGTCACTCTATCAAGATCCTGTTTTCTAGTGGAAGAGAGCCCAAACTGATGGAGTGTGTGTTCTGTTCTGCAATAGGGATCTTGATAGGAACACACAGGAGGGTCTCCAGGCTTAGAGATCAGACAGGTTGCCCTGAGAATGTGATAATAACATAAGATGAGTCATAGAAACAGCTTGAGTGAAGCTGGAGTGTGGAAGTGTGTGTGTGTTGGGGGGATGGACACCAGGCAAAGGCAGCTCCAAATGGAAATGCTTATAGGAACAGAGGAGCTGAGATTTATAAACCTTTAGATAGACTGATAAAATAATCAAATATGAGTACTACTCATAATATTGGCACGTAAAATCCTGTACTCCATAAAAACATAGCAAAAGTTCTATTTTAATGATTTGAAAGGTCTTAGACTTTTGATGTGTATCTTCGATGTTAGTGTGGTCACAAACAGAACACCTGTGGGGTTACCTAACAAAGTCTTCCAGAGCTGCTTTTTTACTTTGCTAAAGTGCTTTATTCATTCAGTAATAAACATTGTAGAGCAACTCCTTTGTGCCAGGCACAGTGATGGAAAATGGACAGAACCCTCACACTCAAGGATAGTTTACGTTTTGAATGTGATATGGTGATGCATTTGAATGTATATTTGGTATTACCAACAATGTTCTCTCTTCAGATACTTGTATAACATTAAGAAAGCCATTTTTGGGGGCGCCTGGGTGGCTTAGTCGGTTAAGCGTCCGACTTTCTCTTAGGTCATGATCTCGCGGTTCGTGGGTTCAAGCCCTGCGTCGGGCTCTGTGCTGACTGCCGGCTCAGAGCCTGGAGCCTGTTTCAGAGTCTGTATCTCCCTCTCTTTCTCTGACCCTCCCCTGCTCACGCTGTCTCTCTCTCTCTCTCTCTCCTAGAAATAAATAAAAATATTTTTAAAAAAGCGCCATTTTTGCTCTTCTGTTTCTTCTCACAATTACACATGCCCATATTTCTTTTTAAATAATTTTTTGCAGTTTATTTGGAGGGAGGGAGAGGGAGAGAGAGAACATGAGTGGGGCAGGGGCAAAGAGAGAGGGAGACCAAGAATCCCAAGCAGGCTCTGCTCTGTAAGCATGGAGCCTGATGTGGAGCTTGAACTCAAGAACCATGAGATCCTGAGCTTGGGCACTTAACCAGCTGAGCCACCAGGTGCCCCCACATGCCCATATTTTTAAAGAATGTTCATATACTGATGTGATTGATCCATTTTAGTCATTGTCTGCTGACTTCCTGTCATCATGGCTTAGGATTTAGTGCTGTTAACCCACTATCCCCTTTGTTTCCCTTCGCTCTCCTTACTCGTATAGGGTTGTGTTAATCTTTTTTTTTTTTCCTGTCACTATTTGTTCATATTGTGCATCTGCAGTTTTATTCACAACTGGGAATTATGCAGTATGGCATTTTCTTCATTTTAGTTTTCTTGAAGCTAATGAAGACTTATTTGCTTAGTTATAACTACCAATTACAATTTTTCCCCACACCATCCAAAAGACTGTCTACACAGCCCTCCATAAGTTAGTCATGTTGAGGAAAGAGAATCTCTTCTCTGATTTTTGGTGGTCCCATCTCTGTGGTGATCTCTGTTGACCATGTCTACTGGTTGTGAAGTAGGCTGCCTTCTAGGTTTTGCTGGAATTTCCTTTGCTGTTATCCTGGATATTCCTTTCTAAGACCGTAATGTCAGATGTTCATGCGACAGTGTGGAGTCCCACAAAGCTCTGAGGTACTAGATTAAAAAAAAAAAAAAAAGTCTACCAGTTGGGTTGAAGAAGAACTCCCATACCTTGATGTAGTCATCATTTCCCTCTTAGGGACTAGGTACAGTTAGAAAAAGAGCAATTATTTTTGCAAAAGGAATAAGATGTTTAAAAGGATAGGAGTTTTAAATCTGTGTTTAAAAACATGTATAACAAAATTGACATCTAATCAATACATGCACA
Organism: Crocuta crocuta; assembly: GCF_008692635.1. Lineage (NCBI taxonomy): Eukaryota > Metazoa > Chordata > Mammalia > Carnivora > Hyaenidae > Crocuta > Crocuta crocuta. The sequence continues at coordinate 1,669,598 of NW_027531893.1, forward strand.
CTTAACCAAATCGCTTTGGTGACATTTTAGAATTTATGTGTAGTGAGTTTGTAAATCAGTCCTTAGCTGATTTTTTCCACATGTGTTGTATGTCCTACGTTGAAACTTCTCTGGCAAGTTAAGGCACAGGTGGGAAAGGTATGCTTTCATTCGATCACCAGTGACAAGATACAGATGATTCTCTATTAGAGCACAGCTTGGTGGAAACCTTTTATTGCTTGCTTTGCCCATGTATGCATATAAGTGTTCCTCTTCTAAAAGACAGCAGGGAAGTCTGTTTTTTTGTCCATCCTTTCTTGCTCTTTTTTGATAAGTTTTCATTAACTGGTTTGTTCAATGACTTATACATGTAATCAGGAAATATAACTGGGGAACAAACCAACTAATACATAACAGGCCATGGTGAAAATTGTGGGGACCTCAAGAGCACGTGTCCCTTTGAAAATGTTCATTACTTCTCAGCTGTAGCTGTTATTGTCCAGTGTAGTCAATCCTCCCTCTTCCCCTTTACCTTCTTCCTTACTGTGCTTCAGAAGTTCAGTTTTTACACGTAATCTTATTTTGAAGAGGACTTCAGTCTTTTGAGCCGGTTCAGAATTTAGATCCGTCACCATCCACGAGGTTTGACTTTCTCAGTCTTGAGAGAGAATACCTGTGCTGCCTTCGGCTCCCTGGGTAGAGTTGGTGTAGGCATGTGCTTTTCAAGTCCTCTTGGTTCCTCCTTCCACAGATGGCTCTGGCACTCCAGGCTCCTTAGCTGCTCTTCGGGAGGGATGGGGATCCACAAAGGAGTTTTGTGTACCGCAGGGGTTCCTCTATTCCCTTTTTCTTTTGAATCCTTTTCTCTTACCGAGATCACTTTCTTGGCCTTTCTCTTGCTTGGGCCAAGCATGTTTTTTAGTAGCTTCAAGGTTAAAAAAAAAAAAAAAGGGTACAATAGCAAAGTACATTGTGATGACAGCCCTTAACAAATCTGCCTTTTAAGGGTCTCCTGTGTGGCTCGGTGGGTGAAGCCTCCGACTGTTGATTTTGGCTCAGGTTCTGATCTTCTGGTTCATGACATCAAGCCCCCTCTGCTGACAGCCCAGAGCCTGCTGGGGACTCTCTCTTTTCCTCGTTTTGTGCCCTTCCCCTGTTTTGCACATTTCTCTCTTAGTACATAAACATTAAAAAAAAAAACCCATAAATTTCCCTTTTGAGTCACAGTTCCAATTTGGATAGGGTTGTCCTTTGGCTGACACATACTTACCATCCTAAAATCTCTGCCATCTTGGGAGTTCTATTTGCTTGCCTTCTTAGTTAAAGCTTCTGTTTTCTCCTCTCTCCTCCCCTCTCCTCCCCTCCTCCATATTTACTAAATTGAAAAAAGCATAATAAAAATGCAAAGGTCATATGCTCAAGTACATATAAAAGAGTTCCTCCTTCTAATTGAAGTCATTAAGGATTTTTTTTTACAGTCTATTTTTTTATTAATAGTTTGTCAAATTGGTTTCCATGTAACACCCAGTGTTCATCCCAACAAGTGCCCTCCTCCATGCCCATCACCCCTCTCCCCCACCCCCATCAGCCCTCAGTTTGTTCTCAGCATTCAAGAATCTCGCATGGTTTGCCTCCCTCCCTCTCCTTAACTATTTTCCCCCTTCCCCTCTCCCATGGTCCTCTGTTAAGTTTGTCAAAGCTTCTGTTTTCTAGGAGGATGTTCTCTTTCTTGGGAGAACAGCTCATTTTGATGAAGCACATCCTCCAGTAACTTCCTGAGAGATGGTGGTACATGGGAGGAATATTTATTGTTGAATTTTGGAAAAGACTTTTTATTTACCCGTTCAGTTGATAGTTGGACTAGGTAAAGAATTTTAAGTCCATTTTCCTCAAATTTTTAAAGCCTTTGTTCCATTGTCTTAGTTTTGGTAAGTCTGAAGCCCTTCTAATTCCTCATCTTTTTATTTTTTATTTTTTTTTAAATGTTTTATTTATTTCTAAGAGAGAGAGAGAGAGAGCGCATGAGCAGCGGAGGGTCAGAGAGAGAGGGAGTCACAGACTGAAACAGGCTCCAGGCTCTGAGCTGGCAGTCAGCACAGAGCCCGACACGGGGCTCGAACTCACGAACTGCGAGATCATGACCTAAGCGAAAGTCGGACATTAACCGACTAAGCCACCCAGGCGCCCCTCCTCATCTTTTTATTACAGTGAGGTGTTTTGATTCATAATCCGAATTCAGAAACACTACCCGTACTGGGTTTTATTACAAGATGATACGCATGATGAAATGTACCAAGGCAGTAATTTGGTTCTGTACTTTGAAAAATTCAGAAATGTAACTTTATGAAAATGGAGTTTATTTCTTCTTTAACCTTGCATTTCAATTCATCCTTTGTTATGTGTCTGGAATCCTTTTTTTTTTTTTAATGTGTGTCTTGAATCCTTTTTGTCTGCTGACATTTGCTTTTTTCTCCTTCAGAGTATATGCTTTTTCAATAAAAAACAGAGAAAGGCATAATAATTTTACTGGTTTGGGGAATAACTCCTAGGACTATGACTATTTAGCAAGGAAATAGTGAATTTTTTGTCCTGTTCAGCTTCATAAAAATATAGTTTACTGCTTTGAGACTACATGGATTCCTTGGCCTCTTCTTTTTCCTTTAAGGGCCTTGAATTTTTTTTTTCTTTTCCCTGAAATAAGAGAGCCCTACAACACTATTTTTAGCTTATGCTAAGTAAAATTTTCCTTTCTAAACAAATGCATGCTTTGAATGTGTTAACCTTAGTGCTTTCTTATCCTAGTCATTTTCCCCTTGAACTTTGCTGATAATGATTAAGAAACCTTGATGGTTTACAGCTATCACTGTTTTTTGTTTTGTTTTTAATGCCAAAAGATTTCTTGGCAGGAGAAGAAATAATTGAATGAACTTAGTTCTTTCTAATTCTGAAAGGTGGCTTAGCATTAGCTCTGAGGACTGCTTAGGGAAAGGTCAGTAAACACATGCAAATCACATCTTTCTTTGCATTTAAGTAGCTTTTGCCCCACATCCCTGCCAGTCTGATTTCATATAATTTTGAGTGATAGGTGATTTGATGTTTGCCTATTTATAAAGTGGCAACAACTTAGTATATGTTGAATAGAAAATCTTTCAAGAATCCTAGGTACTAAGATTTATGTTGTTTGTACCAAAATCAGGCATTTAATATCAGTCTCAAAATAGTTTATACTTTCCTTGTACTTTATATCCAGTAGAGACTTTCAAAATACGGAGAAAGATTGCATTTGCCTCACCTCTGTGGTCATGACAATATGTATGAAAATGTTCATAAGAGTCTCAGTGTGAATGGTCAAAGATGTTAGAGGTTGAAGTAAAATACAGTGAAGAGTTCGGTTTATTTGCAGCCTGACCATTTTCTTGCTGTGCTGGGGTTGAGTATAAAACATCAAAACAAGAAATGATCGTGAGAACCTATACAGAATATCGCTGTAAGGTCTGATAATTTTCTTTCCTACTATTGATTTATAATTGACCCACATCATTACTGGTTTCAGGTGTACACGGTAGTGGTTTAGTATTTTTACACATCTCAAGATGGATCCCCATGACAGGTCTGGTTACTGTGTGTTCCCATCCAAAGTTGTTACCATGTTATGGACTATAGTCCCTATGCTGTACATTTTATCCCTGCAACTTCTTTTATAACTGGAAGTTTGTAACTCTTTATCTCCTCCACTTCACCCCTTGCTACCCCTTCCCTGGGAGCACCTCCTGAATTTCTGAATCTGTGAGTCTGTTTCTGTCAGTGGTGGTGGTTTAAGATTCCACCTACAAGTGAAATGGTGTTTGTTTTTCCTGACTTACTTCACTTTGCGTCATACCCTCTGGGTCCACTCCTACTGTCACAAACATCAAGATTTTATTTTTTTATGACTGAGTAATGTTATAATGTGTATACGTACCACACACTCTTCATCTACCAGTGACCACTGAAGTTGTGTCCATATCTTGGCTGTTGTTAACAGTGTTACAGTGAACATAGAGGCACATATATCTTTCTGAATTAGTATTTTCATTTTTGTCCGATAAATATCTGAAAGTAGAATTGCTGGATCATGTGGTCAGTCTATTTTTAATGTTGTGAGGAACCTCTCTGCTGTTTCTCACAGTGGCTGTAGCAGTTTAGATTTTTCACCTCCAGTGCATAAGGGCTCCTCTTTTCTCCACATTCTCCTCAATACTTGTTGTTTCTCATAGTTTTGATTCTAGTTATTCTGACTGGTGTGACTGGATACCTTCCTGTGGTCTGGATTTGCATTTCCCTGATGATGAGTGATGTTGAATATCTTTTCATGTGTCTATTGGCCATCCATATGTCTTTGGAAAAATGTTGAGTTTTTCCTCTGCTCATTTTTAATCCGATTATTTTTTGTTATGGGTCTTTTGAGTTCTTTATACATTTTAAGATTCAATCCCTTATCTGATGTATTATTTGCAGGTATCTTTTCCCATTAAGTTGGTTGCTCTTTCGTTTTATTGATGGTTCCCTTTGCTGTGAAAAAGTTTTTCAGTGATATTATCGTGTGTGTGTGTGTGTGTGTGTGTGTGTGTGTGTGTGTGTGTGTTTTTGTTGTTGCNTTAAGTTTTTTAATCCATTTGAGTTTGTTTTTCTATGTGGTGTAATAAAATGGTCTGGTTCATTCGTTTGCATGTACGTACAGTTTTCCTAAGACCATTTATTGAAGATTGCCTTTTTCCCATTGTGTTGTTGCCTCCTTCATCATAGCTAAATTAACCACATAAATGTGGGTTTATTTCTGGGCTTTCTTGTCTGTTGCATAGATCTGTGTGTGTGTGTGTGTGTGTGTGTGTGTGTGTGTGTGTGAGAGAGGGAGGCAGTACGCTACTGTATTGATAAATATAGCTTTGTAGCATGGTTTGAAATCAGGGAGTATGATACTCTAGCTTCCTTCTTAAATTGCTTTGGCTATTTGCAGTCTTTTGTGGTTACACACAAAGTTTTGAATTACCTAGTTTGGTATAAAATGCCCTTGGTCTGTTTTTTGATGGGGATTATTTTGAATCCATAGATGGCTTTGAGTAGTATCAACATTTTAACCATGTATTCCAGTTCCTCAGCACAATTCGTCTTTCTGTTTACTTGATGTCATGTTCAGTTTGTTTCATCATTGTTTTACAGTTTTCAGAATACAGGATTTTAACCTCCTCGGTTAAATTTATTTCTGGGTATTATTGATGGAATTGTAAATGGGATTTTTAAAAAAAAATTCTTATTGCTTTTAGCATATAGAAATACAACAGATTCGTATGTTTTGTATCTTGCAACTTCACTGAATTCTAATACTTTCTTGGAGTCTCTAGGGTTTTCTACACATAGTATCCTGTCATCTGCAACTAGTGACAGTTTTCTATACAATTAGGACTTTTTTTTTTTATTCTTGCCTAGTTTCTGTGGGTAGGATTTCTAATACTGTGCTGAATAAAAGGATGAGAGTGGGCCTCCTTGTTTCTGATGGTTAACTTGTTGGCAATTTGCAACCGAAAGGAACTCAGTTTCATAGACCTGGAATGGGAGTGCATGTATGTAATTATAATTTAATTCAAGATGTAAAAACTGCAAGAAAGTTTTTCACAAAGCATAAAGGGAAATGGAAAGCAAGCTTGCTTCATTTGCTTCTAACAGACTTGATGCCTGTCTACTAAGAAAGTATTAGATTGTGAATGTTCCTGTCCAAGTGTTAGTTTTTTAAATAGCATTTTATGTAGGAAGAATTTAATAATTTTGGGAAACTATAGCTATACTTGTATGGTTATCTTCTGCTGATCTTCAATTTTTTCTTTGAACTATGTGGATATGTTCAGGAAGACAGCCAGGGGTTTGATGTGGATAAGCTTTTAGCTCTCTGTAACCAGTATCAATTAGGTAATGACCACTTCC
>NW_027531893.1:1675585-1731348 GCF_008692635.1 Crocuta crocuta
CCTCCTTTTTTTTTTTTTTTTTTCTTTCTGGGGTCTAAAATAAAATAATTTTTCTTTAATCTTCAAGTATGTAATTGTTGCTAGTCAGTCTTATAATTCAACTTCAATCTGAATCCAAGCAGGAGTCTTAGAAGGAGGATTGTTCAGTTTTTCAAATTTCAGCCAAGTGTTCAGGACACGAATGTCTGGACTGCCTACATTTGTAACCTTAAGGATGACTGGGCATCTAGAGCAAGAACTAGGATTTTGAATGTGGTCAGGAGTGCCTCAACCAAAGGCATTACCGTCCTCTCTGTTGCCGCATAGAGGTCGGGGATGCCAAGTTTATTGTAGCATGGAGCGGTTTGAAAAATATGCCCAACTTGTGGTAACAAGCTGTTCAGCAGTGTTTCAAAACCTTGCCTTTTGGCTCTATGTCAGAGCTTTCTCACTTATGTGCTGGAATACACCAACAGTGGTCATTATGTGTATGACCAAGGGCTGCCTTTGTAGCAGAGTTTTAGGAAGTACCATTCATGTTTATTGAACATAAAAGATGGCCCCCCTGGAGTTATACGGGATAGCAGTACTGTATACTACAACAACGCGGGATGCAAAATAGCAGGTATTAGGATATCTGTAAGGCTTTGAAACATTTCCGGACTTTTTTTTTTTTTTTTTTAATGAAGAATGATTATGACCTGGGAAATACTTTAAGTATCTGAAAATTTGATTATTGAGGGCATAAATAATCTTCAGATGTAGCATCTCTTTTAACAGTAGGGATACTTTTGTAAATATAAGTGTATTTCAGATTGAACTTTCTCGTATGAGGACTTGTAAAATGATTTTATTCTTCACGCATAATTACATGATGTCCTGCAGTATTAGGATACAAATGGTAACACCAACTCAACCATGCTAGTGATTTGTTTTAACCTTGCTTTTTGAAGTTGAATTGTTTTCAGTCTTTAAGCTTTGTCAGTACATGTTTATATATATTCATCCAGTTCTTGTAAATCTTCGGTTAGTTCTGGTGCTCCAATGTCTGCCACCTTTTGAAGCCAGCCAATAAGTATCCACCAACCAATCTGCAAGGTGAGCATAAAACATTACAGTTCTCTTATTTTTTTCCCCTAAATCCCCTTTTAGTTTCCTCCTTAGACATACTTTTTGTCATCAGTATGCTGTGGTAGGAAACCATAACAAATGATGGTTGCCTCCTGTAAAAGCTGAAAACAGATGGGATGGTAGCAACTTGGATTATATTTACTATTTGGTGAACATAATACAGTATCCAGGCAAACTTCTATCGGAAGGGTCTTTGGAAGGAAAATGACGGGTTAATTAAATGGCAGTGTTCTCAGAATAAACTCTTGATGTCAAAGCCTTTACATATTCCTATCAATGCAGAGCATAAACATAGGCCTTGTTTATATAACATCTTCTTTGTTTCTTGATTTTCTTCTGCCATAGAGGATATTTCATCCTTAGTAGTTAGGTATTTCTCTGCAAAAAGTGTTGTTCTAAGCCTGACTTCTCTGGACTTTTAGTTGTTAAGGAATGAGACCATTTTAACATTCAGATACATTACCTGTAATGAAAATTAAGTTTTTGATTTAATGTTTGGAATTAGTATTGCCTGTCATCTGACATCTATCTCTGAGAATTGTGACAGCTGCCACTTTTGGTCCCTTATACAGTCTAATGTTGATAATCTGTAACCGTTAAAATAACTGTTAAAATAAGCGATGTCCTGCTTTAGGTGAGATGTTTTGGGCATTAGCTTTTAATTGCATGACTTTGAGTTCTTGAGTTCAGTATGATACATTTATAACATAGCTCATAAAATGTCTTAAAATTCCTCACTTCTTTAACATGAATGTATTATGGAAAACATCGTTTCTGTGTAATTCCTTTGCTGAACCTGATAATGTTTATGATGAAATAAGACATTTAGGCTGCAGAAAAGAATTACTGAGATACACAAATCCTGATCTGATCTAATCTTCATACTGCCTAGTTAGTATCAAACCTTCTTACTTATCACTCTTATCTGAAGGTGTTCTAAATGAAAAAGCAAAAGTGTATTTTAGGGGAAAGAGATTTTTAAAAATTCAAGCTATTATGAATTTGAAATTTGATCCAAAACAAAACAAATAAACAAAACCCCAAGGTTGCCTGTTTTAAGAGTGTTAAGGCTACTCAAAAATTAAATAGGTTTAGGAAATACCGAGATACAGATATCCTGCAATATTCAAAAATTAAAACTTAGAAATTCACATAAATACAGATGCTCATAAAATAAAAACATTAGAAAAAAAATCTATTCAGAAGCTCTAAAGGCTTTTAGTCCTTTTAATTAAATTTCATGAATTGAGAAGCAAACTTTTTTCCAAATCATCAAATTCCTTCAAGATCAGACTTTGGTTAAGTATTAAAAGCAACAGTAGGTGAACAGAAAAACAGTAGTAGTAGTGGTAGTAGTGATAAGCTGTGCCACTTTCTTGTTAGTAGGAAAAATTGTGAAACACAAAGCAGCAAATTAAATGGAGTGAACTCTAAACATTTTACATGTGGGTACTCAACAGAAGTCCTTGGTTATAAACCTACTGTGAGGACAATTATCCTCCTTGAGCTGGAGGTCAGGGGGCTGCAGTTTGTGGGGACCCTGTGGTGCTGCTGGTGGGTGGGGAGTGCTCTGCATCGAGACTTATCTGTCAGAGTGACCATGGCCTAACCAAGGAGCTTTATGGAAGGAGCCATGTAAATTATGTTCAAATATGATTCAACCGCTTAGTTTTTGAATCATATTTTGAAGAGGTTAATTCTTTTGGTGACGTGCAGCCACAGTTGGGAAGCCCTGCTCTGTAGAGCTTGTTAACAGCCACCCCCCACCCCCAAACCAGTGGGAGGGTAGGGGGAGTATAGATGCATGTTCTGCAAGTACCCGTATGCGTTGCTGTGTTAATACATACACAGTGGAGTGTGCTCGAAGTTAGTCCTATGTTTGGCAGCCATAGCTGTTAGCTAAAATGGACTCTCTACAAATCAGATCCCGGAAGGAAGAAACTTCCTTTCTTCAATCACAACTGTATTTCAAAGCATCATAATTTGTTACACAAAATATTGGAAAATGAGGATGTATTTTCACCCAAATACTAACTAAACTCGCTGATAGTGGACTTTTTCCCCCGCCCCCTATTGTCATTGAAGTACTTGGTATGTAACAGGTTCTCGAATATTTGTTGAATTGAGTTACTGAGTATTTGCAGAAACCTTAAATATTAACAGCTTTTCTAAATAAACGTTGAGGCAGTTATTGCTTTAAAGTTGACTGTGTGCATGTAGAAAATTGTAGGGCAATGCAGTGATTGGGAAGGGATGTGTGTGGTGTTTGGCTTAAACTATGAATAACAGGAAAATGGGTTTTATTCTGTTTTATGTGTATGTAGTGTAAAGTTCATCTCTTTCCTAGGGAAGTTATCTTTGACTTAATTATATCTTGTCAGGTTTTATTTCAAAAATGTGCTTTTAAGATGTATATTAAAACTAATTTCTAGGTTTGCAGTGACAAGTAATCTTTTACCTGAGGACTATTAATGAAGTTATCAACTGCTAGAACATCCATTGAACACTTCTCTCAGGATGACTCCCTTTTGGGGAGTAGAAGTTCCAATCTCAGTATCTTATTCTTTATTCATCTGCTTCCTCCTCACAGCCTTCTGTCTGCTTGCTTTCTTTTCTTTTTCCTCTACTGACTCATTTCCTAACCAGGAGGGAAAATTATTGGTGCCCTGTGTTTTAGGGGAAGCCTGCTGGCCTGGTGAGCTAATGCTAAGCTGCCACGTACTTTAAAGAACTAATGGGTTTAGATACTAACCCACTGTAGGAATTTTTAACAAGGCAAGGGTTCTAGAAACAACTATAACCCAGAGAGTTGTTCATTAAAGAAAGCCAGACATTTTGGTGGACAAATGTAGGATATGTGAGTAATGTTTAGGAGGAGGTGACAAATCATAAAACTGTCACATGGAAGACTTTTGAATTGTATAAAATTTCTCCAGTGTTTTTTATTTTAGGTGCTTTATGTAATTAAAAAAAAAATTTAATAGAGACCAAAAGAGCAAGCAAGCATGAGCAAAGGAGGGTCAGAGAGAGAGGGAGACACAGAATCTGAAATAGGCTCCAGGCTCTGAGTTGGCTGTCAGCACAGAGCCCAACGCGGGGCTCGAACCCATGAACTGAGATCATGACCTGAATCGAAGTTGGACGCTTAACCAACTGAGCCACCCAGGTGCCCCTGCTTTTATGTAATTCTTTGCAGTATCCTAATGATGGTGGTGCTAAATTAGATTCGTAACTGTTAATGTGTATTAATTTCTATTATTGATATTTATAATTCTGTCTTTGTAGCCAAGTTTTACAGTGATATCCAGGAACACTTCGATTATTTATAATACTCAGGACTTCAGAAAGCTATTTCAGAGAGCATTAAAATTTGCTGTTCTTTATTACAAAAGTAATGTGGGTTGTATTGTAATTTAACAATGTCAATAGATATTTTATGGGATAAGTAGGGTTTGTTCATAGAATTTTTTGTGAGAAACATTCAACAGAAACACTGGAATGTCTTCCAATATGAAAAAAAAATCAGATGTGCTTTAGCACAAAATATTTAACTTTTCTGTTCTATATATTCACATCCTAGATTATCTTTCAGTTTTTAGCATCTTGAATCCTTTTTGAGTTGTCTTGAGTTTTCTTGGACATCTGTTTTGTGAATCTAAATTTTCTCCTGCAAAATGGAACTGATAATAGTCCTAAACATTAACGAAGAGTAAATAAGGACTCTTCTACTTGGCTTGGCTCTAGGTCTTGGTGTGGGCAGGAGATGGAGTAGAGCCGAAGGCACCCCAATAGACAATTCTAGGACCAAAATGTAAATTCTGTGGCCTGAATTACATGGCACTTCGTTGTTGAGGAGCCTTTATTTATAGGCATTTGGTATAACGTAGGTTTTCTCTTGAGACCAATGTATTATGTGGTGATATTTAAGACCTCTCGTCACGAGTGAGTGATGCTATGCAGTGACCCTTCTCCATGCCTGTGGTTTTGGTTGTATTTGGAGGTTCAGTTTGTGTGGCCAGAGTCTTTCCATGTTGATTTGAATTGCTTTAGTTTTTTACAATATGGTGTTTTGTTTAAAAATTTTTAGGCTTGGTATATAAAGTCACCTTCTTTAAGATTCAGGCAGATTAAGGTTAGAGTGTGTGTGAAGGCTAACTTTCCTGGGCATGGGGTGAAGGAGAGCATGCTTTTGATTTTTTTTTTTTTTTTTTAAAGTATATTTTGAGAGAAAATGCAAGGGAGGGGATGGGCAGAGGAAGAGGTGAGCTTGAATCCCAAGCAGGCTCAGCACTGTCAGTGTGGAGCCCAAAGCAGGACTCAAACTCCCGACCCAGGAGAAAATGACCTGAGCCAAAACCAAGAGTAGAATGCATAACTGAACCACCCAGGCGGCCCTAATTTCTACTACAGTGTGTGTGGCCCGCCTTCTACCTGGGTAGGATATGTGGATGAACTTCAGTTTCTGTATGTTAATTCCCCATGCCCTGGAAAATTATATCCTGTATTGTTTCTAATGGGAAATTTGCTTTATTTATAAGCATTTGTTTATTACATGCTTTCCAAGTAGACAAGATCTACAACTTAAGAAGTTCCTGTATCTTAAACTATAACTCCTAATTATGCTAACATCCAGAAGATAAAACTCCTATTTTTTTGGTCATGAGTAAAAATCTAAAAATTGCTTGTAGTCCTATCCTGTGTATGCCTGTGTATCCTGCATGCCCGTTTTTCCATTTTGTTAGTTGAAAATACACATTTACAAGTTAAATCTAAGCAGTATGTTGTGTAAATAAACCTTAATTCACTGATGCCGCTCTCCATTTGGTTTAGTTGAGTAGATGTCTTAAGTCATGGGTACCAGATCCCGTAATCCTCAACCCTAGCTGAATATCAGACCCTCAGGAATTAGAGTAGCTTTCCAGGTCCCTGTATTCTGAAGTCTGAAATAGCAGGCCTTCAGTGTCTGCATTTCCGCAAAAGCTTCCAAAGATTGTGATGAGCCAGGTTTGAGAAACTCCCCAGTCTTTCGTTGTTTAAAAACATTCACACCTGCCTCTTAGTGGTGTCTCCTCTATTTGTCCGGTTTTCATCTTGCATACCATATTGAGGTGTGTTGTAAAAATTTCCTTGTGAGCCTCCTTTATAGATAGCACCAAAGAGATAAAGAAGTTGGAGGTGACAGTTACAGTGACAATGACACATTGTCAGGTCCTAAGAAGCAGAGGAATACAAGGCGATCCAAAGGACAAAGGGAAGATCTTATCAAAGCGTCAGTGAGTCAGAAGGTAGAATACAAGTACAACTATAGGAGACCCAGGGCCACTGGAATTTTAGGTAAACTGTGGATAACATTTAGCATAAGTCCATCCCAATTATTTCATAGGACATACTTATACTAAAAATTACCCTAAATACATGTTTAGTATAAGCATTTTATCATTACCCATTGCGGATCTGAAATTCAAATTTACTGGGATGTCCTATATTTGGCAGCCTTACCTAGAAGCACACTGGTAGGAAAGGAGGACATGGTGAATGCTTAGACTCAGCAGCATAGCCAAAAGTAGCCATTCAACTAAATTAGCTCTAGCAGTAGGCCTTATTTTAAGATCCCTTATTTTGTTGGTTTGAGTTACTTGAAAGCTAGCTTTGTACTTGACAGAATAAACGTCTATTTGCCTTTTAAAAAAAATGTTTGTTTTGAGAGAGGGAGAGAGTGCACACATGCTCAAGCTGGGGAGGGGTAAAGACAGTGAGGGAGAGGATGCTGAGTGCACTCTGTGCTGTCAGGGCAGAGCCCCACATGGAGCTTGATCTCATGAACCTGGAGATGACCCTGAGTCGCTATCAACAGTCCGATGCTTAACCAACTGAATCATCCAGGTGCCCCCATTTGCTTTTTCTTAGTGGGGAAATAAGTTAGTGGGTTACATAGTTTTTTTTTTTTTTTTTATTTTGTTTGACCTCACTGTGTACAAGTGTACTATCCATTTGCCTTTATCACCTACTAGCAGTAGCCTGCACATGAATTGAAAATTGCTCTTAGAATCTAAAAATTTAGGGGTGCCTGGGTGGCTCGGTGGGGGCCACTGACTTTGGCTTAAGTCACCATCTTGCGATCTGTGAGTTTGAGCCCCGCGTCGGGCTCTGTGCTGACAGGTTGGAGCCTGCAGCCTTCTTCAGATTGTGTCTCCCTCTCTCTCTCTCTGCCCCTCCCCTATTCATGCTCTGTCTCTCTCTCTCAAAATTAAATAAACATTAAAAAAATAGAATCCAAAAATTTAAAGCACATATTATATCATCCCAGTCTACATGTTCAGTTCTTTTAATGTTAATCTTGAAGAGGTTTTTTTTTGTTTTTTTTTTGTTTTTTTTTTTTTTTTTGGTTTAAATCTGATTTTTCTCAAATCCTTGAATTTACTGATAACCAGTGTTAGCCCATGAAGTTGTGGAGGTAGCATAGCATGTTTTGCTGGCTAAAATTTTGTTAGGTTAAAGACGGCAATAAGAAACCATTCTCTTTAAAGGGGTAATGTGATCTTTGCGGTAATCAACATGAGTTAACTCAAATTCTTAAAGTTGCTGCTAAGATTTCTGTTTGAGGTACAGACTAAAATTTTGTTTGTTAGGGAAATGAACCAGACATTTGAACATATTGGGCCTTATCTCTTCGCTGCAGTTTTCCAGTTGAAGCCTCCTCGTTGGAAAGGTCAGGACAGAAGAGCAGCGCTAGTTTGCCTACATAACAGTCCTTCTGTAGCTGTAGTTCTTCCTCAACCAGACCTTTGGCTTTATTCAGATATCAACCCCCCACTGTGCAGGGGTGACTGGATTCCTCTTGAATTCCCAGGGTGACTCTTGATCAGTCTGTCATGATCCTCCCCCTTCCCTTATTTCAGGAATGGATCCATGAATCCTTTCTGGATAGTAATAGGTATGGAGAAATACTACAGGCAAGAACGTGTTGATTCTGGGAAAGCTGTCTCTACCCCTTCAGAGTAAAAATAGTTTCTTTAATCTTTAGTTTTCATGATGGGAAAATGCCTCGATAGAGTTAATGTGGGTTTCTTTGGAAGCAGGGAAGCTGGAGGACACCCAGCACACGGAAGGATACGCCTAGATGTAAAAGGCCTGCACCCTTGACAACTTCATTGAGTGACTTGGTTAACTGATCTGGCACCTTCTTGTCTTGAGATCCGTGATAATAAACCCCTATTTTAATAGGCCCCTTTGAGTTGGAGCTTCTGTAACTCTGTTGAATGCACTCTAACCAAATTAAAGGAGGAAAGCAGCTGTTCTCTCACTGGAGTCTCCCCCACTGTGTGTGTCAGCGATGGGTCAGCAAAGATGGCAAACTGAAAGCTTGTTTTCTTCCCTCTCTTACAGAGAGCCATTTCTCATCCATGATGTATCTGCTTTAGAAGGAAAGCAAAAACTTCAGACATTTCTGGGGAAAGCAAATTTATATGCTGTTTTCTTTCAAAAGCCATTGTCCCCGAGCACTTATTAGCTCCTGGAAAAGGCCAGTGTGTGGCTTGGAGCTGGTCAGCTTGTTTAAGCTTTTAGACAAGTACACAGTTGTCTGCTGCGAAGTCTGTCCAAATTCTTTGTGACGAATATAAAATCACTGTTTCTTCAGCATACGGAACTTTGCCATGAAATACCAGATGGTACCAAGGCACAAAGTTCTGCCTGCCTGAGAACAGTGTTCTCTGCAAAACAGAACTACTCACACTGCTGCTCAGCAAAGAAATCCTTGGGTGTTTCTTAGGCCTCCCTGAGTCTGACCATGAACTTGGAAAACCCACGGTACTGGAATTTTAAGACTGTTCACTGCTCCTCATTCAGTTATGTCACTGCTAGTGTCTTTTGTCAATGTTTATGACAGGATACATGCACAGAAATCGTGCACGATGACCTACTCTTCAACTCTAGATTTTCTTCTGCTGTAAATGACTTTTTATCAGGAAGCATTATACTTGGTGGGAAACATAGATGACGGACATCCCTGTTTGAGGAATGTGTACCCTAGTGAGAAGAAAACCATTCTATGCAAATGATAGGGCACATATGAAGTGCACACACAGCACACAGAGGGTGGGATGACTTCATTTGAGGGGAGCAGGAGGAAGGAGATTTCTTCTTGGAGGTTTCATTTGGGTTACTTTCTAAAGGAAGAAAGGAAATCTAGGCAGGGGACTAGCCCGAGTGTGGTGAGCAAGCATGGCCAGATGATAAGGAGGGAAAGAGAAGAGCTTTGCCTCAACTTGCCAGGCTCATCAAATCCTGTGATGGCTTTGTCAGGCTCTGATGGTCTTGTATCTTGAGATTGGTATGAAGAATGATTTGCTCAAGAAGAAATTCCAAGGGTAGACAATGGCTAAGAGTGTGCTAGTCAGATGCACTTGACTCTGCCTTCGTATTATGTGAGTTGGATCTTTCTTGTCTGGATCTTAGCTTCATATTTGACATGAGGAACGTACCTCATGGGAGCTTAGAATAACCCTTGTAAAGAGGTTAGAAATATGTGTACTATGTGGTAAGTGATCAGTTAGTATTAGCGATTACTAGGTATTAATTACATGTCTGTTAAGGGTGGTCAAGGGGAAGTCCTATTGTTTCAAAAGGGCAATCCCCTTATCTCCCTTGACATGGTCTACTAGAATTAGTCGTAGGAAGACAGGACTAGAAGCTTTTGTTTATGACAGACTGCAACTTTGCAGGTGGTGAGGTGGCTGACCATGTGCTGGACTGCTTCCTGTTTTCTGCCTTTTTAACCTTGTCCGTCTCCAAGACGATTGCTTTGGGAAGCCTTACCGATCTTGTCAGATCCTCATGGAGGAGAGGGTGAATTTTCATTGCAGTAGGAACATCTCAGAACGGTTCACGAGGTTTATATACCCATAGTCATCTCTGACTTGCTTGATTGCAACAGATTGGTAAAGCTGTTCTTTATGATAATTGGCAGATTAGTCAGGGTTCTCTAGAGAAATAGAGCCCATAGCATATCTATATCTATATATCTGAGATTTGCTACAGGAGTTGGCTCACACAATTAGGAAGGCTGAGAAGTCCCACAATCTTCCCTCAGCATGCTGGAGGATCAGGAAAGCTACTATATAGAGTGAGTCCAGAGGCCCAAGCACCAGGAGCTATGATGTCCAAGAGCAGGAAAAGATGAATGTCACGGCTCAAGGAGAAGAGAGAATTCACCTTTTATCAGCTTGTTTCTATTCAGGCTCTCAATGAATTAGGTGATGCCTGCTCATATTGGTGAGGATGGCTCTCTTTATTCAGTCTACTGAGTCAAGTCCTCATCTCTTCCAGAGACACTTCCATAGACCTACCTAGAAACCATATTTTACCAGCTGTCAAGTGGGCAGAAGGTGGTGGTGGGGGAGCGGAGAATACTCACAGTTGGTTTGGATTTGGTTTTCATGAGCTTCTATTAGTTGGGACCATTAAAGGTGTCCATAGGTCCATCTCCTTCTGAATAGTGGGTGAAACTGATGCTCTCATAAAGAAGGTCCTAAAGCAGATTGTTGGAGGATAATGACCAACAAGATTTGGCAGTTTGCTCTCTTACCCAATATTCATGTTCAGGAACAAGAAAAGTCTTATTGAATAACTGCACACTTGACTGTCTTTGGTAAGATGAAACTGAAGACTTAGAGTCAAATAACAACATGCTAGTGGGATAGGCAGCATGTAGTGATAGAATAAAACTCATTGACCTGGATTCAGGATACCCAGGTTATGGTCTTGGTTCTGTGACCTAACTGGTTTTCCCCTTCAACTTTAAGGCTGTTTTCTCATCGAAAACATGACTAATAACGCCTGCGTCACTGTCTGACAGTGAAAAAACACTAGGCAAATAGTTAAGTTTTGCCTTTAGGCTCTTGTGTTCTTCTGAATCAGTTGTACCCTAAGACTTTGCCACAAGCCATATACTCTGGGTCTCGTTGCTGTGAGGTCACAGGTGTTTGGCAGGATGTAGCGTGGACTTGTTCATCTGCCTTCCATGGACATTTGACCGTCACACACATTTCTCTATACCAGTGCTGTCTGATTGAACTAAAATCAGAGCCATGTAAGTAATTTAAAAATTTCCAGTGGCCCTTTAAAAACAGATGAAGGTCATTTTAATAAATTTTTCCATAGACACAAAATGTCTTTCAGTGTATAACCAATACACAAGTATTAGTAAGATGCTTCATATTTTTTATTGTACTATTTGAAATCTTGTATGTGTTTTAGACTTTGACCACATGTCAACCTGGACCAGCCACATTTCAATTGCTTGGTGGCCAGGTGTGGTTATGTACTGGACAGCATAGCTCTGGGCAGTCTATTTTTAATGGTCCATCTGCATCTATTTTAAGATTAGTTTTTGTTTCTGGCCTTTGCAACTGTGGAAATGAAATCCCCATGTATTTCTAAAATAACAGGTTACCGTTATAAAGCATTTAATATGTTAACAAAACCTGTTAAGCAGGTTTTCCCCTATCACTGAGAACAGCCTTATTGTATGTTGCTAGCATCCCCCTTGACTAGATAAGGAATGGGAGACCTTGTTCCTTGTGTAGACAAGTGACCTGAAGAGCCTACAAATTGTAGAGGATCCTGGAAAAAAGGCAGTCTGACACCCGGAGCCTGTGCTCTTTATTACTGCCCCATTTGTCACATATAACCTTGTTAAGAAATAAGTGAATCTATCTGATGAGCTCTTGTCTGCTCCATTGTGGTAGATTGAGATAGTCTTGAGGTTTTATGATTGCATGATAAGCCAGCTTTCTTGTGGGGGTAGGTGAACATGACAATGGAAGATGTAGCTCTCCTGGTAAAGAAGTTTCATAGCAGCTGGTGTTTGTTTCTTTGTTCATTTGTTCTTTCTTAAAAAAAAATATATAGCACGTTTTTTGTGCTAAAATCGTGGTCTTGATGTGGATTTTATTCTAGCGGGGAGACTTTAATAAGCAAAAGAAAACATACAAGCTCTCTGTGACACAACAGACGGTGATAAAACCTCTTACTGGTGGGCAGGGGGGAGAGTGACTGTGAGCAAAACAGAGTTAGTTGTATGGTGATTAGAGAGAGTATAGGCTTTAGACCAAGATATGCTTTACATTCTTTCCCTGCCCCTTTATCAGATGGTGCAGTTAGGCAAAGTGCTTAACTTCTTTGAGCTTAATTTCCTCATGTATAAGATGAACACTTTATAGGAGACTAAGGAAGACTTCATGAGACTTGGGTGGAATGTATTTAGTGCAACAAGAAAATTGATTGAATTCATGGATTTAACTTTCCAGGTTCCAGTATTTACTAGCATCCCCCAACACCCCTCAATCCCGTAATGGGATGTAATTTTGCTGAGGCTTGATTTGACTTAGGAGGCCAGTGAGAATGGGGATAGAAGTAGTTCACTTAGTGGCTAAGACGAGCCTGGAGCCTGTCCATTATGCAGTGGGATTTTGCTTTCTCTACTCATCACTGTATATATTTCATTATAAAATGTTTTAAAGCAGTGTTTGTAGATTTGAGGCTTCTTAATACCCACTTTCAGTACTGTGGGACAATAGAAGTCAGTCTGGCAGATAGCTTTGTTTTTAGTCTCCATCAGGCACTTAAACCCTAGGGTTCACTGTTCATTGGGTCAAGTTTACTAGATAAAGATGTTTTTTTTTTTTGTTTTTTTGTTTTTTTTTTTATAATGTTTTATTTCTAGGAGAGAGAGAGAGAGACAGTGTGAGCAGGGGAGGGTCAGTGAGAGAGGGAGTCACAGACTCTGAAACAGGCTCCAGGCTCAGAGCTGGCAATCAGCACAGAGCCCAACGCGGGGCTCGAACCCATGAACCGCGAGATCATGACCTACGCGAAAGTCGGACGCTTAACCGACTAAGCCACCCAGGCGCCCCTAGATAAAGATGTTTTTAATATACAAAATAACATGGAAGGAATATTCTGTTTAAGAACTAAGATAACCTTACCAGGAAGGGATGTAGTAACAATATGGCATTTTCATCCTGGTTCACCCAGGTATCTCCTCGGGATTTGTGTCAGTTAGGATTTGGTTTGGTCCCGTATTGCTAGTGAACTCCAAATAAGAGAGGCTTATTTCTCTTTTATGTAAAGGAAATTGGGGGGTAGATGGTCCAGGGTTACAGTGGCTCCTCCATGTCAAAAAGGGTATCAGGCTCTTTCTATCTTCCACCATCTTTATGGGCCAACCTGAGAGTTCCTACAAACACCTCAAATTCCAGTCAGTAGAAGCGGAAAGCCAGATAAAAAGTGTTGGCTTTTCAGCTACCCTTTAGGGTTTCCTGCAAGTCACACACACTTTTGCTTACATCTCTTAGGCCTTAACTTGGAAGTACTAGATGAGGCTGTTATTTGTAGTCTTACCTAGGGGTATTCACTGTTCCAAATACCTGTGCTTACAGAAGAGGGCAAGAAAAGTTACCTGGATAGGAAACTAGTAATAGCAATGTCTTCTACAGGATTTATAACTTAAGAGGCCACGGTCCCTGTTTTTCTACTGATAGGCAGTTTGGAGAGGTTTGTGGTTTCAGAAACATGGAAGGCATTTTTGCCCTAATAGTGTTTTTGTTTTGTTTTGTTTCGTTTGGTTTTGTTTTGAGAGTGAGTGAGTGTGCACATGAGTAGGGGAGGGCAGAGGAACAGGGAGATTGAATCTCCTGCAGGCTGCATGCCCAGCTGGGAGCCTGACACTGCAGTGGATCTCAGGACCTGAGACCATGACCTGAGCCAAAACGAAGAGTGGGATGCTTATGTGACTGAACCACCCCAGGCGCCTTGCTCCAATGGTTTTATGTACATCTTTTTGACTGCCAGAATTTTGGTAGGGAGGGAAAAATGAAAATAGCATCTCTACTTTCATCTTTTTCTGTTAATATCTTTTAGTAATCTCATTAATAGGCATTAAAGCCATGCTTGTGTATTTCAGAGACCATCAGTGCCTGGAGTAAATCCTTTGATTTTCTTGAAAAATATTTGTTGGTATCTCTTAGAGGTATACCCCATGACCCAGCCTCCAAACCTGGGGGGGGGGGATACCATACCCACTAGTGACCTGCCACTTTGCTTTGGAATCTGATCACTTTTACGTGGATGTCACACAGCCCCCACCATGAGCGTGAAGTTTCTTGATGGGGGAGCACAGGCCAGGACAGGCTTTGCACAGCAGTGCTTGCTGGATTTCCGGGTTCCTGACTGAAATAAATGGCTGCTTTCCTACTGTAGTCAAGATGCTGGCCTAAGTCTTCAGTTGATCATGACTGAGAATGAAAATGCTAGAATCTAATTTGAAAATGAAGGAAAAAAACACCTAAGAAACACAAAACATATTTGAACTTTGAAAATTAAGTGTCTTTTCTGTGGCAGTTATTATGGATAAATTATCACTGGCAGCCAGAAGTCATAAAACTTAGCTCTGCTGTCAGTATTCAGAGTGTTCTGTTTATAAGCCTAATCTCTTGGCTGTATTTAGATATTTGCAAGGATATTTATGTTCTAGTTTGTGCAATTTTATATAAAAAGCTCTCTAAAAATTCCCATTGGATAATTTTTGCATCAAATTTTTCTCTGTTTGAAAAACGTTATGCATTCATGGGTAAATATACTCTTGTGAAGGCAGTATATGGACAAAACTAAAATACAGGATGAATTCTAATAAAATCAGTTGCCCCAAAGAATGTTAATCAATAGATTGTCAAATTTGGGTGAATCCCTGTAATAATAGGTCTCCTGTTTCTTAATCCTCAGCTGAAGTTTTCTTAAAATGACCCAGTTGAAGACTACAGATACCACTGTATGTTAGTGGACTTAAAACTAGGAGAGTTCTTTGGTCATTGGGTGACGGAATTAGAAATCTAACAAAATACCAACCAACTGGAATAGTAGACCAAATCTAGCAAGATGAAACCTAACTTACTGAAACACATGTAAGAATGTTTTAGAAATTTTATTTATAAGAATGATGTGAGTCAGTTGATTCGACTGCCAAGAAGAGTTCATTTTTTGTTTGAATTAAGAGTGCTTAGCATGTGGGATGCGGCCCTCCCCCTTCGGTGTTGCCCACGTTGCCTTAGGAGAATCATGCCCAGTTGACCCAGTACTTTTTAGGACAGACAACATGACT
The DNA here is from genome assembly GCF_008692635.1 of Crocuta crocuta. Classification (NCBI taxonomy): domain Eukaryota; kingdom Metazoa; phylum Chordata; class Mammalia; order Carnivora; family Hyaenidae; genus Crocuta; species Crocuta crocuta. Next base: position 1,690,854 of record NW_027531893.1, read on the forward strand.
GTTGTAATGAGTTCCATTTGTATGTTAACATCTTTCAATGTGGTTTTTTCACAATTACCAGTAATGAACCTCTATTTAAAGATTAAATGTTTAATTTACAAATAAACCTTTAGGATGTTGGGGAACTGGCAGACTTTATCCTGGAAAGGCGAAGACTCAAAGAAGCCAGCTCCTGTCTTCCAGTTCCTGAATGGCTATGTTGAAAGAAAGTAACGTTTAATCTGTTTTGTCTCCGTGCTAGAACTAGGATTGTGTGAAAGCCTTAGGGGGAGGGAAGCAAGTTTCAATTCTTGAAAATTAGTGTAGGCTTCATTATGAGGCAGTGAGGGTGTGTGTTAGCTTTAATAGGCTCAGAGGAAGGCTGAGAGATGACTTCATAGGGATTTTGTGAAGTTTTTAATGCATTGATCAGAATATTAAATTTGATTGCTACAGTTTTGTTCTTACTTTTTTCTGGCCCAAATTTCCTTGAAATTCTAAACCTTGAGATGTTACTACCCCCCCCCCCCCCCAAAGTGGGACTGTCAAGTTCAAATCTTTCACTTGAAAGTAGAACTGATAAGTCAGTTCATCTGTTTTCCAGTCTCCCTGCAAGATGATGAGATCTAGACTATATGCGACGGAACACAATTGTTCTGTGCTAAAACATGTGCAGAGTTGCTCTCCTAGCTTATTTTAAGTCTAAAATAAAATTTTAGCAGAGTCCTGAGATTTTAAAATCTAAAATAAATACAGCAGTATAGGTTAAAGTCTTTTTTACTTATTTTCCATCTGTCCAGTACCCATAGCCATCCTTCCTTAGTTTCCATCTGCATGTGGAAACCTACTCACATACGTGTTCTAATTTTGCCTGTTTTCAATGGGAGTGGTGGCTTATTTTTATATCCTGTTCTATAACTAACTTCCTTCCCCCAAGATATTTTGCAGATCTTTTCATATCCATACATAAGAGAACTTTCTTCTTTTTATAGAGCAAATAGTATTACACTGTTTGGATGTAGCATTTATTAGCCCTCTACTTAATGAAAATTTAGGCTGTTAGCTTTTTTTCTGTTTTTTGCTGCCACTGAGTGGAGGGATGGGGGATGACTAGCTCCTACTGTGCTAGAAGCTAAAATTGGCCCAAATTAACCGCAGTTTACATTCAAGCCGTCCCCTGTAAGTTGCAAGCCCTCAGTAGACTCCAGAATTCCAAAATACATCAGACAGAAACTGCCAATGCGATTGTAGTCTAGGTGGGAGAGATTTCTGGTGCTTCCTACTCCACCATCTTCCCAGAATCCTTTCTCTGTCATGTAGATCTAATTTGCATGTTACTTATTATGAATGAAGTTAGGCATGCTTTCATAGCTTAAGAGTCATTTCTATGAATATATCTATTTTTCTGTTCACAAATTCTTAGTGTCTGAGATCTGTGTCTGGAAATTAGCTCTGTAAGATAGTTACATATATTCCTCCTCCTCCCCCGCCCCACTGGTCTTTTTTTCTAATGATTTTTTGCCTATGAGATTTTTGCTATGGAGAATTTGTTTAATGTTTTTTGCAATTAAATTTATGACTTGTGGATTTGCATTCATAGTTAGAAAGGTCTTTGATATGCTTGCGTTTAAAGGAATTTTTTTTCTTGTACCTCTACGTTTCTTATGTTAAAAGTTTTAACTCATTTGGACTGTAACAGTGTATGTGATGATACAATTTAATTTTTTTCTGCTTGGCTATCCACTTCAACCTCATTAATTAAACAGACCATCTTTTACTTCTGACTTGAGGTGCTAGAAAGGTATTTTATCGTACACGTTGGGAGTGTGTTTGTATCTAATTCTTGGGTTTATTCTGTAGTCTCTGTTGATGTGTAATATGATTTATTTTGATAATGCAAATAGATTTTAGGGAACTCTGCTTCCTAAACAGCTATCCCTACTGCTAGATTTTAATTTCCTTTTTCTCCTTCATATCTTTTGTGGAAATATAGACTTCTATACTAAAAAGGTACTTTATTGACTTTTCATATATCACTATAATAGTGGCAGTCATTGTAGGTCTTACATGTACCTGCAGAAATTGTTATTCATAAAAACGTTGAAGTTGGACATCTAGCCCAGGTGCCTCTGGCCCGTTTGTGAACTATACCAAGTGTTGGAGTTTCTAAGAAGACAGTTTTCTCAGCTCTTGGGTACTTGATGGGTATTCATGAATATTCCATGCCATAAACCCCCCCCAAAGAAGTAACTCATTGGTTGAATGGCAAAATAAACACTGTAAAGAAGAAAGTGCGTCTGATGAAAGAAAATTGAATGAAGTTCCCAGTTTTTGAGAGCTATTTACCTTTTTTTGGTTTGTTTTTAATCAAATGAGGGAGATGGGGCAAAGGCTCAGTAAGCTCCCTACCAGTCTCTTGTCACTGGCACACTTTTCCATGTTCATTATGTTACCTAGACACTTGGGTTGCGAGTTAAAGCCCTGGTTGGCGGTTCCTGGGCTTGGCAGCTAACGTGCTCTCGACAACTGCTGTCCTGTTTCCGTCTGGACCTTTTGTGTGAGCCGTGCTTCAAGAGCTGAAGTCGCAGACCCCACTTCCCTTTCCAGTACTTACACAGAAAAACTCCCTACTTTTATTCTCCTTATGTTATAAAATGAGAAGTGTAATAAAATGGTGATCGTTCTACATTTGAGCTTGGTTTAGCTTTCCCTAAAATGAAGTAGGTAACATTTAAAAAAAAAAAAAAAAAAAAAAAAAAAAAAAAAAAAAAAGAGTGGCATTGCTTCTTTGCTGCTCAGGGCAAGAGGTGTCTTATGCTGGGGGTACAATAGGGCTGTGTAAGACTTCTACCAGCAGCATCTTCTCTACAGACTGTCTTATTTGTTAGATTCCTGAATAAGACTCACTTTCTTTTGAAAGTGCTTATCTCTCCCGTTGGAATGGCATTTTAATAAGTCTTTTGAGCAGATTTAAACTTAGGTCACATCAGCCTTCTGTTGGAAGCCAAATCATACCAGTTTGTTTAGCCTTCCTTCCTAATCCTTTAATCATTTTATTCTTAGCATATTTCCAAATGCTTCACATCTCTCTGTAGAATCCAGAACTGGACTGAGTTCTTTAATAGTCTGATGAGGAATGAATGAAATGGAAAGATCATTTCTTTATGTTCGGATTGTGTGGGTTTTTTTTTTCTTCTGCAAGACTATGTTCTCTCAGCAAGTAAGCATTTTCAGCTGTCGCAGGACCTATTGTGTGTCACGTCTGGTGAAGTTTGTGCCCTGTAGTCCGGGCTGGCTTTAGGGGCAGTTGCCCAGGGCTCCATGCTTCGAAGGGCCCTTGCTTGGTGGAAAGTGCTGTTACTACGGTCTTGAAATCCTTCAGTTTTTAATAAGGGGCTCCTGAGTCTCCTATTGCCTTGAGCGCTACAAATTAAATAGCTAACACTGCTGGTCACTGATGACTACAGGGCATAGTTGGTAAGTCATGGTTCATGTCCCACACATCTTTAGTAATAATTAGGGCAGCCTGACCTGGGGTGAGGAAGTCTGGTTGTGAACTTGAACTCCCCTCCCTGATGTATAGCTCTTAGTTGGTATGCTTAGTAAGGCACTCTCTGTCTGCTGGTTCCCTCTCTGTTTTCTGGATTTGTCTTCCAGTCAATTCTTTATCTCCTCTCAAGCATTGAGATATGTTCATGGAATCCAAACTTCTGGCATCCAAAAGATGTTCTTTCCAGAGGATTCTTTGTCAGGGTTTCTCTGTCCTTTGCAGCTTTCCTTCCTGTTACCCTTCATCTAAGGCAGCTGTTGTTCACTCATCTCCAAGGACCCTCGTTCTCTCTGCCTGTGCGCTCAGGACAGCTGGCAATTTTGCACAACACTTCGTTTCTCATCCGTATTTTAGATTTTACCTGTTTCTACAAAGAGACCAGGGTAGTAAACACAGGAGCTCCATCTGGCATAGAAACTTGTATTGCATTGCAATGTTAGGATTCCAGAGTATGGGAAGTGAGCTGGAAAAGTTTTAAAATTGAGCCATAGTATAAGCAGTAGTTGTTAGCTTTTTTTTTTTCTTTAACATAATGCTAATTCTAGGTGTCAGATCTAACTTTTAGCTATTAAAATTTTTAAGAATTGTTACATTTCTCAGACTGGCTGATTTTTTTTTTTTTTTTTNGCCTTCCTCAATGGAGAAACTCAAATTGTGGCTGACGAAGCGTTTTGCAATGCAGTTCGGAGTTACTATGAGGTAAGGTTAAAGAGCTTTGTGTTTGATATTTTGATGCTTCTTGAAAAGACTTTTAAAAATGGCTTTCCTGTTTTAAGGAACTCACTGGTTTGATAGGAAGACTGTGAGTTTGCAACCTTCCTGAAAACATTGTCAATTTTACTTTGCAAATAAAAATTCTAATTCCACAACCTGGTCTGGAGAGATAAACAGAATTGGAAATTATTCACATCTTTTCAGGAGAAGTAAACTATTTAGAAAGTCTTCTGGCAGTGATTGATATAGCTCAGTATAGCTATCTTTCAGTCCACATGTCTAAATTATCCTTTATAATCAGGATTTCAATAGTAAATTGCTGTCTTATGCCATTTTGTTCCCTAAGCTTTATATTTAAGGCTGGTATTAATTTCAATAGGATAAATTGAATTCTCTTTTCTTCCTGGAAGAGTAATACTACAAATACCACCTTGCTTATTTGTTCTGATTTTAGTTTGTGATTCATCAGGAATTCTCTGTGGATTTCCTGTGAGCACCAGTTTTCACACATGGTCATTAACTGCTTCAGTGAGTTGCCAGTAGATGTTAAATTTAGAGAACTCCCTTTTTCTCCTAAGCATTTCAGAGTCCTTGGGGGGCGGGGGTGGGGGGGGAGGTTGGTGGATGCATTCTTTTATTGTGTAGATAGTCTAATCTTTAGCTGTAGAAGCAGAACATGCAAACATATGATAGTAGCAAAAAAGGAAAATGTAGAACATGGTTAGAACATGCCTCATGCAGGGAATATGTGCATCTAGTAGTTCAATTTTACTTTTGATTCCCTCGCCTTTGGGGATGCATCGAATAAGAAACTGCTGCGGTTGAGATCAAGGAGGTTGTTTCCTGCTTTCTCCTCTAGGGTTTTGATGGCTTCCTGTCTCACATTCAGGTCCTTCATCCCTTTTGAGTTTGTTTTTATGTATGGTGTGAGAAAGTGGTTTAGTTTCATTCTTCTGCATGTTGCTGTCCAGTTCTCCCAGCACCATCAGTCAAAGAGGCCATCTTTTTTCCATTGGATACCCTTTCCTGCTTTGTCAAAGATTAGTTGGCCATACATTTGTGGGTCCAATTCTGGATTCTCTATTCCATTGGTCTATGTGTCTGTTTTTGTGCCAATCCACTACTGTCTTGATGACAGCTTTGTAGTAGAGGCTGAAGTCTGGGATGGTGATGCCTCCCATTTTAGTTTTTTTCTTCAATATTACTTTGGCTGTTTGGGGTCTTTTGTGGTTCCATACAAATTTTAGGATAGTTCTAGTTTTGAGAAGAATGCTGGTGCAATTTTGATTGGGATTGCATTGAATGTGTAGATTGCTTTGGGTAATACTGACATTTTAACATTATTCTTTCAATCCATGAGCATGGAATGTTTTTCCATTTCATTGTGTCTTCAATTTCCTTCGTAAGTTTTCTATAGTTTTGAGCATACAGATCTCTTATAATTTTGGTTAGGTTTATTCCTAAGTATTTAATGGTTCTTGGTGCAGTTGTGAATGGGATCAGTTTCTTGACTTCACTTTCTATTGCTTCATTACTGGTGTATAAAAATGCAACCGATTTCTGTATGTTGATTTTGTATCCTGTGACTTTGCTGAATTCATGGATCACTTCTAGCAGACTTCTGGTGGTATCTGTTTGGTTTTCCACATACAGTATCATGTCATCTGTGAAAAGTGAAAGTTTGACTTCATCTTTTCCAATTTGGATGGCTTTTCAATTTGTTTGCTGTTGCTAGGACTTCCAACACTATACTAAACAACAGTGGTGAAAGTGGACATCCCTGTCATGTTACTGATCTCAGGGAGAAAGTGCTCAGTTTTTCCTAAGGGCTTTTCATAGATGGCTTTTATGATGTTGAGGTAATGTTCCTTCTATCCCAACTTTCTTGAGAGTTTTTATGAAGAAAGGATGCTGTATTTTGTCAGACGCTTTTTCTGGATCTTTTGATAGGATCATGTGGTTCTTTTCTTTTGTTAATGTGATGTATTGCATTTATTTTTGAATATTGAACCAGCCCTGTAGCCGAGGAATGAATTCCAGTCGATCATGGTGAATAATTCCTTTTATATGCTGTTGAATTTGGTTTGCTAGTTTCTTGTTGAGAACTTTTGAATCCGTATTTATCAGGAATATTGTCCTATAGCGTTTTTTTTTTTTTTGTTTTGTTTTGTTTTTGGTTGGCTCTCTGTCTGGTTTGGGAGTCAAAGTAATGCAGGCTTCATAGAATGAGTCCGGAAGTTTTTCTTCCATTTCAATTTTTTGGAAACAGTTTGAGAAGAATAGGTATTAACTCTCCTTTAAATGTTAGTAGAATTCCCCAGGGAAGCCAACTGGTCCAGGACTCTTATTTGTTGGGAGATTTTTGATAACTGATACAGTTTCTTCACTAGTTACGGGTCTGTTCAGATTTTCTATCTCTTCCCATTTGGGTTTGGTAGTGTGTGTATGTTTAGAAATTTGTCCATTTCTTCTAGGCCATCCAGTTTGTTGGTGTATAACTTTTCATAGTATTCCCTGATAATTGCTTATATTTCTAAGGGATTGGTTATAACAAATCCATTTTCATTTGTGATTTTATTTATTTGCATCCTTTTTTCTTTTTGAGAAGCTTGGCTAGAGGTTTATCAATTTTGTTTATTTAAAAATAAAAAAAACCAACTCTTAATTTCATTGATCTGTTCTACTGTTTTTGTTTTTGTTTTAATTCTATATTCTCTAATCCTTATTTTCTCTCTTCTGCATTTGGGGTGTCTTTGATGGTCTGCTTCTAGTTCCTTTAGGTATGCTGTTAGATTTTGTATTTGGGATTTTTCTACTTTCTTGGGATAGCCCTGGATTAGAATGTATTTTCCTCTTAGGACTGCTTTTGCTGCATCCCAAAGGGTTTGGATTGTTGTATTCTCATTTGTTGCCATATAGTTCTTAATTTCCTCTCTAATTGCCTGGTTAACCCATTTGTTCTTTAGTAGGATGCTCTTTAACCTCCATGCTTTTGGAGATTTTTCCATACTTTTTCTGTGGTTGATTTCAAGTTTTGTAGCATTGTGATTTGAAAGCATGCATGGTCTGATCTCAATTCTTTTATATTTACTGAAGGCTGTTTTGTGACCCAGTATGTGATCTATCTTGGAGAATGTACCATGTGCACTCAAGAAGGAAGTATATTCTGCTGTTTTGGGTTGTAGAGTTTTAAATACATCTGTCAAGTCCATCTGGTCCAGTGTATCGTTTGCGGCCATTGTTTTCTTTACTGATTCTCTGTCTCCATGATCTATCCATTGCTGTAAGTGGAGTTTTAAAGTCCCCTGCAATTACTACATTCTTATCAATAAGATTGCTTATGTTTGTGATCGTTTTATGTATTTGGGTGCTCTTGAATTTGGTGCATAGACATTTATAATTGTTCACTCTTCCTGATGGCTAGACCTTGTAATTATTATATAAAGCCCTTCTTCATCTCTTGTTACAGCCTTTAATTTAAAGTCCAGTTTCTCTGATAGAAGTATGGCTACTCCATAATTCTTTTGACTTCCAGTAGAATGATACATAGATCTTCATCCCCTCACTTTCAATCTGAAGGTGTCATCAGATCTAAAATTGGTCTCTCATAGAGAGCAGATACGTCTTTTTTTTTTTTTTAATCCATTCTGATACCCTATGTTTTTTGATTGGAGCATTTAGTCCATTTACATTCAGTGTTATTACTGAAAACTACGGGTTTAGAGTCATTGTGTTAACTGTAGGTTTCATGCTTGTGGTGATGTCTCTGGTACTTTGTGTTGCTTGCAACATTTCCCTCAGAGTTCCCCTTAGGACCTCTTCTAGGGCTGGTGTAGTGGCAATAAATTCCTTCAGTTTTTTGTTTTTTGGGGAAAACCTTTATATCTCCTTCTATTCTGGATGATAGGCTTGCTGGATAAAGGATTCTTGGCTGCGTACTTTTCCTGTTCATCTCATTGAAGATTTCCGGCTATTCCTTTCTGCCCTTCCAAGTGTCAGTAGATAGGTCTGCTACTGCCCTTATGTGTCTACCTTTGTATGTTAAGGTCTTTTTATCTCTAGCTGCATTCAGAATTCTCTTTATCCTTGTATTTTGCCAGTTTCACTATGATATGTTGTGCTGAAGATCACGTCTAGTTATGTCTGAGGAGAGTTGTCTGTGCCTCTCAGATTTCAATGTCTATTTCCTTCTCCTGGTTGGGGAAGTTCTCTGCTAGGATTTGTTCAAGTACTCCTTCAGCCCCTTTCTCTCTCTCCTTCTGGAATTCCTATGATACAGATATTGTTTCATTTGATTGCATCACTTAGTTCTTGAATTCTCCTCTTGTGATCCTGGATTTTTTTTTTTAAACTTTTTTTCTCTCAGCTTCCTCTTTTTCCATAATTTTATCTTCTAATTCACCTATTCCCTTCTACCTCTTCAGTCCATGCTGTGACCGTCTCCATTTTATTTTGCACCTTATTTATAGCATTTTTAAATTTATCCTATTTTTAAGGTCCTTGATCTTTGTACAGTAGAGTCTCTGCTGTCTTCTATGCTTTTTTCAAGCCCAGCGATTAATTTTATGACTATTATTTGAAATTCTTGTTCAGTTATGTTGCTTATATCTGTTATGATCAATTCTTTAGCTGTCCCTTCATCCTGGAATTTTTTTTGAGAAGAATTCACCCATTTTGTCATCTTGGCTAGTTTTCTGTCCCTTATGAGTTTTAAAAGCTTGTTTTGTGCTCTGAACCTGTGAGTACTGCTATATTAAAGGGGACTCACACACTGTCGAGGGCCTGGCTGTTCAGGAGGTGTTTTTTGGAGATGTTACTTGCTCTCTGTTGCTGTGACTTTGGTGATTTTATTTCCCTGCTCTTAGCGATGTTTTGGGCCCTCCACCAGGTGTGCTTTGATTTGTTCCTTGAAGTAGCCCTGGAAAGGAAAACAAACAAGTGGGAAACAAAAACACGCAAACCCACAAACAAATGAAACCAAAAACCAGAAACACAAACCAGAAACACCAGTTAGAAGTAAAGAACAGGGTAGAGGTGGTGCTGATGGAAGAGCACAACGGACCAAGAGAGAAATGACAGGGGTGGGGAAAAAAATAATAAACATTGACCAGGCAGAGAGACTAAAAGGCTTAAACCAGACAGAGAGAGAGAGAGAGAGATTGAGAAATGAAGGAAGGAGGTGGTGGGGGGAAGAAATGAAGATAAATTTACCTAGTTATAGAACGTGTATCAAGTGAATGGATTAAACATGTCTGTTTAAACAAACCAATAACCAGAGTAACCAGCCTAGAGGGAAGAGCTAGGGAGGAGAAAGGGGAGAATATATTTAAATATCAAGAACTGTCCTAGAATTGATGCAGGCAGTGCTGCAGTGCTGGTTTGGAGGAGGGGGCCTTCTGGTTCTACTGGTTCTGTTCTGCTGCAGTAGATACACCTACCAGGCGTGGGGTGGGGTGGTTTGATGTAGGCGGGTCCTGCCTCCACTGTGGCCCCTGTGGACGAGTCCTTGAGGCTTTACCTTGGTGGTGGTGGGGAGAAAAATGGTGACACCCTAGTCCCTTCCTCACGGACCAAGTGTCCCAAATCACTTCTTTCGAGCCGTCCTCACTGAGCCACGGGTGCAGAGGAGGTGGTCTTTCTTGGTCCACTGACTCCCATGTCCCCACGCTGGGCTGAGATTTAAACTCCTCCCCGCACCCCAGAATTGGGGAAACGCCTCGTGATGCTGCCAGATATGTGGTCCTGGCTGGTTTTGTCCTGTGACGCAGCACTTCAGGGGAGGGGACCCATTTCTCCTGCTGAGGACTGCACCCCTGACCTACCACTGAACCCAGAGGTGGCTCCCCTCCTCCCCAGGTGCACGAACAGGGCAGCCGGCCCCAGTCAGAAGAAAGCCTTGCAGTTAGAGTTGGGATCCTTCTCCGTCCCAGGCTGAGGTCTTTTCTCTTGTCCACATGTAGTCCTACGCTTCCCCAGCTGCTCTTCCTCTTCCTGTTGTCTCTCTGTAGAAGGGGATCTGTCCCCTCTGTGTCTATATGGCCCATTTTATCTTCCCCAGTTCGCAATCACCCGCCTATGGCCCATCGAATTTCCCAGTTTCTCCCTGGTAGGCTCAGTCTCTTTTCCCCCTAGTTTCTTGAGGTTCAATGTCCTTTGGCTTCAGCCTTTCTTTGAGAGACTCTGGAAGTACAGATCCCCCTCCTTCTCTGCCACGGTGGCTGCCTCTCTCAATAAATGTATAACTTATGGAAAAGGTGATAATGCAACTTCAATTAATAGCAAAGTTTTCCAGAGGAGTTCTTGAAACTTACATGTGGAAGCATCTCATATCAGTATCTAGTAATCCATTAGAGAAGGTAGGACTATTGAACATGTACATATTCATAGTTGATCGAGAGAATGTTGATGCTGATTCTTTTTAAAAATTTTTAATGTTTACTTTTGAGAGAGAGGCAGAGGGAGAGGGGGGAGGGGCAGAGTGAGAAGGAGACATAGGATCTGAAGCAGGCTCCAGGCTCTAAGCTATCAGTACAGAGCCCTACCTGGGACTCGAACCTATGAACCTGTGAGCTCATGACTTGAGCTGAAGATGGATGCACAACTGACTGAACCACCCAGGCACCCCTCCAATAAAGCTTTTTAGAAGTAGATTTTAAGGGGCGCCTGGGTGGCTTAGTCGGTTAAGCGTCCGACTTTCACTTAGGTCATGATCTCGCGGTTCGTGTGTTCGAGCCCCGCGTCGGGCTCTGTGCTGACTGCCAGCTCAGAGCTTGGAGCCTGTTTCAGAGTCTGTGTCTCCCTCTCTCTCTGACCCTCCCCTGCTCACGCTGTCTCTCTCTCTCCTAGAAATAGATAAAACATTAAAAAAATTAAAAAAAAAAAAAAAAAGTTGACCTCAAGGATTGGCCTGTTGTGGTGCTCCAGGCAGAGGTGACAGTGACCCACGGGCTAGAGGGAGAGCCCTGGAGATGATCAGTGGAAAGACTGGGATCTAATAGGAGGCTGGAGCTTAATCTCTGACCTTGATACTTGTCGCCCTCCGTTTTCACCTTAATGTTAAAATTGTCACATATTAAAAATACAGATATTTAATGGTTTGTTTGTGGAGACCGAGCCTTTGGATGCATTTTTAGTTTTTTTTTTTGTTTGTTTGTTTGTTTTTTGTTTTAAGAACTAACATGTACAAGCTGAGTGTTCCTTTGTCTAGGGTGGGTGCCAACTAGAAGGAGAGAGGCTGAGCAGGTCTGCATTTAAATATTTTGATGAAAATTTCTTTATCATTTTACTTTGGGATAGAAAGATTTACTTTTCCTATTCCAAGGGATGCTTGACCTGTCAGAATCTTTTAAAATGTGAAATAATGCCATGGAAAAGGCCCGTTTTTTTTTTCCACAGGGAATTGACGATTGCTGAGTAAACCAGGATTGGCAGCCTGTGTCAGGAGGGTATAAAAAAAGGTCAGCACATTCACAGATGAAATCCAGTAACCAGTAATGAGAAGTGAGGTTTTAAATTTGCATTGAGCTCTGTGGGATCACATTGCATTTGCTATTTCTGATATTAGCCGTTTTATTTCCCATCACATTTTCTTAATTGAAAATGCCATCCTTAGAATTTAAGTATTCTGTAAAAATCTGGAAAATGTGTTTTTGTGTCTGAGATCCCTATTTCTATTTAGGGAAGCTTGCTTGATGCTGCCTGTCGGTGAGTTGTGTAGACCTTCCTGCCTCCTTGATGGCATCCGTTTCATGGTGAAGAAGGGTTAGTCTATAGATTGTATGATTTTGTTGTTTGAAGGTAGCCAAGGGAGTCTTGTTTGACCATTTTCTTCCTCTTCACGTATTTTTAGAAGAAACTGTCTTTGTTTTTCAAGCTTATATAACGTATTTGCAGCAGAGGGCATGGTTAGACCTTAGATCTCTTAACTCTTAATGCTCTGGATCTACATTCTATGACAAGGATCTGTCTTTACAATGGCTATGGGTTAGTAGACCTAGTGCAGCTTTCCAGTTTGGTGGTTTGGAAATTTAATCCAAGCCAGGTAGCCACAAAGAATAGAAGCACCTGGCGCTTTCTTTGGGCTGGCATCCTCTAATCCCCAAACCCAGCATGATGGTTCTCCATTTAGGGTCACCACACAGCAAAGGTAGACCTTTGCCCTTTGCCCTCTCGGGTGCTTATATTTGAGCCACACCACAGGCATGTTCTAGTTTGGCTTGACACGATTCAGGAAGAATTTAGACCTGTGTTGGTCCAACTTTCATGTGCTGTATCAGGCACTTGGTTTTTTTCAATAAAATGCAAGTCAGCAAAACCATATCCTCCTCCTGGGAAAATGCTGTGTCAGTGCTTAGAGAATCTGACCTGTTGTACTTCTCTTTTCTGATGGATGAGCTGTTGGGTCACAGATTACCTTTTATAAGGGAAATACTTATTTTTTTTAATTTATTTTTTTTTTTAGGGAAATACTCTTAAGTGTCTTCCTTGAAGTTGAGTCTCCTTTATTTAAAATTGTCACCCTAAGGTTAACATATCTTTGAAAAACTATTGTGCTTTAATTTATCTAATCAGGCAAGTTAAATCTTACCTGGATTGTTTTTTGGTATCAAAAAGTTCTTCCTAACTTTGCAGTTAATTTCTTTGATTACCTGAAGCATTTTTCAATATCTAAAAGGTTTCAGAAGTAAGGAATCCCTTTCCCTGATGCTTTATGACCCTGAAAGCATCATGACATTTGTGGTTACTTAAATGTCACTCTCAAGTCGAATGCATTTCCTCTGCTTATCTTCTGTCAGGCTTACTCACCAGAGCTTTTTAGCATTTAACTTCTATTTTTTTAATGTTTAGTTTTTTGAGAGGGAGGGAGGGGCAGAGAGAGAGGGAGATCCAGAATCCAAAGCAGGCCTCAGGCTTTCTGAGCTGTCTGCACAGAGCCTGGCTTGATCCACGAACCCGTGAGATCATGACCTGAACCAAAGTCAGACGCTTAAATGAGCCACCCAGGCACCCCTAAATTTCTATTTTTGAGGCTTTCTTTTCACTGGTTTCAGGGCTGAGATCTTGAGAGGAATCGTATGTACCCTTGTGAGCATAGTCCCAGTGGGTGCTGGTCTCACCTTGGTATGTCTGAGTTCTTCTCTATCCTAAAAAATGGGTGGATTATGCTCTTGAAAAGTATAAGGTATTAAACGGGTTAAATATGCAAGACAGTGACTAGCTAAGATCGTAATTGATCATCTGTTTCTTTTTTTTTGTTTTTTTATTTCTGAGAGAGAGAGAGAGAGAGAGCACGAGCGCCAGTGAGAGCGCGCGTGAGGGCGTGAGCAGGGGAGGGGCGGAGAGAGAGATAGAGGGAGGGAGGGAGACGCAGAATCGGAAGCAGGCTCCAGGCTCTGAGCTAGCTGTCAGCACAGAGCCCAACGCGGGGCTCAAACCCACAAACTGTGAGATATGACCTGGCCGAAGTCAGATGTTTACTGACTGTAGCTCATATAACTTTAATCCTTTGTTAATTGTTTTCAAAGTACTTACTGAAAGGCCTGTTTTCATTTGATACTCCACAAAACACACTAAAGACCTGGTCCTTACCCTTTAACACTTTACAGTTAAAAGAAGAAAAAAACCTCAGTGTGTCAATGAAAGTACTCATAGGTACTTCTGATCTTTTCAGAAGCTCGCAGAAGATCATTCTTTTGCATACAAAGTTTGTGATGGGAGTTTGATTTAAAAGTAGTTGAGCTGGTGAAAGAAGATTTGGTGTCTTGATAAAGGATAGCTATTTGAAAAAAATTTTTCAAGCTGCTTTGCAAGTGCCTACTATTTTTAGCCAAAGGGATAATATGAAAGTTGTGTGTGTTTAATCCTGTAAACCTCAGCCGTGCGCTCTGTGTGTGTGAGGTGCTAGCAGGCACCCTCCAGGTGCTTGACTTCTGCCTTGCTCCTAAAGGACTGCCTATGCCATTAAGGGTTAAGACCGTGTCCCAGCAGTCCTAGTTGTGCTGAGAAGAACCATGAAAAATGCTAAAAGAGAAAGATGTGAGAGAGAAACTGATTAGTTGTAATTTAGAGCTCAGGATCTTTTTAAAAATAACTTTATAAATATCCATTTATTTTTGAGAGAGTGCGCACACGAGCGCTAGTGAGTGGGGGAGGGGCAGAGAAAAGGGAGACCTGGAATCCGAAGCTGGGTCCAGGCTCTGAGTTGTCAGCACAAAGCCGGACGCGGGGCTGGAACCCATGCAGGTCTGAGCCAAAGCCAGATGCTTAACTGACTTAAGTCACCTTCAGTTGAGGTTCTAAATCTGGATAGAATTCAGGGAATCTGAGCTCAGATGGAAAAACATTACACCTTGATTTTCACTAATCTGTAACTCAAATTTAGCATTTACTTATGAATGTAGAAAACAAACTGTAGTAGTACTGGCTGTATCTGCGAAATACATGTATTTTCCTATCACATATTTTATTGCCGCTTTCTTGAAATACTGCTTACATTCATGAACTGTTCTGAAACTATAGTACTTTAAATCCCTATCGTATCTTCTTATGAGTTATTAAAGATGCATATAAATTGCCTACCTCACATTGGCTTTTAAAATATTTTTTATAACTGTATTTCAGTAAAACTGCTTTTCTTTGTAATCCTGTGAATTTGTTTAAAAGCATTATCCTCAGAAGGGATTCATAGGCTTTACCAGGCTGCCAGAAAAGTTCCCATTACCAAAATGGTTAGGAATCTTAGAGGACTTATGAAGGCTTCATTACAGAGGAAATAGACTGTAAGCACAAGGGGTGAAAGCAGGCAGAGAAACTGTTTTGTCTCTGTGTTGGAATTGCAGATTTAGCACCTTCTATCTGCATGACTCCTAGCCTGAACCTCGCTAGTTCATGGTCTTCATCTGTAAAACAGTAATACTGCATCTACCTCCCAGGATTGTTGATGATTAAACCAGTTAATGAATTTAAATTGCTAAGCAGGTGTTAGATGTGAGCTAGTATTGCTAGTATTACCTGGAGCATTGCTTTCCCAAAAGTACCTGCTTTTTTTTTTTTTTTTGCCTAGTTCACTAATTCATACTATGATGTGTATTCCTTCCTAATTAAAAGCTCTTTCAGAATGAGAAGCCATGGGTTATATGCTACTGAACATAGAAACAAAGTAATCAACTTCGAGTGAAATAGCTCATCTAATAAACATTGAAAAGCTAATCAGGTACTGTCTTATACTCTGGAAATACAAAGGTGAATAAGGCAAGGTCCTTTGACCTCAAAGAATCCAGTCTATTGGGACAAACTGACACATGAGCAGTTGATTAAAATCGCCTTGGGCCATTTTACTGGCTGGGGTAGGGAGGACTGAAACCACATCACTCTTCACAAGTTCTCCCTTCTGTATGGAGGAAACCAAACAAGACTTGAATGTGCTGGCACCTGCGTCTTCGTGAAAGTTTTATGTACATAGAAGTTGACACTTAGTGGGCTTCTCATGAAGCTGTGAAAATTAAGCATGTTAACTTACCACAGTGTGTGCTCATACTGAGTTTGAAATGGTAACTTTTCAGAAGAATGTTATGAAACTGCCAATATGATTTTGATGTAACAAAAGCGCTTCCTATGGATACATCTAATAGTATTTAAAGCTTCAATAATTCTATTTGCTATCTCCCATAAGTGTTTTTGTGTGTCAGTGTTTTTTAAAGGTTTCTTTTTGAGAGAAACAGGACGAGTGGGAAAGGGGTAGAGAGAGAGAGAGAGGGAGACACAATCTGAAGACAGGCTCCAGGCTCTGAACTGTCAGCACAGAACCTTCTGCAGGCCTTGAACCCACAAACCCTGAGATTATGACCTGAGCAGATGTCAGACACTTAACCAGCTGAGCCACCCAAGTGCTCCTGTGTGTCAAAAACCTTATGAAAGTTTAGATACTGGTCAGAATCATATGTGATTCACTTTGAAGAACCTGATTGGAGGCAGATAACTTATTAGGGGCATACTAGAAGATTCCAAAGGTTCTTCATGAAAATCCTTCATCATATGTACTTTATGCTTATTTACTGTCAAGGTATATTTAAGCATATACAATTTTAACAGTATTAATACTATTTTTATGTGTTTTTTTTTTAATGTTTTATTTATTTCCAGGAGAGAGAGGGACAGCGTGAGCAGGGGAGGGTCAGAGAGAGAGGGAGTCACAGACCGAAACAGGCTCCAGGCTCTGAGCCGGCAGTCAGCACAGAGCCCGACGCGGGGCTCGAACCCACGAACCGCGAGATCATGACCTAAGCGAAAGTCGGACGCTTAACCGACTAAGCCACCCAGGCTCCCCTATTTTTATGTGTTCTTAATCTTCCAAATGTTTGACATGTCCTCTCAAATCACATTTAGAAATTAATACCTTTAAATTAATGCAATGAAATGGTGTTTCTTATCTCAGAAACAGTCTCTGCGGACTCATGAGGTCATCAGCATGGCACAACGATTTATTTCAGTTCGATCAACATTTGGACATCCATTGATCATGGGGATTTGGAGTAGCACTGTCCTCCAAAATTAGGGGAAAATTGTGAGCTATTGAATTCAAACATAATGTTTAGGAAACACTTTAGTAATTGTGGTTCTCTACTGCAAAGAACTCCTTTTTGAATAAGCTTTTTCCATTCTGAGTTGGTATGTACATGTTTTCAATGTTTAAATTGCAACAAATAGTTGCAGGGGAAAATTTTCCTTCCCCAATGGCCTTAATCTCAGTGATTTTGAAGAAGCAGTAAGTGATGATTTTCTAATGTTTTTTTTTTTTTTCAGTCACCTTGGACTATATTTAATCCTTCATATACTGCTGAGATTTTAGCTTTACTAGAGTTCTGAAAATTTCTATCTCACATAGGGGAATTTAATTCCCATCCTGGCTTGGCTTCTCCTTTTCTTATAAAATTGTATGCATGTATAGTATAGCATGGATAGGTGTTAAGTCATGATCATTATAGATGGATTATGAAGGGTCCTTCAAGAGGTAAGACATTAAATGTACTTTATCTCCATTCCATGCACATTGGGAAGAAAAATGGATACCAGCTTCGCTCCCCCTTTCTGTGCCTAGTAGTCTTGGTTTTAAAAATTGATTTCATTGTGTGCTCTAGTTATTTGCTCCAGGATAGGTGTGGTATGAATTTGGCCGCCCTGATTCCTTTTGCAACATGGAGAAAGTTAGATGCTTTGAGCAAGCTAGGGAGCAGAGAGGAAGGGCTGTGTTGGGGGACTTCCTGCTGGCTCCCCTCTAAACAGAGCTCCACACCTCCATCAGGCTGGCCTGTATTCACTCCCTTGTCTTTTCTTCCTTTTCCCTCTTCCCCTTATCTCATTTAAAGAGCTCTCAGTATGGTCAGCACCTTCCATCCCAAACCGAGTGACTGCTGGCCCCACCTCCTCCCATACTTGAAGACCTAGGATTGCCCATGACTATTGGCAAGTATGCTGAGGATGCTGAATCCATAGAACATGAAGGGATTTGCATCTTGTCTTTTTTTTTTTTTTTAATGTAGCACCTTCAAAATTGATACACTGAAGGTGGCATCAGGTAGCAGACCCTGAAAGTTTTTTTAAAAATTTGTTAACATTTCTTCATTTTTGAAATAGTATGAGCAGGGGAGGGGTGGGGGGGAGGAAGGGAGACACAGAATCTGAAGCAGTCTCCAGGCTCTGAGCTGTCAGCACACAGCCCAATGTGGGGCTTGAACCCACGAACCGTGAAATCATGACCTGAGCTGAAATCAGACGCTTAACTGACTGAGCCACCTGGGAGCCCCATCCCTGAAACGTTTATTATTGAAACACAGTCCGTGGCCAGTAATTGTTGTAAACGTAGCAGATTTGAGGTAAAGACAAGAGGCCATATTCTGTTTGAGAAAATGGGTTTATTTGCTTCTCTTCACTGCTGTATCAAACCAGCTGACAGGTCGGTCTGTGGTTCCCCGTATTGTCTGTGAGAAGTAGTCCGTGGTTCTTGTTTCACTGCTTTGCTCTACAGCATGTTCTCATTCTTTTGGGTGTTCTGTTGTGATAGTTGGATTACACATGGACCCATTTCATCAGTTCTTTGCCAATTTGAATCTTCGTTTTAGTCTGTTCTGCTGTAACAAAACACCATATACTGGGTGACTTATAAACAAACTTTTTTCTCAAAGTTCTGGAGGCTGGAAAGCCCAAGATCTGGTTCTGGAATATTGAGTGAGGTGGCAGGCAAGGAACTAAGTCCTGGGTACTGGAGATGCTTTCTTGCCGTGTCCTCCTTGTGTGGGGGAGCAAGCTGGGGGGCTCCACGGAGTCTTTTTTTTTTTTAAAGCTGTAATCTCCTTCATGAGGGCTCTACCCTCAGGACTTCAGTATCTTCCGAAGGTCAAAGGTCTCACCATGACACAGGGTGTTAGGATGTCAGTATAGGAATTTTGAGGGGATACCAACTTTTTAAATCATAGACCTTGTTTCACTACATTATATGTATTTAATTATTCAGCGATGGGGTGAGGGTGCAGAAGCCATGTTTACATGAAAATAACATACACATCTTTTCATTATCCTGCAGCTTTTCTCACTCTCCTCTATCCAGAGAACACTACCTGTCCTGTAAGACTGAGTAGAGTGCCCTTCGTACATCCTGTATGTAACCCTCCCCATTCTCTTTCCACCACTCCCTTCCCTCCTTTTCTCTTCCCTTGATCCTCCCACATGATTTCTTCCATGTTGAAAGATTGATAAATAGGAATATAATGGGTAATGTGGATATGAAGTTCTTGGAGTAGATGAAGACGTAATGATTGAATTGCATAATGACAGTCACAAACTACACGAAGTTTCCTCCTTAGTAAACTCTAAATGTGGAATTTGGGGGAAAAAAGTGGATATACTACTAGGCTGAGGTAAATAGTATTTCATTATTTTCTGCCCATAATTTTACTATCTCCGGAAAATGTTTGTCTTCGCTAGGGTACATTCTTAAATTTAAGGCCCTCGAGCTATGCGATGGAAGAGCTAGATTTCAACTGCTCAATGTTGTATAAGACTCTTCTACAGTAGAATGTTGTTTACTTCCTATTATTTCATTGTTACTATTAGCTTGGAGGTATGAAAATCAGATTTTCAAGATAACTTCCATATGGGAAGCCTAAGCAGTACTATCTATACACCAATTTTTAGTCAACGTGCATTGGGAGAAAAAGTTTCTGCCGCTCTTTTAAGTCATGTTCTCTATAATTTTTGTAGAAAATCTCATGTTCTTGCCCATTTAGTGTTTTCCATTCAAAAACTAAACACCTACAAAAACTGTTTATGGTCTGTGTTTTTTAAATGTCTTTGTAACTTCAATTTACACTTTTTTGAAGTTGCCAGACGGTTAAGGCATTTCTACTAAATATCTGTCCTCTTTGCTTATTTGGTGGGACCAAACAAAAAGAGGAGAAAACCTCTTAATTGGGTTCTTGACATGCTATTTGGAAAGTTAGTGTGAAGTGGTAAAAAAAAAAAAAAGCCAAATATGAAAATAAGCAGGGATTTGTGATGTCTTGAATTCAGAAATATTAAATGTACAGAATGGTTAATGCTCGGAAAGATTAAACAAAATCTTTTGCTATCTAGTTCATTATAAAACAAAATCCTTGTTTTGCTATCTAGTTCATTATAAATTTCCCTTCAGTGGCAAATTTTGTTGGTATATTGAAAAATCCCATAGAACATGTGTGTTAGATCATCTATGCTGTCCTAGTAGAATGCAAGATATGTTTACATTCTACGTAGAAACTCCTTTTCTTTGGGTGTGGGGTGACTATAATAGACTCAAAGTACTTTAGATCACATTTGCCCCCAGATGAGTTTATTGCAAACTTCTGAAGGGAAAGAAAGAAAAAGTATTTCATGTTGAAATGTGTATAAAAGATGTAGCCCTTAGTAGAATCTAGAGGAACACAGTCATGTTGTCGTTAATGTTTCTGTCACAGTGGATGACTAAGTACTAGTGGCACCTTACTAAGGGTAGACGATTGAGATTTTTAATCTGGAGTTGTGTATTGTTTGGTTTTTACAGTTTTATCACTTGTTTTCTTTTTGTCCTAGCTTGTGTGAAAGTTTTAAGCCTCATACTATGGAGAGATTTTTGGCCATGGCAGAGGAGTATAGCTGGTTTTGTCCATGATAGATAATGCCAAATATGAAAAGAAAGCTGCTCTTCACTTAGAGGCCGTACTGTGTTTACACTCTGGATCTCACTCAAAGGAGCGCAGGCTCCGTTTAAACTGCGGGTGGGCTACACAGGTGGCCCTGGTACACAACTTAGAATAGCACTGGTGTTTTCCCAGGCATAGGTGTGTGGAAGAGAATCTTTTTCACATCTTTTAGGTATAAGCAAAATAGTTACCTGCTCATTTTTAATTGCAAGGCATAGAGATCCTGTTGTGTGGCTTACAGAGGAGCCAAATTGGGATTCATGCTGTTTGTCCATAGGCTTAGATTCCATACCCCTACCCAGGCCCATCCCACCAGTCTGGCTGTGAGGAGAGATTTTCCCCAGGAAGCAGGATTGTATAAGGCCTAACCAAACCTAACTAGTGACACTGACCGTCTAATAATAGTCACTTATTAAAGGATAATGTCATGCCACTTGAGAGAACACCCAGTACTGGATGGGAGGGAAAGGGGTAAACGGTATATACAAGTTAAAGGGTTTTGTATATGATAGAAGAGATCGAGAGCCTCAACCTGGTATCAGGCATTCACCATTGCAAAGAAGGAAGCAGTGTCTCAAATGACATTCTGAGAGTGAAGGTTGTTTACAGAGGCGCGTTCTTCTACCACCCACAGGGTAAGTTCATAGTGTCAGGACATGTGCCATGGACTGAGGAGTGTCTTGGCAGCACTAAAAGGCTTTTTTTTTTTTTTTTTTTTTTTAAAACCTTTGCCTTTTTTTTGCTCTAGTCTTTGTTACATACACTGCTCCCTCAGGTAACTGACTTATTGTTGACTCTGGGTACTTAATTCTGTAGATAATTATGGCCACCAAGAATGAACATGATAAAAACGTAAAGAAACCGAACCCTAAAGTCTAGTTATAGTAGACCTGTGAGACTGATGCTACACAGGTTAATGAAAAGCCCAAATAGCACAATTACATTTGAGTTTTAACTACTTTGATGCTAGGCCAGTGAGTTTGGAAACTTCTATGAAGTGATATTTTTGTTGGAAAACAAAATTGAAGAAAAAACCTGAATGATTTATAATCATTTAAGATAGTGAAGTGATAAGTCTATTCTACAAAGACACTGGGCTCAAATAGTTTTACCAAACGTTCAAGGAAAAATAATTTTTAAGACCAGTTCTGGAAATTAGAAGGAATGTTTGTTCGATGAGGCTGGTAAATCTTTGTACAAACTAAATTGGAAAATCTAAGAATAGAAAACTAACGATCAGCCTTTCTACATAGATACAAAAATCCTTAATAAAATACTAAATTTCAGTACTGTGTATCAACAAGTATGTTCTACCCTGAGTGGGTGAATGGGCCAATATTAGAAAAAATATTGTGTACATTGAGCTAAGAGAAAAATCATGATTATATTAATATAACAAATGACATTTAATACAACTCAACATGTGTTCAGGATAAAAACGTGCAAGATAAAAATGGGCACTGGAAAGAAGTTTCTTGAATATCAGAAATTTGCACAAAGCATCCTAGTGAAGACTTTGAAGTTTTCAAAAGAAGACCTTACTAGTCACCCCTTACTAATCAGTGCAAATAAGAAAAAGCATTTTTAAACTTGGACATCTGTCCATATTTGCAGGTGCTATGTTTTTTATGTAGACCATTTCAAGAAGACTGATAAACTACTAAAACTAATGGCTTCAGCAAGATGGCCGGATGAGAACTAGGCCAACCAGCAGAAATCTGTAGCACTTTTATTAAAGAATCTCGTAAAAAAATGGCAATGGGAAAAAATAATTCATTCTCAAAAGCTTCAAAAGTCAAAGTACCTATTAGATATAAATCCAACCAAATACTGCAAGGCCCCAGTGAGAAATATTATGAAATATTGTAGATAGAGAATGGGTTTCTGAATGGGAATATTTGATGGCATTACTTATAACATAACCTCAGCATAGTCAGGAAATCATTGAAATTCCAACATCCAACAGAATTTCACTTTTTTTTTTTTTACATCACTCAGTAAGCTGGTATTGAAACTTCTGTCGAAAAACAAAGGATCAAGAGCAGCCATGATTATGTGGAAAAGGAGAAATGGCATGGGGAGATTTGCCCTACCAGGAACCCATCATTATAATTGAGATGGCTTATTTACTTGTCTGTTAATATTGTCATAATAGGTCATAAATCCATGTATAGACATAAACTTGATGTATTTCACAAGTGGCATTACGAACTTTTGAAGAAATGATACCTGCACGGGGTTAAAGATAATACTGGATTCTGTCCTCATCCTCTGCACAAATTCTAAACATATTAAATATAGAAATGCAAAAAGCAAGGACTTTGAGGAAAATGTAAGTGAAAGAAAGGATGACAGGATTTTTAAGCCAAAGAAAGCACAAACCATAAGTGATTGAAAAAACAATGCTGAAAGCTGAAATATTTCATCTTACAAAACAAAGTAGAAAATAAAACAGGTGGTATTACAGTCAACAAGCCTATAATCCACATAGGCTTAAATACATACAGAACTCTTCTCCATCTGTATGGAAAGGCAAACAGTCCCTGAACAGAATGGGTAAATTCAAAGACTAGGAAATCTAAATGGTTAATAAAGTGTAATAGTTTCGTGTAGCTGTTTTCATATTTGCCACTAACTCTCTGGCTTAAAACAAATTTATTCTCCCAGTTGGGAAGGTCAGACGTCTGAAATCAAGATCTAAGCAGGGCTGCGTTCTCTCAGAAGGCTCTGGGGGAGACTCCTTCAAAGCTGCTTCCAGCTTTTGGTGTCTCTTGGCGTTGTCTTTCTTCGCTTGTGATCCCGTCACCCCAGAGCCTGCCTTCATCTTTATATTGCTGCCTTCCCTTCTGTTTGCCAGATCCTCCCTGTGGCTCAGAAGGACACTTGTCCTTAAGATTTGGACCCCACTTGATAATCTGAGATTTCTTCATCTCGAGATCCTTAATTTTACTCACAAAGACTTTTTCAACAAAAGTAACATTCATAGCTCCAAGATTTTAACATGGGTGTCAAATATATGTTCGAGTTATTCAGCCTGTTACAAAATCAAGAGATGATTAGCATCGCTGGTAATCAAGGATATTCAGATTAAAATGAGATCCCGTTTCTTCCAGTTTGGCAAATTTGGAAAAATGAAATTCTAATAAGGATATAGGAGAATGAGTACTTACATGGTTCTGCCTGAAGTTGTAAATCTTTGCAAACAATTTGTTCAACTTGTAGAAACTTAGTGCCTATACCTTGTGAACTGGAAATTGACCTTTCAGGAGTAAGCCTTGGGAAAATTGAGCACCAGGAAGCCCATACAGGAATGTGCATTGTAGCACTCAAATATTGAAGGTAGTGAAAACAACACTTACAAATAGGTGAGTGAATAAATAATAAAGCATGCTATGTTCATACAACAAAATGCTATAAAATTGGTGAAGATCAAAGACAATGACTGAAAAAAGTTGCAAAATGACTTGTGTGGTGTAGTTCTATTTATGGTTTTATAACGTGTAGCATAATTTTTCTATATGAATACATGCACATAAAGCTTACTGAAATTAATACCACTTTCAGAGTAGGGTTTATCTCTGGCAGTCTGGATTATTGGTTTGGGGGTGGTGTCTAAAGGGCTTCAAGTGTGTCTAATTTATTTGTTAAATATCCTGTACTTGGTTGGGTAGTGTTTCCCAAAATTCAGGTTCTTCAAAATTTTAGAATGTGAAGTCATTTGGAAGCAGGGTTGTTGCAGATAGAATTACGGGAGAGGACATACTAGAGTAGAGCGTGCCCTTATGTTCTATGACTAGTATCCTTAGGAGAAAAAAAAGATAATGGGGGAACACCCTGAGGAGATGAGGATTGAGGCAGATGTTGGAGTGACACGTCTAACTCAAGAGACTAAGAATTGCTGGGACCACCAGAATGTGTCAGAAAGCATGGACCAGATTCTCTTGAACTTGCAGTAGGAGTGAGTCCTGCCAATACTTCAAGTTTCTATTTATAGCTCCATTAACTATGAGGGGGAAAAATTCCTGTTTCAAGTCATCTAGTCAGTGGTATTTTGTTACACAGCCCTAAGAACCAAATAGATGTCTAAGATGTGAAGATTAGAGTTGGGTGATGAGTACGCGAGTGTGGTAAATTTTTCTTTTTTAATATTGCATTTTAAAAATACTTAAAAGTAAACAGTCCCTACTACTTTGATTGAATTTTTTATGATTAACCTTCTTGTTGAAGCTGAACAAAAAAAGATGTGTATGTAAATGTCAAAATGAGCAATGCTCCAAATAATACAGACAGAATCATGGCTGATACTTGTGGTAAAATCCCAACAGTATGTTTTCTGTGGTTTTTTAAGGTTTTAAATATTAAAGTGGGGGGACTAATTCACCATTCGAAAAAGTTGCTCATGGCCAGTATCCAATATGGCTAATGATTATGCATCTGGACCTACTTACAAAAGTATTTGGGCTATGAGACATTCAGATAGACATCAGGGTCAAATCCTGATTCATCTATTTAACTTCCTCTGTGGTGTTAAATGATTCTTTGCTTGGCTTCAGTTTTCTCATAGTCTGGGTATTCTAAATAGTATTACTTCATTGCCTTGTGAATAATAAAATAGATAATCTAGGAAGTGCTAACCCCCACCATTCAGTAAAGACTCATACTGAAGCTTGTGTTATGATTAATAGCAACAGCATTATAAATCACTATACTTCAACAAATTATAAAAGTTCTATAGTTGAAATCTTAGCTAGAACGGTTTGTAAAAATACCACACTAATAACCTTGGGAGTACTTTGTATTTCTGTGTGTGACATTAGGTTTTGTCTGATTTACTCTCAATCTGTCTCTCACTCAGCCCATCGTGTGTATTTTTGAGACATAAATGTAAAGAAACCCACATAGTTTGTTTCAGTCTTCAGTTTTTCATGGATATTTTTTTTTGCTATAATTTTCACCTGTGGCTCTACTTACTGATTTTGTTCCATGATCGATGAGAGAAAAGTGTTAAATTTACTAAAGATTTTGAAATAAAAAATGACATTTAGAAAATCAAGTTTAAAAAAAAATAAGACCTCTAGAAACAATTCAGAAAGTTGTTAAGAGGAGAGAAGGTGTTAACTTCATATACTTGCAGATAAAGAGGCTGTCACTCACCTATATTTTCAGGTTAACTGTATCACTTGCCCTCTTTTGTAAAGTTTTTATTTCAGTCAGCCAGTCTCCTCACAAATGCACTCCTTAATCCTTCACCTATTTCACCCATTCCTCTTTATATCTGTCCCCCCCGCTCATCTCTCCTCTGGTAACCATCTGTTTATTTGCTATAGTCAGAGACTGTTCCTTGACTTGTCTTCCGCCACCCCCTCCCCTTTGCTCATTTGTTTTCTTAAATTCCACATATGAGTGAAATCAGATGGTATTTCTTTGACTGACTTCAGTAAGCATTATAATCTAGCTACATCCATGCCATTTCAAATAACAAGATTTCATTCTTTTTTATGGCTGAATGACGTGTGCGTATGTTACACATTCTATATCCATCAGTTGATGGACACTTGCCTTGTTTCTGTATTTGGCTATTGTAAATAATGCTGCTTTAAACATAAGGGTGTATGTACCCCCTTTGGATTACTGTTCTTCAGGTAAATAAGTAGTAGTGTAATTGCTGAGTAATAGGATAGTTCTAATTTTAAGTTTTTGAGAAACCTCCATATTGTTTTCTAGATGGCTGCACCAATATGCATTCCTACCAACAGTACAAAAACATTTTTTTCTCCCCATCCGTGCCAACACTTGTTTTTTGTGTTGTTGATTTTAGCCATTCATAGGAGTCTGCGGTGATAGTCCTTGTGGTTTTAATTCATGTTTCCTTGATGACAAGTGACTTTGAACATATTTTCATGTATTCGTTGGCCTTGTGTATGTCACCTTGGGAGAAATGTCTATTCATGTCTTCTGCCAATTTTTTTTAATTGGACGATTTGTTTTCTGGGTGAGGTTGTATCAGTTCTTCATATATTTTAGGGAATAACCCTTTATTGGATATATCATTTGGAAATTTCTTCTCCTGTTCCATAGGTTGCCTTTCAGTTTTATTGATTCCTTCACCGTGAAGAGGCTTTTTATCTTGATATGGTCCCAATAGTTTTTTTGATCCTGTTTCCCTTGCCTCAGGAGACTTGTGTAGGGGGGGAAAAAAGTTGCTATGGCTGATGTCAGAAAAGTTAACTGCCTGTGCTCTTCTCTAGGATTTTTGTAGTTTCAGATCTCGCATTTAGGTCTTTCATTCATTGTGAGTTTACTTTTGTGTGTGGTGTCAGAAAGTGGTCCAATTTCATTTTTTAACTTGCAGCTGTCCGGTTTGCCCAAGAGACTGTCTTTTTCCCGTTGGATATTCTTTCCTGCTTTGTCAAAGATTGATTGACCATATAATTAGGGGTTTATTTTTGGATTTTTTAATTCTGTCCTGTTGATCTTTGTGACTGTTTTTGTGTTGGTGCCATACTGTTTTGATTACTACAGCTTTATAATATAACTTGAAGTCCAGAATTGTGATGCCTCCAGCTTTGCTTTTGTTCTTCAAGATTGCTTTGGCTATTCGGGTTCTTTGGCAGTTCCATACAAATTTTAGGGTGGTTCTAGTTCTGTGAAAAATGCTGTTGGTGTACTGACAGGGATTGCATTAAATGTGTAGATTGCCATTTTAACAATATTTTTTGTTTTTGTTCTTCTAGCTCGTTTAGGTGGAAGGTTGTGTTGTTTGAGATTTTTCTTCTAGACATAGGCTTGTATTGCTATAAACTTCCTTTTAGAACTGCTTTTGCTGCATCTCCAAGGTTTTGAACCATTGTGTTTTCATTTTCATTTGTTTCTATGTACTTTTATTTCTTTTATTTCCTGGTTGATCCATTCATTGTTCAGTAATGTTATTTAATCCTCCCTCCCCTTTTTTCCCCCAGGTTTTTTTTTTGGTGATGACTTTTTTTTTTTTTTTTTTTTTGTGTTGTGGTCAGAAAAGATGCATGGTATGACTTGGATCTATTTGAATTTGTTAAGGCTTGTTTTGTGGCCTAATACTTGACCTGTTCTGGAGAACGTTCCATGTACAATTGAAAAGAATGTGTATTCTATTATTTTAGGATTGAATGTTCTTGAATATATCTGTTAAATGCATCTGGTCCATTGTGTCATTCAAAGCCAGTTTTTCCATGTTGATTTTCTGTTTAGATGATCTGTCCATTGATGTAAGTGGGGTGTTAAAGTCCCCTGCTATTACTATGTTATCATTGATTAGTTCCTTTGTCCTAGTTATTGTTTTAATTATTTTGTTGCCTCCATGCTGGGTGCATACATATTTACAATTGTTCTGTCTTTTTGTTGGATTGTCCTTTAGTGTTCGCTTTTGTCTCTTATTACAGTCTTTGTTTCGAAGTCTATTTTGTCCAATATAGGTACTGCTACTTTAGCTTTCTTTTGACAACCATTTGCATGATACATCTTTTTCTATTCTCTCACTTTCAATCTACAGGTGTCTTTAGGTCTGAAATGAGGTCTCTTAGGGACAGCATATACATGGGTCTTATTCTTTTTTTTTTCTTAATCCATTCCATCACCCAATGTCTTTTTATTGGAGTATTTAGTCCATTTACATTTAAAGTAATTATTTATATATATTGATTGCCATTTTATCAGTTATTTTGTGGTTGTTGCTGAAGATTTTCCCTCATCCTTTTTTTGGGTCTTTTTCATGGTTTTCTGGTTTTCTTTAATGATATATTTGGATTTCTTTCTTGTTATTCTTTGCACATTTATTACTGGTTTTTGATGAATGATTATCATGAGATTTGTATATAACATCTGAGTATATACTTTATATTAAGTTCATGGTAATTTAAGTTTGAACCCATTCTTTACTCCCTTCTTTCCCATGTTTTAGGTATATGGTATCCTATTTTACTTCTTTTATTTTGTGAGTTCCTTGACTGGTATTTTACAGGAATATTCATTTTTTTTTGTTTTGTGTTTCCTGCCTTTATACTGTCACTTTTGTTCTCCTTTTCCACTCAGAGTCCCCTTTATTTCTTGCAGGGCTGGCTTAGTGGTCATAACTCTTTTAGTTTTTGTCTGGGAAGCTCTTTATCTTTCCTCTTATTCTGTGAGATAGCTTTGATGGGTAGAATATTCTTAGCTGCAGGTTTTTCCCAAATCAGCACTTTGAATATATCAGCCTACTCCTTTCTGGTTTGGAATGTTTCTGCTGAAAAACCCACTGTTAGCCTTATGGGGTTTCCTTTGTATATAATCAGCTTTTGTCTTGATTCTTTTATAGTGTTTTTTCCGTATCACTATATTTTTGCCATTTTGATTATAATATACCTTGGTGTGGATCTGCTTTTGTTAATTTTGTTGGGGTTTCTCCGTGCCTCCTGAATCTGGATCTCTGTTTCCTTCCCCAGGTAGAGGAGGTTTTTAGCTATTATGTTTGCAAATATATTCTGTCATCATTTCTCATTTTCTTCTGGGACTCGTATGATATGAATATTACTATGTTTGATAGAATCACTGTGTTCCCTAAGTTTGTTCTTGTTTTGTATAATTCTCTCTCTTATTTAAGCTTGATTTCTTTCTATTACTCTTTTAAGTCATTAGTTCCTCTCCTTTCAGCTTCCTGTCATTGCATCCAGCATTTTTTTCATTTCGTTTATCAAGGCCTTTATCTCTATTTATTCTTCATATCTGTGTTAAAAGCATCATGTCCTATACTCTTTTTTTTTTTTTTTTTTCCAAATCAAGTGAGTATTCTTATGATTGCTTTAAATCCTCCATCAGGCATGTTACTTATACCTGTTTCACTTAGATCTCTGGCCCTGTTCTGGTGTTTTATTTGGGACATTTCCTCTGTCTTGTTTTATCTAAGTACCTGTGCTTATTTTTTGTGTATTAGGAAAGTCTGTTACTTCTCCTGTTCTTACGGGTAACGGCCGTATGAAGCAGAAGCTCCATAGTGCCCTGCAGTTTAGTGTCTCCTGTTCCCCAGGCCCTAGTGCTTCTGGGATTGTCAGCAATGTGTGCTTCGTGCACTCTGCTCTTGTGTCCTGGCTGTGTTTTCCTTTAGACCGGCCTTCTGCAGAGACTCTCTGTGTGTGTTGTGGGCAATGTTTGGTCCCTGAGCTGAATGCGGAGAGTTTTAAGTAGGTATGCTCTGATGTGCTTCTGAAATGAGACCTGTCTCTGTTACCACCAGAACTGAGGACTTAGAAAACCGCAAGGTTGGGAGTTGAGGTGTGAGCAGGGGTTTGGGCCGGTCTTCTGAGAGGGGTTCCTACAGGGCCAAGATTGAGCAAGTGTCACTGGGAAGGATGGTTCCACCAGAGTGCAGGGGGTGGGGCTCGGTATCAGCACGTTAGGTGCCGAGTACGGGACACAGGCTGGTCACTGCAGCTGGTCCTGGGCTTAATGCTGAGGAGTGGGGAGGGAAATGGCACCTGCCAGGCCCCTGGTTCCCGGCAGGGTCTCGCCCGCCTTACTCCCTCTTTGGGACATGCTCTGAACTAAGCAACTAACCTTCCCACTGTGGGCCCCAGGTGCTCTTCAGCTAACTGTTTCCAGGCTGTTTGTCCACAGGCAGTTTGCCCTTCAGCCCCAGTAGCCTCCACCCTTCCCTGGGGCCAGGCATGCTGCCCCAGCCTTTAAAACTCCAGGCGTACAGCCCTGCTGGTTTCAGGAACTCAGGAAATCTAGGCCCTCTCACTTTCCAAGCCGGGTGCCGTAGGGGTTCATTTTCCCCATGTGCTCCCCTATGTGCTAATCTGCCTCTCCCTCTTTTCTGCAGCCGCGTTTATGATCCACTTCTCTCCCAAGCCACAAATCTGCACTTCCCACCTTCTTTGTGGCTTCTGCTCTGTCTTTAGTTACGGAGTTTGTTCTGCCAGACTTCAGACTGATTTCTGGAATATTTAATATGATCTCGTTGTTGTTGTCTTCCTAGGACAAGGGGAGCCTAGTGTTTTCCTACTCTGCCGCCATTTTCTTACAGTCTACTTGCATTTCTATGGAATGTCAATCATTTAGTTTTTCCACCTGAGTAATTTTAGTGTCCTTTCAATTAAATAGACAGTGGAACATCAGTAATTCAACTCTGTATCTTGCACAGAACTAAATTCTTTATGTGGATTTCACAAACACTTTTGCTTTCTCACATAACATCCCTTAAAACTCAAACATCTTTTCCTAAAAACTCATGGATAGTTTGAGTTATTTGTCACCTGAATGTTCTTCTTGAAGTTTAATATGGAGTAGTAATGTAACAATTGGAGACACAAGGCTCCTTTTCAACATAATGAACAGTATCATGTCAGGAAAGCTAATGAAAAGGTTTATTTGTTTTGATTTTATGGGAGTTCTGTGGGTATGAGGGAACGAAAAACACCTTTTGTTTGAAGTCAGTCGTGTACATTCCAACGATAATAATCATAGTCAAGCTCTGTGACTGTTTTTGGTGAATCCCAAAATTTTTTCTCTAAAGGGCAGTCCTTTTAACTGTTTAGTTGGAGATGGTAAGAGGCATTTATGTAGAGACTAGATCTCTAGTCTTTAAGAGTGAATATGACATGTGGGAAAGTGATAGCAAATATTCTCTGTCAATATAGAGACTTTCTTAGAAATACAGGGTTTTAATCAAGTTTCTGGGGATTTTAGGATTTGACCACATCTTTTGGCTGGGGAGTATAGAAGGCCTTCTGGGTTACTGAGGAAGTTGGTGTCATTTAGAACTTTAGAAATTTGTGTTTTAAGTATTGCTGCTGATCTTATTTAGGGCTTTGAGGTGCTGAAATGTACAATATTAATCTGATACAGTTTTCTTATAATGACCATTGGACATGACTTGAGATATACGGATATGTTGATCTATAAACTAAAAGAATTTTTTTAATGTTTATTTTGAGAGAAGTAGAGAGCGAGCATGGGAGGGGCAGAGAGAGAGGGAAAGAATCCCAAGCAGGCTCCACACAGTCAGCGTAGAGCTGGATGTGGGGCTTGAACCCATGAACCCGGGAGATCATGACCTGAGCTGAAATCGAGTCAGATGTTTAACCAACTGAGCGACCCAGGCACTCCTAAACTAAAGGATTTTTAATTCAGTAGAGTCTACTTAAACATTAGAAATAGTTATTACTTTATGGCTGTATATTATTCCATTTTTCAGATATAGAGATGTGGATGGAATTTATTCTTTTGCAGAGAAAATGGAAGATGGCCTCTGATCTTGTGATGCTAAATAAGCCTTTACTGGACAGCAGTTGTCAAAGTAATTCTCAGCTGAGGGAAGACTTGTCACATCATTGTCTGTTTATATATTTTTTAAACGGGTGGCTATACAAAGCAGACGTTGCCAAAGCTGCTGATAGATGTTAGTATTTTGAAGAATAAGTACTTGAAAAGACAAATATTTGACAGGGACCCTGAGTGCTGGTCCCTGTGCTAGGATAGGGGCAAAAGGGAGGAAACCAGATTTATACAAATAAATTAACATTACTCTTCACCAGACATTTTAAGTCCATCTGAACTGTGAATAGACATAAGCATCCAACGACATGTAGTATATGGCAGGATTGACTGTCAAATAGATGCAAAGACAGTGTGTCCTAGAAACAGGTGCGATCTCTAGGGAGATTGCAGAGGGAGGATTGAGATGAGTCTTGAAGGATGAGAAGAATTTTATTAGGTGGAAAATGGAGGAAATAGGCTGTCTAGAATTGGGAGGGGCAGAAGGGCGGGGCCTATTGGTCAAGGTTCTGCCATGCCAGTAGTGTGCTTTGTGATTTACAAATAAATGTGAAAGTGCTCATCTGATACTCCACACCCATTGCGCTGAGAGGCCGACATTACTTCCCCATCTTACAGCTGAAACACTGAGGCTCAGTGTGGCTCCCCTCACTCCTCTAGTGTGTGGTGAAGATGATTTCCCAGCGGCTCTGTCGCATAGCTGGGTGCTTCAGCCCAGTTTCTGCTATCGTGATGACTCTATTCTCCGTTTTTTTTCTTTTCTCCTGCCTCCCAGGATGGATTAAATTACCTCATAAATGAGTACAGTTTTTGTGACCAGTGAATTAGAAAAATATAACTGATTTAAGTGGGGAAATCTCCTTAATCGCCGCTACCCTGCTATTTCGGACTGCTAAAAGCTTACTCAGAGTAAAGCGTGCACTGCAGGGCTGGTCTTAAGAAGGCAAAACAGAAACCTTCACTGACTGACATGGGCTTAGGAAGAAGGTGTAGAATACACTTGAGGATTTTAGAAAACTTTAAAATGGCAGAGCCTCAGAATCAGCCTTCATACCCATTTGACCCGCATTGTCGGCTCTTATTAACTACAGAAGCAGAAAAGTCTATTAATAGAACAAGTTCTGGAGGTTATTCAAAAGATTTTTTTTTTTTTTTACCTGTATTGCCTGTTCACCCTTTAAAACAAAAATCCTGGCTAGATGATTACGTTAATATTAAGATATATTTTGTCCCAGACTCAAAGATGATCATCCCTTAAAATACAGTTCTTATGTTTACTTAAAGACATTCAGCTCCTTCCTCTATCCTTCTTAATGCAAAGTTTACAGTGTAAAGGTTTTTTTCCCAACTACTTCTCAGACTGGTTACTAACGTGTTCCTACCCTGCTGATTACCATTCTATCTTCTAACTAGGTAGATGGAGAAGAAAAAATTGTCTTCAATTTAGTGTTAGTTATATGAACCTTGACTTAAATTCCAAATGCAGAAGAGAATATAATTTAGATAGTTTGATTTATACGCATTACAATTTAAAGAGCTTTGGTCATACTCTAAATGCTCATTTTTTTTGTATTCAAGTATGGCTATAGGAAATCCAGGTTGGAGTATTAAATACACAGAATTAAATGTTGAACTCATTGTGCATATTCTAATTGTATTATAGTCAAACTGAAATGATCACCCTTGTAATGATAAAGCTAAACACATCATTGCATGAGGGATAGTATATATTAGAATACGGAGGTTAATGACACCATGGATTTATTTAGCCTTCACTAAGAACGTAGAGTAGATATCTAGATGTGCTAGATACTGTGCTAGAGGATGAGTACTGAAAAATGAGATATTGAGATAATGAGTCCCAGGCCTTGAGGAGGTTAATAGAGTAGATAATTTCGTAGAGGGAGCTCTGTCAGCTGCTGTATTATAAACCGTTGCAAACTCCGTATATCGGGGCAGTTTTTTCTTTTTATAAACTATAAAATAAGAGTCAATATCTGTTATTGCTCAGAAGTCTAGGGTTGACCAGCTGAGCCTTCAGTTCTGTGTGGTCACCTCATGATCAAGTAGACCTGTCTGCTTCTCTAGGGTTCTCCTACATGTTGGTCCATCTGCAGGTTGCTGGAGGCTGGGCTCCGCTAGGCTGCCGGGCCTCTCCTTGAAATAGTTCTTCTTGTTTATCAGGCTAGTTTTCTTTACTTGAAGGTGACAGGGTTCCAAGAGCTGGGGAAAAGGGCCAGACTGTAAGGCTTCCTGAGGCTTAGGCTCGGAGCTGGCACATCTATACTTCCATTCTAGTCTCTTTACTACTACTTAAGTCAAAAAGCTGTAGAAATAGATCCACCTCCTGATGGAAGGAACTGCTCTAAGTCAGACTGTAAGGGGCGTCATTAGGGGCAGGGAAGTAATTGGCATTGTTTGCAATCAGTGTACGTACCATAGGAACAAACAGCATATTCGAAGGGATAGAGCCGGTGTAAGGCCTCCTATAGTGACTGCTGCAATAGGAGTGCAGGAAACTGTAAATTGTTTGAATTGAAGAAGTGTACATTTCAGGATTGATAATCGTAGAAAATGAGGCTGGATCAAAGCAAAAAGCACCAGGCTGGAGAGGCTTATGTTCCCATTCTTAGCCCCAAGGGTATTATCCTTTGAATAGAGCAAGCCATCTAAAGTTTTAAGCAAAAAAGGAATGCCATTGTAAACTTCATTACTTTCGGCTATAGGTTGCTCTGGCAACGGAATGAATCCAAGGTGATGGGAGATTAGATAAGATGCTAGTGCAAAGTTGTACACTGTGGGAATGATTTCCAAGGCCAAACTAAAGCAGTGGAAAGTATTCATTCAAGTGTGGTAAACCTGACCATGTTAATTATTCATTCAAATAAGCTCTTGTGAGCCAGTACCGTGAAGTGTTTGAGTAAGGTGAGTATCCCCCTTCCGCCCTGTCATGGTGGCTTCTTGGAGCTTTGGAGCTCTAACTAAACTTTCCTCATGCATTGGTTAGACATGCCAGTAAATAGGGAGAAATCGTAATCCTGGCTCACGTTAGGGAATGGTGGTTGGTCATGTGTAGATTTAAAATGTGTCTGCTTTGGGGGCACCTGTGTGGTGCTCTTGGTTGAGTGTCGGACTTTGGTTCAGGTTGTGATCTCCTGCTTTGTGAGTTTGAGCCCTATGCCGAGTTTGGTCCTGTGAGTGCTGAGTGAGGCCGCTTTTCAGATCCTCTGTCCCTGTCTCTTTCTGCTCTTCCCCTGCTTATGTGCATGCTCTCTCAAAAAAACAACAAAATCCACACATTTACACAGGAAAAAAAAAACCCAACAACAAAAATGTTTACTTTGGCTATTTTTCTCTAATAAACTTCATTACCAGAGCCTTTAAGGATATTGAAAGTCATTATATTGGTTAATGTGAGGAATAATGAAGAGCCCGAGTAAATTTTGTTTTCCAGTATCTGTACCTGTTCTAGTACATAGTACGTGACCATCCAGGTAATTCCCAACTTCATGCTATTTAAAAAGCTTACTGTATTTCATTTTAGCATATTCATAACTCCTTTCTGTGTTCAAGAATAGTAAGAGGAGAAAGCCTATTTGTATATTAAAGATTTTTTTATTGCATATGTCAGAGAATATGTGAGAAGAGTGATTAACTTATAGAAAACGAGAAAATGCATTATGAGAACCTAACAATCTACAATAAAATATGTAATTTTAAGTTGATTTGGCTCTACCTTTAAAAATCTTTAAAGATAACACCTTTCAGAAAAATAGGAGTATTTGCTTTTTTGTTCTCCGCAAACTACTTTGAGTCCGTATTCTGTTCTTGCCAAATCCTATGATGCATTTAGTTACTGGCAGAAAACCTACAGAGTTTTCAAACTTAAAAGCTAATGCAATGTGTTTTGTGGATTCTTAGAGCTCTTGAATGCAATAGCCCTGGATACTGTGACTTATGAAATCATTTGTTAAAGTTTCTTCAATATTCATTGTATCTTAGAGATACTACCTGGGCAATGCTAAGTACATGCCTTTGGCTATTTCTCTCATGAGGATGGGGATTTCTGGAAATTTGAGTAATGAAAATTATAACCTTCTTAAAATTTTAGTTGGAACCTGAAAGTTAAGATACAAAGACACATATTCCTGATTTGTGCATAACTCTTTCCTACTGCCTAGATGATGACCTCCTTAATAAAGGGGCCATGTTGTGTTCCTTGTAACATAAGCTCTAGCTCCTGTCAGTGTAAAGTATATAGTGTGTATTACATGTTTGTTGTGGTTAATGATTAAGTATCATTCCTTCGGGTAAAAGGAATTTAGAGCCTGTGGCTGCTGTTTTATTTACTTACTCACATTGCAGTTTATACTTTTTCCCTTGGTGGTAGAGCACCAATTATCTTCCTATTCCCTTTCACCGTGTGCTGTGACAGGGGATGGGTGCTCCCCAGCGGGGCAAATCCTGATTAACCTGAGATTAAGAGGATTCTACTCTGACTTCTGGAGGTTCTATCAGGCATGAGTTTGTGAAGCATTGTTAGACAGGGTGGCATTAAGGGGAGTTTCGTAGGTTTCTGTTAAACAAGCCTCATGCTTATGTAGAGATATGGTATGAGAAAAGTCCCTTGGTGCTTCTGGATGTGGTCTGCCTTTCTGCCTGTTGATGTGTGGAGCAACAATAGCCACCTTGAGTGGGGATCATGATGTGAGCCTACACGAGAGAAAAACCAATGTATTTGAGGCAGAGTGACAACATGGAAGAAGTGGGGATTTTTTAAACCTTTTTTTTAAAAAATGTTTATTTGAGAGAAACAGAGCACTAGTAGGGGAGGGGCAGAGAGAAGAGGGAGACACAGAATCCGAAGCAGGCTCCGAGCTGTCAGCATAGAGCCTGATATGGGGCTTGAACTTACGAACCGTGAGATCATGACTTTAGCTGAAGTAGGATGCTTAACTGACCGAGCCACCCAGGCATTCCTGGAGCAGGAATTTTGAACCACTGGATCAACCAACCTAACAAGTATATTTTATTTCAGTTCTTCTTACCCTTCCTACAAATTTCAGAATGAGAACTCCTCTAATACTTGTTGGTTAAAAAGAAAGGAAGCCTATATATTGAATAAATGATCTAAAAGTAACAAATGAGAATAGGATCAGTCATCCAGCCTACATACGTCCCCCTTCTTTTCTCTTCCACTCTCCTGGTCCCAAGGATAGAAAACTTTTGGATCTGGTCCTGAAAAATGGATGTAGTTTATAATCTGGCTTCTTGGGCTAGTAGGTTGCCTGTGCAAGCCTCCGTTGTTTCTATCACAAAGAAAATGGGAAATGGAGAAGAGATAAGGGGTCGTTATTGATATATTGGCAATGATAAAAGCTTACTTTATGATAAGAACTCCGATGTCTCATGGAGAAGTAAGTTTTGGGATGGTTCCTTCCTCCCAAGCCTGTTCCATTAGTTGATTAGCCTTAGTATTGACATTTTGGACCAGATCATTATTTAACCAGGAGATCATGTGCATTTGGAATGTTTAAAAGCATCCCTGGCCTCTACCCTGAAGAAGCCAATAGTATTGTTTGATTGTGGCAGTCAAAAATGTCTCCAGAAATAGCCAAACATCCCCTGTAAGGGAAAACTGTCCCCCATTTGGAAACTACTGTGTTGGGATAAACGATTGTTTCTTATAGTTGAACATGTTCTGGGACTCCAGCAGAAGATCGGGGAAGTTCTAGCATTGCCTTAATCCCCTCACCTTACAGTGAGAGAAATGCAATGAATTGGTAAAATTTTCAAATCTGTTTTTTCAACCACACAAAGAACCTTGAGATTTGAGATGTATTATTGAGCCAGAGTACAGTTGTTGTTTAAACTGTTTACCCTTAAGAATTAACAAACCAAAACAAAGTTAGAATTTTTTTTTTAATGTTTTATTTCTAGGAGAGAGAGAGAGAGACAGCGTGAGCAGGGGAGGGTCAGAGAGGGAGTCAAAGACTCTGAAACAGGCTCCAGGCTCTGAGCTGGCAGTCAGCACAGAGCCTGACGTGGGTCTCGAACCCACGAACCGCGAGATCATGACCCAAGCGAAAGTCGGACGCTTAACCGACTAAGCCATCCAGGCGCCCCCTAAAGTTAGAATTTTTTAACTAGCTTTACTGAGGTATAATTGACAAAAATAATACATATATACAGATGTATATGTATGTATGTATATGTGTGTGTGTGTATATATATATATAAGGTATACAAAGTAATGCTTTGATATGTGTACATTTTAGAATCATTCACAATTAACCTATCCATCCCTCACATTGTTTCCATTTGTGTGTGTGATGAGGACACTTGGGATCTACTGTTGTAGCAAATTTTGAGTGTACAGTGTTATTTACGATAGTCACCAGACTGTGCATTAGGTCTCTACAGTTTAGTGATTTTTTTTTTTTAATAGATAATTCCAGTGTTTGAACTTCTCCAGTTGTGTGTGTTGTTACTTTTTTTTCAAGCATTGTTGACACACTGCTACATTATTTTCAGGTGTACAGGTACGGATTGGACAAGTTTATACTTAACGTTCTCACAGGTGTAGGCACCATCTGTCACCCTACAGTGCTGTTAGAATTCGATTGACTATGTCCCTTATGCAGTGCCTTTTGTTCCCATGACTTAGAGAATTCTTAAAATCCTACCCTCAAATATTAAATAATCTATGACTATTTAATAGCACCTAATGTGATGACATAAATGGTCTTCCCAGCAAGGCTTCACCTGCTCAGTGTCAATCACTTGATTTGAAGCTAGAAGTGTCTACATTTTATGTGTCTTCGCAACAGTTCAGATGTGAACTGAATGATGTTTGAGTAAAATGGTATGAGTGAGACAAGTTTCATTGTTTCCAGTTTTATTTTTAAAAATGAATATTAAATATTACAAACAAGGAGTACAATTAAATGTTTTTGTCAAGTTGACAAAATTCTCTCACAACAGGCCTCTAATTTTTTTTGTGTGTGTCCCTTTTGTAGCCCCAGGGTGTTATAGTATGCCTGGGGCATAGGCTATGTTCTATATAAAGTAAATGGTAAATGTTTGAGTGTTGCCTATTTATTGATTCTTTGAAACAGACTTCAGGTGAAGATTCAAAGTTAAAGCAAACAATCATTTTTTGTTTGTTAAAGATCAGATCTTTAAAGCAGTAAAGCTTTCATGGTTTGCAGCAATAAACCAATAGAGTGATTTGTGACCCTTGTGGCCATCCCTTCCTCTACCTGCTACTACCCTTCTTCTGACCAGGTCTGTTAATTCAACTTTTGAAGTGACTCTGACTTGTCTGTGCCTCTGTCTTTACTGCTATTTCAGGAGTGCAAGCCGCTGTCTACCAAAGCACCCCTCACCACTCTGCTCCTCTGCCAACCCACTCCCCACATAAGGCAGCCAATGTGTGCTTGTCAACAAGTCAACATCTTGAAATGTTTCTTAGTCTACCTCCACAGCTTGAAACCCTTTGGCGTGTTTCTTTGGTTCTTGGGACTAATCCAAAATCCTTGGTGTAACATTTACAACCCTGAACACAGATCGCTGTTTGCCTTCCTCCCTCATTTACCTTTTGCCCCCTCTTCTCTGGTTTTGCTAAACACACATTGCTTCAGATCCTTTCACTTACGATGTTCTTTCCTGTGTTAGGGTCCTGAAACTGCTATTTCCTCTGCCTGAAATATTATTCTTGGCTTAGGTAATTCTTATTTATCTTTCAAGTCTTAGTGGTGCTAAGTACCACTTCCTTAGGGAGCAATGCCTTAGATCTCTAATGAAATTATGACCCCTTTTATATTCTTATGATAGAATGTTTTCCTTTCAGAAAGCAACCTTAGCTCAGCTTGCAGCTACACAGTTGCGTATGTGTGTGTTTAAAATCTGTCCTTACTAGGGGCACCTGAGTGGCTCACTTTAGGTGCCCGACTTCAGTTCAGGTCATGATCTCCTGGTTTATGGATTCCAGCCCTGCATCAGGCTCTGTGCTGATAGCTCAGAGCCAGGAGCCTGCATTGGACTCTGTGTCTCCATCTCTCTGCCCTTCCCTGTTCATGTGGGCTCAATCACTCTCTCTCAAAAATAAGTATTAAAAATATACATATATGTATTTCTCTGTCTCAAAAATAAACATATATATACATACATATATGTATATCTGTCCTCATTAGACAGTTAAGCTCCACACTGTAGGTGCATGTCTGTTTTTGTCTCTGATGTATGATACATGCTTAGTGTTTGCCTTTGCTTAGTGTTTGCCTAGCACATAGGTTCTCAGTAGCTATTTTAGTGAAAAGTTGAATTTGCCATGTGAGTTGGAAATGTATCAGGCTTACAACGTTTATTGTCCTCATGTTGAGTCTGAGATAAGCACTGAATGTTGAAAGAGAGTGAGAATGGTTTGTTCCCGCTGCCCATAGATGAGCATATTGGGTAGCATGGAGCCTTGCTTGAGAGCTGGTGACTGGCCAGCCACACACATATCCATGGGTGATTTCTACTTTGCTTAAGAGAACAACAGTGAATAGAAAGTGGTATTAGTCAGGTTTTCACTCTGTCCAGACCTAGGAAAGAAACTCCAGGCCTAAAAACAAAAACTTCCCTGTTGATTGCTTTAGAGTTCTTTCAAATTGTTATATAACATGAGTCATGGCTTGGTGGCTTTTTGGCCAGTAGGATTTCAGCATGCAGGGCACTAATATCAACGCCTGGATTGGCTTAACTACCTCTG
>NW_027531893.1:1731397-1749733 GCF_008692635.1 Crocuta crocuta
GAAAGTCATAATTTACTTGAGATCACATTGTACTGCTAACAACTCTTGTTCTGTTTCATTAGAAGAAAATCTACCAAAAATGCTGGAAGGAGGAAACTGCCTTTGATCGACACAGACCTTTTCCCATTGATGTGCTTGAATTCTCTGCTGCCAACAATTGAAGTTAGCTTCTTTGCTTTGTTTTGCAACTGAGGTTTTGTTTTTTGTTTGTCAGTTAAGAGGCAAATGGAGGAATGAGCCTACTTAGAATTATTCCTTCAGCCCATAGTTCTGTTTCATCTCGACTGTTGAGGCTTACCATCTTTCTACTACTTAGCCTCCCTGACTCGAAAGGAAAAGCCATTTGGACAGCCCACCTGAATATAACATTTCAGGTGGGAAATCGGATTATATCTGAATTAGGAGAGAGTGGAGTGTTTGGGAATCATTCTCCTTTGGAAAGGGTGTCTGGTGCGGTGGTACTTCCAGAAGGATGGAATCAGAATGCTTGTAATCCTATGACCAACTTCAGCCGACCTGAACAAGCAGACTCTTGGTTGGCCCTCATTGAACGGGGAGGCTGTACTTTCACTCACAAAATCAATGTGGCCGCAGAGAAGGGAGCAAATGGGGTGATCATCTATAACTATCCAGGTATGGGCAACAAAGTATTTCCCATGTCTCACCAGGGAACGGAAAATATAGTCGCAGTAATGATAGGCAACTTGAAAGGCATGGAACTTTTGCACTTGATTAAGAAAGGAGTCTACGTGACAATCATCATCGAGGTGGGGAGAATGCACATGCCGTGGCTGAGCCATTATGTCATGTCTCTCTTTACCTTCCTGGCTGCCACCGTTGCCTACCTTTTCTTATACTGTGCCTGGAGACCTAGAGCACCCAATTCTTCCACCAGGAGGCGAAGACAGATCAAAGCAGATGTGAAGAAAGCTATTGGTCAGCTTCAGCTGCGAGTGCTCAAGGAAGGGGATAAGGAACTAGATCCAAATGAAGACAGTTGTGTTGTTTGCTTTGACATATACAAACCCCAAGATGTAGTACGTATTTTAACCTGCAAACATTTTTTCCATAAGACATGC
The DNA here is from genome assembly GCF_008692635.1 of Crocuta crocuta. Lineage (NCBI taxonomy): Eukaryota > Metazoa > Chordata > Mammalia > Carnivora > Hyaenidae > Crocuta > Crocuta crocuta. The sequence goes on from NW_027531893.1 coordinate 1,732,477, forward strand.
ATTGACCCCTGGCTTTTAGCACATAGGACATGCCCCATGTGCAAGTGTGACATTCTGAAAAGTTAAACCCAGTCTTCTGAAGATGTAACCCAGTCTTTCCAAAGACTAAAATTAAATGAATTTTCATTTAGCACTTTATGTAGAGAGAAAACTCCACTTCATCTTCTCTACCTAAGCACTAACGAGGATGAAATTTGTGTTCTTAAAATAAAACTCCATATCCTGCCCAGCTATTTGAACTTGTTTTTCTATTAACTTGTTACTTTTTTGCCTTTATCCAAATAAGAACATTAGCATATATTAAAAGCAAAGTAGTTTTATGTTCAAATTAAAATGATTGTGGTGTTGAGGCTACAGAGAATTAAGCATGATATTTTAAAGTTTCTTTTTTAGATTCATTTTACTATTTCTGTTTTTGATACCTAAAACCTCTATTAGATAAGATTTCATTACAGGGGCACCTGGATGGCTCAGTCAGTAGAGCATGCAACTCTTGATCTCAGGGTCGTGAGTTCAGGCCCTAAGTTGGGCATGGAGCCTATGTTAAAAAAAAAAAATAATAATAATAAAATAAAATAATTATATAATTAGAGCTTGATTTAAGTCTCCATGGTTAATTAATAGGAGCTCTGGTTTCCAAAGGCACTTAGTAAATCATGTATTCTAAATAATTACTTTAGATGTTAGCACCTCTGATTTTGTAACTAAGATATTTTAAATTCTTATAGGCCTCATTTAAGGGCAGCGTCACAGAAAATACTACTTTTGTTTGACTGAGCCTATTTATCCTAGCCTAGTGAATTCGCTCTGGTAGCAGATTTCCCTTCTAGAATTAACCTTAGTCAATGCTTTTGTTTTCTTAAAACGTTGGTGAGCGTGTTTCTGTTTGGGCATTTTGACATAGATCTCCAGTGGAGCTGAAATTTTGTTCAGCTGCCTTTACAAATTGTATCTTTTGCCTTTCTTTTTGAGTAGATAAACACAAATGTTTCTGTGTAACAATGAGAGACTGAAAGACTTGGGTTTTGTGTTTGACTAAAATCTCTGGATGAAATGCTAAACCGTTGATATCCAACTTTGGCACTTTATGAATGTACACACTCTGTACTACACATTTTGAAGAGTGGGTTCTATGGAAATACAATCAGATTAATGGTTTTTGGAAAAGAAAATTGACCATTGGGAGCTGAAGTTTACACCGTGTATTTGTTTTTATGCCACTTTGGTTGGGTCTGCAGGGTCCCGTTCTCCTCCTCTCCTCCCTCAAGTTATGTTGACTCACATTTCATAAGAAGTAGTAGTCCTTTAGTCCTGGTGAGACCCAACCAAAGCTGTATCTCTGCATCCTTTGTTGTAAGGACAGGCATTTGTGCTCAAGGTACAAAAAAAAAATTCTTGGTTTCCTAGTTAGTGGATAAGAACTGCTGAGAGATACCCTCAAGAAAGTGTATGCCCCTACACCAGGGCCTGTCCATGTTTCTTAGTTCACAAGTCACTTTGCTATCAAGTCCTTTTGTGCCGTTGATAGAAGGGTAGCAAAAATAGTGTGTGTGAGTGCAGAGATGGGCAGTTTCCATCAGGGATGTTTGATTTTAGCAAATATTTTATTCAAATCATCTGTGACCTTTTAACACTGCTGTTGGTGTTGATCTGAATGGGGACCTTGACGTTTTTCTTATTAAAATCAATAGTTGCTTTTTGTTGAAAATGAATTATGCTAAGACCCCTAAACAGAATTTTTTCCCCTTCCACTCTTCCTCTCCTCCCTCAAAATATTGTTAGATCAGTAACAGATGTCAAGGTCTGCAGAGAAGAGAGATTAATGTTCTTTACTGCTGTCACCCCCATGGATAGTGCATAGAAGAGTGAGGGAGCGAGGCTAAAGTAATCTGACAGGGTACCCTCCTTTTAAAAATCAAAACCGAATCAAACCAACAGGCCTGAGCAAGCAATTATTAAATAAACTTAGTACAGTGCTTTATATGATAAATAAAAATTTTGCACTGTGGTCAAATGTGAGTGGAAAATGGTATTAGCGTTCACTGCTTTCACCACATAATTGTTCTTAGTGCTAATTTCTAATTAAAACTTGCCACTTTGTTCTGTTTCCTTGATTTATTGTGAAGAATGTTAATGCTGTGACTTTCTTGCTTATGCTTTCAGTGTATTGTATGAATTTTATATTTAATTTTTAGATTAACGTGATACCTGTTAACATGTAGCTCAGGGACTGAATTGATTTTACAACCTCTAAATCACTGGCTAGAAACTTTCAAGCCAATAAGTTGACAGCAGACTCAAAGCTCTTATCTAATTGGCTGTGTTATCTTTTATGTCATAATCACATCACCCAAGTGTAAACAGTGTCTGGAGTTAGATTAGTGGGACTGGGATTTTTTTTTTTTTTTCAATCTAAAGTGTTTCTCTTCCTCTCTAATAAAACATCTGAACCTTCTAAGACCTCTTTAAGAATTTCTCACTAAAATATGCTGGAAGACCTTGAAACTTGTTTTTACCCCGAAGATTTTTCTCATTTTATTATTTTGGACTGATTGTCCACAGATGTGGAAGCTACACCTTTTTGTTGGGTTGGTTTTTCAGTCGGTAGGTGGGGAGAGAGATGAATCGACTCAAAATTAGCACTTGCAGAAACAACACTGCATCTTCCTGGCTCCTGAAATTCAGTTTTCTTTGGCTGCTTAGTCAGAACTGCTGCAGAGCCAGTGCTGTTTGGACCGCTTACATGAACATCTCATTTCACGTTGGGAATCGGATGCTGTCAGAGTTGGGGGAAACTGGAGTGTTTGGGAGAAGCTCTGCTTTGAAGAGAGTGGCAGGAGTTCTCGTGCCGCCGGATGGAAAAGCTCAAAGCGCATGTAATCCCAATACCGGTTTCACCAGGTTGAAGAACACCGATACCTGGCTCGCACTTGTTGAACGAGGAGGATGTACCTTCACGCAGAAAATTAAGGTGGCCCTTGAGCGCGGAGCCAGTGGAGTGATCATCTACAACTTCCCAGGAACTGGCAATCAGGTCTTTCCCATGTCTCACCAGGCATTTGAAGACATCGTCGTGGTGATGATTGGTAACCTAAAGGGCATGGAGATTTTGCATTTAATTCAGAAGGGAGTTCACGTTACAGTCACAGTTGAGGTGGGGAGAAAACACATCATCTGGATGAATCATTATTTTGTCTCTTTTGTGATCGTCACAACTGCTACTTTAGCATATGTCATCTTTTATCATATTCGGAGACTTTGGATAGCAAGGATTCAGAACCGGAGATGGCAGCGGTTAACAACTGATCTCAAGAAAGCCTTTGGCCAGCTCCAGCTTCGGGTTCTCAAAGAGGGGGATGAGGAAATCAGCCCAAATGCAGAGAGCTGCGTAGTTTGCTTTGAACTCTATAAAGCTAATGATACAGTTCGTATTCTCACCTGTAAACACTTTTTCCACAAGAATTGCATCGACCCCTGGATTCTGGCCCATGGGACGTGCCCCATGTGCAAATGTGACATTCTTAAAGCTTTGGGTATTCAGGTAGATGTTGAAGGTGGAACAGAATCTTTGCAAGTTCTCATGTCGAATGAATTGTCCGGTGCCCTGTCCCCTGCTGAAGAGGAGACAGGCAATGAACTTTCTCCTGTAAGAGGGTCTGACAAAGTGACCCCTTTGGAGGGGGAGGAGGAGCAGCGGCCGCCACCTCAGAATGACAGCCAGCCTAATTTAGTAGTGGAAGATGTTCATCCTTCACCTTGACAGTATGACCTTTGAGGAAGTGGATTAAACCTGTTTGTCAACTCCAGTCCTAATCCTGACAAGCAGTTTGTCTGAAGTGTGGTTTTTGTGTCCTTTTCTGTTACTTTGGTAACTTTGGTAACCATTGTTTGTCAAGCAGATAAAGGGCCTAGCAGGATTTTTTTGTATCCTTTTCTGCCTTTGCTAAATGTAACTTTTTTTGTCCATGTCTATTACTCCGGAGTATGTATGTCTGTGCACATGCATGTTAAAATCAAGGATGAANCATATGTTTACATGTTCCTTATACAGAAACTGTCAGTTAAGCTTGGAAACCAGAAATTATCTTTTATGTACTAGAAAGGCTAATATTTTTGATACTGTATTTATAGTACAATATACTACTTTTGAAGTCTGTGCTGTGTTTTTTCATTCTTAGCCTGAAAATGTTGCTGTACAGAATTTTATTACTCTCACCCCTGAAAAGCAGTTCTTTTCAAGCTATTAGTACATTTTTATGGGATCTGCATATGCATGGTGATAGCAATTTTAAAAATAAAACACTAGCACTTTTCAAGGAACAGCAAATAATTCAGTGCCCAATATTGCTTAAAAGTACTACATGTTGACAATTTGTAAAAATATTTAAATGATCAAGAATTCCTATGTTGTCTCTTACGGTGTATTTATTTCCCATGTGTTTCAGCTTACTAAGTATGTTTTGCCATTAAATACTGAAAGTATGCTAGATTATTTTGAGATAAATATCACAATGTAGATGTTCTTCTGACCACATGGGGTGGATTTTATTTCGTTCACTGTATTTTCAGGATCTAGCACAGTGCTGGGCTCTCAAGTATTTTTGAGTAAATGAATAAACAATGAGTATTTTGTCCCCCATAATGTAAATCTGTTAATATGAAAAACTGGGCAGTTTATCCCGATCATACAAAATAATGGGAACTTAGTCCTGGCAACTTTCATCCTAAATCACCTTGACAAAATAGGAAACTATGATTTTTAGCCCAGAATCCTCTATTTCAACTTAACATGTATAGTTGTGACAAGGAGCTCTGCACTTTTCCTGGCCTGACCGTGGGTTTTTAGTTCTTGTGCAACACTAAGAGTGGAGTTTTTGTTCTTGGCAACAGAGAGAGAGAGAGAGATCTATTAGGAATATTCTTGAGTTCAGTGCTAACAACCCTGGAATTCAGAGGCAGATGGACGGGCAACAGTCGGGTCTAACTGCAGCACCAAGTCAGACTATTTAAAGGAGGGAGAAACAATCACCTAAGGCCAGGGAGAATCAGGACACGGCAAAATGTGTCCAAGATGACCAGGTAGAGGGGTGAAACCTGAGTTGGTGCCCCCAGGTTGTTTTATATTTGAGAGTGAGTATGCTAGTGGGGGAGGAAGCGAGGGGAAGAGGATCTTAAGCGGGCTCCATGCCCAGCATGGAGCCAGACCAAGGGCTTGGTCTCAGGACGGTGAGATGATGATCTGAGCCAAAATCAAGAGTTGGATGCTTACCCGACTGAGCCACCCAGGCGCCCTTACACCAGCTCTTTTATACCTAACCTTGGAGCGTTTTGACTCAGTCAATCAAAGGAGCTGTTCTTTGAAAGAACTGCAGAGCACCAATACTGTGGAGGATTCCACAGGGACGCTGTTTGGAAGATCTTTTTGTGTTTACCTGGGAGAGTAAATTTTTCTGAGGTACCAAGGATCACCCTGAAGAGACAGGAAACTGAAGATCATTTGAGGGCCACTCCTAGTAGGATCTGCTGCTGAACCCCGGATACGTTATCTCTCTCAGACTGGCCACTGTTGGCATCTCAGTCTTTAGGGCTAGCAGCTCATGGGGGTGGCGAAGGTGACTTCCACTGGTTGCCCAGGAGAATCATTGGAACTGTGGGAGTGAATGCATCTTGGCAGCTCCTGAACCTAGGTTCTAGAATCATCATAGCTGTGTGTCATTCTAGCATATTAGTATGGGATCCGTGTTCCATGATAGACGTCGTGCTTGAATTTATTTGCTCTTCACACTAACTGCCATTGTGTTCTCTTTCAGTCCTTCCTGTGCACCTTTCTCGGTTTTTCCTTTTGGTTCATCATTGTCCGTTAAACCTGACTTAATCATGTGTATGAAATTAACATATATTAACTTTGATAATCCAGTGTCTCATTGGTGATGGACATTTAACACACAGTTTTGCTTATTGTCTCGATATGAGAATTTTCAGTGGCTACTCCTTAAAAGGTATTAGAACCCGTATTTGTGGTGGGGAAGGAAAGGCCAGTGAGCTTGGAAACTGTCGTTGCTGAGTACCTACCATGTAGTAGGCAGTGGACTAAGTGCTTTCTATTGCTTTTTCCTATGTCCGAACAAAACAGTTTCAGTTTTTGTCTTTAGAATGTTGTAAACAGATCAATAAACCACTTTTACTCTGAAACTCAGAGTAACTTAGAAATAAGACTGATGTGTCAAATTTAAGGTATTTGTTGTAGTAAATTTTTACCTATTTTGTGTGCTACTTCATTTTTCTCTTGTATGTAGTGATGTAAACATTTTGTCATAGTGGCTTGGGACCGTAATTTGAACTACTTCGCTTCTAATACCAGTGTCATGATGCATTTTTCCTATAACATTTCTTTGTACATACTTTTGCATTCCCTGGTACAGGTAGGTATGGGGAATTAACAGGGTGTTTGTTCCTTATAAAAATGCAACTTCTTTGCTTCATTACTGGGATAACGAGTTTTAATTATTAAACTGAAAATGACCTTAACCACTTGGTTGAACTTGATCACTGATTCAGTGATACAGTAGGTGTTTTTGTGTATACATTTCCTTGTAATTACAGTAGTGCAGTTGTACTGTAATGTTGGTCAGCCATAATATTTACAGTAGTATGTGCACTTTAAAGGGCTTAGTGAGCTTGAGAACTGGTGTTTCTGATGGTATTTAAGTTTTGTGTACAGGTAGTGTTTTCTCCTCTTACAGACATTCAGGTTTTTGAACTAGCACACGGGAATCAAGGAAAGGATCAGAATTTGGAGAAGCACTGATCTTTAAAAACAAAAGAAAACAAAAAACCTTCATACATGGCTGTATGAAGGAGTAATGGCGATTTCATGTTCTTGCTCCATCACTTAATATGGGCACCAGTTTATTTGGCTTTGTATTTGGTGCATTTTTAAAGTATTTGGTACTTACTGATGAAGAATCTGGTTTATGAGTTTACTGCAGTTACCAACAGAAATATCTTAAAAATACATGCCTGGTTTTCTAAACTGCAAGAACTTTTTTGGGGAGAGAAGGGAATAATCTGCCTGAGATTAGCTGCTTCCTGTGTACAGGTGTTAATGCTCTTCATCACAGTCCCTCCACAAACACTTCCTCATTCCTAGATATACCACCTATAAGTCTTCTCAACTGTGCTGTCATCTTAGACCTCCAAGATTTCCTTGATGACTCCAGCTGCTGACATGAACTTTCCTCATTGGTGACAACCAGGGTAGTCCTGATTTCAAAACTTCTCTGCGCTGGTAATGTTCATTTCCCAATTCTACAACACACCATTGTTGCCACACATTGGCTTCTGTCGTTCTTGAAAGTTTCCCAACTAAGAGCATCTTTTTCAGAATTGCCTCTTTGAATTCACTTGACCTTTCTTTCCCTTCCACCCCTTGGTCTTTGTTCTCATTCTAGGGTTTCCTGTACCCATTCTTTTCTAGCCCACCTCTCCTCCAGCTGCAGCCCAGAGCCAACCGTAAGCCATTTGTTTGGTTCTGCCACATGCCACGGAATTCCTTGCCTTCTAAACCTTTTTCCATGACCATTGGCTGTCTGAGTCATCTCTACTAATTTTTACCAGATTTACTCCCTTTAAAAATTTTTTTATTCTCAGGGTGCCTAGGTGGCTCAGCTGGTTAAGCATCCTACTTTGGCTCAGGTCATGATCTCTCAGGGTTTGTGAATTCAAGCCCTGCATCAGGTTCTGTGCTGACTGCTCAGAGCCTGGGGCCTGCTTCAGATTCTGTCCCTCCCTTGTTGGTGCGCACGCACTCTCAAAAATCTAAAAAAATTAAAAAATTCTTTATTCTCTTAAGTCCCTTTTTTAATTTCTCATGGAGCAGTGGTTCTTGACCTTGGCTACATAACAGAATCCTGTTGAAAACTCTGAAAATTCTCCATGCCCAGGCTGCACCCAGGATCTGTGCTTTGGGGCTTCAGAATTTTTTTTTTTTAAGTCCCCCAGTTGATTCCAATATACAGACAGGCTTGAGAACCACTACCATAGGGCTTTTCCAGAGAGCCTTTACATTATTCGTTTCCTGTTTCACCCTCTGCTTACTTCCTATTGTTTTCACTTAAAATACTGAGGTGGAAATCTAAATACCAAGTTATGAAGGGTGAAACTTCATGAAGAGCGATTGATAAAGGCTTCTGGGAGTATGAAGGAATGGATATCAGCTAAAGAAGCAAGGGACACTTAGAGAAGGAAATAACATTTGAAATGGAGCTATCATTTGGGAAGAAGGGCATTTTAATGGAGGGAAGGGTGTGAACCACAGTGTGTTTGTTTTTTTCCCCCAAAAGAAAGATGTTATTGGTAAGAATTTAAGAATCTTGATAGATCATAGATTACTGTTTTTTAATAGAGTACACAAGAGGGGTAATGCTCAGTCATGAGCCTGATGTGGGGCTCCATCCCACAACCCCACGGTCATGACCTGATCTGAAATCAAGAGTCAGATGCTTAACCAACAGGGCCACCTAGGCTTCCCAGATCTTGGATTCTTAATCTATTTTTTTCTTTTTCTAGTTTCAACTGTATAATTTTGATGTATCACTTAAAACACCCTGTGCTCGTCACAGATACCTTCCTTAATCCCCACCATCCATTTAGCCTATCCCACACCCCGACCTCTAGCAACCCTCAGTTTTGTATAGTTAAGAGTCTGTTTTAACAACAGTGTTTTCTAAAGAAGTTAGTGTCATGTAGAATTTTGGTTAAGGAACTTGAGGACCAGGAATTCTGGAGGCTGTTCTGATTAAAAAAACAAAAACAAACAAAAAAAACCCCTGTGTAAACAAAAGCAATAATAAGTGAATTGAGGAAGATAATTCACCTTCAACATAACATGTCCTTGGATTTCCCTTGCTGATTTGTATTTTCTACCTGACTTTTTAAAGACCAGGTTGGTACTGGTTTCAGAACTTGCCGTTAATTAAACCCATAACTTTCATCTTCTGTTTATTTCCAGTTTAGCAGCATAGTGAATACAGAACAGAAGGGTTAGGGTCTGCAGGAGTTGAGGAAGAGTAAAGGATGACTCTTAGATTTCTGCCTGGGGCACTAGGTGGTAATGATGCTATTCAGTGAGGTAGAAAACAGGTGAAGCAAGTTTTGGGGGCAGGAGAGGAGTTCCCATTTTGAGTGTGCTGGATTTGAGGAACCCACAGGATTTATGGTAATATTGACTACACAGTTGAAAATACAGGTCTGTAGAAATGAGAATGTAACAAAAGACAGGATCTGTGCAAAGTACTCAGTTGTGATTTACTAACAAAACAATCACCCTTTTATATGTGGTAGTTGACTAAAATGTAACATTTAATACTGCTAGCTTGGCTTCCTGGATTTTATGGTATTCCCGTGGATAGTGCTGTATGGCTCTTTCTCTCAAGAAGCAATGGTTAGGGTGGTAGTGTAGGGATAGTAACAGCTTCAGTAGGACAGGCTCCTACTTGTCAGGCAGACGCTCATTTAACCCTAACAGTAATGCTGAGGTATGTGTTATTAGGTATCCCCATTCTTTAGATGGTAAAACTTAGACCCACAGAGGCTACGTTATTTGCCCAAAGTTAAACAGTTGTTATGTGGCAGGATCTGTTTGACTTTGGTCTGGTTCCACAGCCCCCGGCCTTGACCACAACACTACAATTAGCTTGAAAAACCAGGTTTTAAGGAGAATGTGCTGAGAGGAGTCCTGTTTTGAGGACTTGAGGAATTGGGCCGTAGAAGAAAACTCTCAGCCAAAAGGTATCGGGAGTGCTAGCGAGAGGGTGGTGGAAGTGAGGACTGGAGAAATCTTCAGACAATTAGGGATACAGGAGTACGGGTGGGTGAGGGTTGTGGGCAGGATGTATCTAATTGAGAAGGGAGAGTTGAGCTCAACGGGAATGTCTGCTTACATTTAGGAAGTATGGATTCTGGAATTGATCTCACATAAAAAATGAATTAGTTGGGGTTTATGTGGCCTTCTATTCCTCTGAAGTTGGAGAAGGTTAAAAATAATTCTTACAGTTGCCCTAATAATTGATAACTCCATTTTGAATGTTCAGGGATAAGCACAGTTGCCTATTGGAAAGAATACGGTGCTTTTTACACATCGGGTGACCTGTATTCATATCCTTTCCCCCAAGGCAGAACAGCTCAGGACAGTGGTCCTCAGACCGGTACCGTTAGTGTCGCTCAGACCTGTTGGAAGTGCAGATTCTCAGCCCCCACTGTAGACCTTATGGAGCCAGAAAATTGGGGAGAGGGGACAGATAACCTGTTTCAAGTCTTACAGCTGATTTTGATGGACATTCAAGTTTAGGGATCTCTGCTGTCTCAGGGAGTCCATTTATTTTCAGAAGAGGATGCATCACATAGTCGACTTCTTCTGTGTGAATAGCAACACTGCTTCTGTAGCTGGAATTACTCCTTTTAATGGCAAGAATCTTACCCATATAGCAAAATCATTGATAATTTCATTCAACAAGTATTGACTGCCCTGGAAATATAGAAATAAACCGTACAAAACCCATTGCCCTGATGGAACTTGCTTTCTAGTGTGGTTAAGTTCCAGGATAAATGTAATATGTTAGTTGTAATTGCTGTGAAGAACCAACAGAAAACAGGACGGAAACTGTCCGAAGCAGAGTTGCAGTTTTAAATGGAGTAGGCTTTGAGGCTCCTGGGTGGCTCAGTCCATTGAGTGTCCAATTTTGGGTCAGGTCATGATCCCAGGATCATGGGATTGAGCCCCATGTCAGTGTGCACTGAGTGTGGAGCCTGCTTAAGATGATTCTCTCATCTTCTGCCCTTCTTCCCTGCTCACACTTGTGCTCTCTCAAATTTAAAAAAAAATACGAAAATAAAAATGGAGGAGACTTCACAAAGAAGACAGATAACTGAACCAAAGACCAGGAGGGACTGCAGGCTGTGCCTTAGAACACGTGCATGGAGAGTGCGGCATGTGCAGAGGAGAGCCACTGGGTTGGTCAGGGGGCCTGTCATCTGAAGAATGTTGAACCAGGCAGCTTGAAGACTGTTAACTGCCGTTAAGAAAAACGTAAAGAATGGCCTTGTGAAGATGGAGGTTGTCTTTGCAATGGCATGAGGTGGAAGTCTGTGAGAGAATGACAGCGATCAGGAGTTGCCACCCGGAAACAACCTTCCAGTCGCTGGTCCCGTCCTAGCCAGGTGATAGCGGTGGAGAGTTTCTCTTCCTTAGAGGGACTGGATGTCATTTAGATACAGTTTTAACGGTGGTGGCGAGGGAATCCACGTTCTGAAAGGTCCCTGGGATTGTACCTTTGAAGTCCCTCCCTATCCTGAAAACCAAATTCTGGGATTCATAACCAACAGTGTTATTTCATGTACAGTAGCCATCTGGTGGAAAAAACAAGTAACTACAAGGTATAAACCACAAAAATTCAAGTATTTACTGAGCACAGTTATATGCCAGAGAGATTGTAGTTCAACAAGTTTTGGGTTCATTTTACTTTTCCATAGCAGAATGTTTGCTTTGAAGATTGACTTTCCAGAAATGTTTTTCATTTTCATTTTGAAACTTCATTTCTCTGCTGTAGTCTCTTGGTTTATCAAGAGTAAATAACTTGGTATTCTTAAGATTCATGTTTTAGAAACCTAGAATATGGAAGGGTAGTAGCTCGTTCTCTGGTATCCTGATAGTATTGTAGGGGGGAAAAAAGTTTTGAGCAAGTGTCTTTCTCAATTTCAGTGTCAACATTAGTATATCACCTGTCTTCTCAAAAGTTTCCTGAGATACTGTATCTGCAGCAAAGGGACCAGTATGTCTTCCAATCCATCATGGATTATTTTGTAAAATAAAAACTATGTTTTATTTACTCTGAAAAATGCATAACAGACGTAATTTGGCTTGATGAAGGGTTGGATTGGATATGTGAGAGAAACCACTGGAGCGAAACGTCACTGTAGAATCTGGGCTGGGAGGTGTGTGTCAGAACAAAGGCAGTTCGGAGTTTTAGCGTCTGATTTCTTCACATTTGATAAAGGAATGAAAACGGGTGAAATGATTTTCAAATCACTACAAGCCTTTTTTCCTAGTTTTTCGTTTGGACGCTTTCATAACAAAATGTTGAGTAAAACTCTGCTTTGGGATGCCATGGCGTTGTCCCATGCCCGCGAGTTTCTAAAACGTCTCTGCGCTCTGTTCTTTTTTTAAAAAATTTTTTTTTTTGTTTTTATTTATTTCTAGGAGAGAGAGAGCGCGCGTGAGCAGGGGAGGGTCAGAGAGAGAGGGAGTCACAGACTGAAACAGGCTCCAGGCTCTGAGCTGGCAGTCAGCACAGAGCCCGACGCGGGGCTCGAACCCACAAACCGCGAGATCATGACCTAAGCGAAAGTCGGACGCTTAACCGACTAAGCCACCCAGGCGCCCCTCTGCGCTCTGTTCTTGAGATAACTTGAGAGCTGGCACTGGGCCTCGGATCACACTTCCCATAATCCTGATTGATAGCTTATGTTACTGTATCATCTAATACTAAAAAGCTGTGCTGAAGAAAGCTGTTAACCTCTTCCGCCAGTGAGGAAACTGACCCAGGACATTGCGTCGTCGTTCTCAGCTTGTGTCACACCTTGAGCACCTAGGTCTGATTCCCTTCTGGTTTTTGTTACGTCATTTTCCAGCGGACAAAAGGAGAGTGACACAGAACCGTGAGGATGAGGGGAACAGAATTACAGAATTGGTGTTGGATTTTTGTAGAAGTAGAGCCTGAGCACGTTCTGGGTTCCATACAAAAAAGAATTTATTGAGCATTAGTTACTATGAGACTCCAAAAGTAATCTGCCAAGTTAAAAGGTTTTTTTCTGTATCCTTCTCATGAGGGGGGAACAACATCTTCATAAAATAGTCCAAACCCAGGAACTTAGCAGTTTCCTATGGTTCCATGAAACAGCCGGATGAAATAAGAGTGAGGGGTTGGGTGGAGAGAGGGCAGCATCTTTTTTCACTTTGTGTATTTATCTGGGAAAAATACTTGTAGAAATTCACATTTGCTGTGTTGTGGATTTTTCACTATGAACGTATTTTTTTCTTTGAACCCTAAACCATCCCAGTCTGGGGATTGGAATCCCAGCTCGTGCCCAGTGATTTTGGGTTCCGTGTGTACATTTGTGCTTGGAGCGAGTGGCTTGGTAACCTTTTTCAACTTCAGCCATTTTAGTTACAGGGTTAAGGAAAGTTTGCCATTGATTTAAGGAAGATTAAGGACATCCTTAAGCTGGGAAATGGTTGTAAAGAAAACAGAAGGATCTGCTATTGCTGATATTAGAAAGAAAACTTTATAAAAACTTTGTAATACTGATAATAGGAATAGCATGTATGTGTTTTTCCGAAAAGTTTTATATTTTTCAAATCATCTTTATGTTCATTTGAATATAAGCTCCCCTCAATCAAACTATAGGGCAATGCAAGAAGACTTCAGTAATTTAGGGGGTTCAGATTAGCATTAAGGGCTTTAGATGAGTTCTCAGGAAGGGTCATTTGAGAGTACCTGCTTTCTATCACTTATCTAATTTATTTTTCAAATAAGAGCTGGTTTGCTATCATTTTTTCACATTTGATAAGGGAATATAATTAAATTAGTGGTTTCCAAACCTTTGGAATTAATGGATCAGTAAAAACAAACAAACAAAAAAAAGGTTAACTTTAGCTTTATTATTTTTGTCAAGAAGGATCATAAACCACAACAAAAAAAAATTGATCTACAACATACTATTAATGTAATATCACCAATAAGTAACTTGTATCTATGATTTCTATCAAAATGTTGATTGAATGTAGCTTTATTAAAATTCCTTTGCAATCTACATTTCTTTACATTGAATCAGGGAAAATTACATTCCACAGTGGTCATAAAACCATCTTTTGGGTCTAGTAACTTTCCCAAATCCCTTACTATTACAAAGACCTCATGATTTTCTTTGAATCTTGAATAATACCAGACTCTCCAGAGGCTTTAAAGGTACAGCGCTAGTGAAGTTCATAGTCTAAGCAGTGGAAGGATCCAGGGATTGCTATACAGAATTTGCAACGTGAGAGCACGTTCTGTTTCTTTCCTTAAGAGAGGGTGGGAGTCCTAGGAAGGCTCACAGGAGAGGGTAGGTATCAAGGCAGTGAGAAGCCTCACAAAGGAGGTAGAGAGTAACTGGGAGAAAATTCGATACCTCCTAGTTCTCTTGATCCACTCAATTCTGTAGCTCCATTTCATGAGTTGATAAATCCCCCAGTTTTGATTGTATGGTGAGGGAGAGGAGGACCCTCAAAGGAGAGCTTCAGACATTTTGACTCTTTGGCAGTCTGGCTGTGTGACCTCAGGCATGCTTCTTTACCCCTCTGCCTTTTTTTAAAAAACATCTTTAAAGTAGACGCTAGCACGTACCTTGTGTTGTGAAGGTTAATATATGTAAAACCCTAGAAAAGGGGCGCCTGGGTGGCTCAGTCAGTTAAGTGTCCGACTTTGGCTCAGGTCATGATCTCACAGTTTGTGGGTTCGAGCCCCACGTAAGGCTCTGTGCTGACAGCTAGCTCAGAGCCTGGAGTCTGTTTCAGATTCTGTGTCTCCCTCCCTCTCTGACCCTCCCCTGCACACACTGTCTCTCTCTCTCAGAAATAAATGTTAAAAAAATTAAAACCCTAGAATGTATTCTAGCTATTTTCAAAGTACTATTTTAATCATGTGACTCCCTGACTTAAATGTTTGGAAGGCATTCTGTGCTCTTGGGACAAAGACCAGGTATCTTTCAAGGCTTCTGAAACCTGTCCCTCTTCTCTTGCCCCTTCTCATTCACTGGATGCCGTGTCCCTTCAGTGAAGCGAAAGGAGCCTTTTTCAACCCACTTAGACCAGCTGTGTTTCCTCATCTACTATCCCTTGGTCTCCCCTGTTTTCAAACAAAGTCCTCTCCATTTTCATATCTCCAATCACCACCTTAGGGAATTGTCTGTGACCTTCTCAAATAGTTTCAGAACCTTGTTACAAACTCTCCTGGCTCCAGAAATTCCCAGTATTTTCACCTCGCTGCCATCATTTTAGTTTGTTTTCTCTAGTGTAAGTTCTGTGAAGGCAGCAAATTCTTGCTCACTAGTGCATCCCCAGCATTGCCCAGCGGACTGTATGTTTGGATAAAATATTTATGGGAGAAATGGGTGAGGTGTGGGGGAGGGCGCTTGTAGAGGGCTGTGCTAAATAAGTGTTCCCTTTATTAGAAAATACATTCTCCAGACTAGTAGACAAGAAGACTGTAAAGGCAGCTTGTGGGAGACCCAGGTGGATGAGGAGACTGGCACAATACAGTGCCAACAGGGAGGGTAATGACTGGCTCTGGGCCTGTGAAGTGACCTGATAGATCCTGGCGTCGATACTGGAAAACTAGAAATTGACATGTAGTGGGACTAAATTCATCACTGTTAAGCTTCATGAATTGATAACACCTGAAAAATAGTTTTAAAAACAGCCACTGTTTCTGTGCACAGCCTCCATTATGGGAAATAGTAGTTGCCATTATTAAGGAGAAAAGGGCATCTCTTCTAAGTGGGGCTCGTGTACTCTCTCCGTGTTTTCCTGGCTGAGCGCACGCTGGCAGCTTTCCCAGGAACCATCTCACAGATATCCGTGATGATTTGGCATGCAGATAATGTTTTTCTTGTCATTGTACGATCCTTCTGAATCAGAGAAGCAATACATGGATCAGATCAAAAGCAGTGGGTGAACAATAAGTCCTTCTGTGGAAAAGTGTATTTGAAGTCTTATTTGGACAGCTGAGCAGACTTCCCTTTTGCAGAAAGAGTTTCCTATTGTAGTCCTCACATTTCAATTTTGTTATTCCCCATGACATGAAGGTATTCAGTGGCTTCTTGGGTATGTAAACTGAGCAGGTGAATGGAAAGGGTGGCTTTTGGTGGTACCCAGTGGGCGCCTGTGCAAGGTATAACTCATTAAGATGTGGAGAAAATGTGACTACATAGTATATTCTGGTTTGATGTGAGATTCCTGACTCCCACACTGAATTGGTTGAGTGTGTTCAGTGGCATTTTCATATAAAGGTCACTGAGTGGGAATTCCACAGATGTTGACCAGCACCCATCAGAATATATGGCTGTGAGAGGTGAACCCTTGATAAAAGTGGGGAAGTGAGAAGAAGAGTAAGTAGAGGAATGTTGCTTTTAGATTCTATTAGTCTCTCTTCTACTGTGTGACCTTAAGCCAGTCACTTAACTTCGCAGCCTAAAACACTTAATCTATAAAAGAGAAAGATAATGAAGACACAGGGAGGGTGATTGTGGGGGCAAAAGAAGATAATATGTAAAGAGCTCTGAGGAGACAGGGTTTGCTGGTATACCCAGTTCCCATAGCTGCTTCAGCACCAATATGGCACCCTATTATATGTACCCCCAACCTAATTTCATGGAGGAATCTGGGGATCTGACCAGAAAGCTGTTGTGTGTACACCCAAGGCTTGGAGACCAATTCCTAGAACCAGCCTCTTCCTGCCAGGCTTTACCTGCCTTTAATTTGACAGTTGTTATTGTGAAAGGTTAGAAGATTAAGATAGTTTATATCTAATGGGACTAAATTCATCATTATTTGTTTCATAATTTATAACACCTGAAAAATCCTTAAAAAGTATCATTTCTATGATCACAGCAGATTAGAGAGAGAGAGAGCTTGCACAAATGCATGAGCAGAGTGAGGGGCAGAGGGAAAGGGAGACACAGAATCTGAAGTGGGCTCCAGGCTCTGAGCTGTCAGCACAGAGCCTGTGACAAAGTGCTACTTTAAAGAAAAAGGGTGCTAGGATTTCGTATAAACACCACCTGATCGGGCTGATTCAAGATGTTTGGGGAGGGAATCAGTAAGGAAGCCATCTCATGGCTCCTCTCACACAGACCTCCATATCTCAGGAAATCTGTGAGCTTGACGCCTATCTAATCCTCTTCTTTAGCTTTAGAGAATTCAAAGTCCATGGATAGTACTTTTTTGCAAGAAATCTTTGAGCTCCTGTTACAGGACAGGCTCTTTATAAGGCACTGGGTTCACCAGCCAACAAAACCAAGTGTCTGCCTGCTCCAATGGTGCTTGCTTTCTTTTTGGGGAGACAAATACATATAGGGTGCTGTGTACTAAAAAGAAAACTAGATCCAGATAGGAGGGTAAGAGTGACAAATTGAATGGGAGTGGGGGGGGGGGGGGGGGGAC
>NW_027531893.1:1749816-1760585 GCF_008692635.1 Crocuta crocuta
TCGGTACTTCCTCTCAGAAAATGATCTGAGACCTAACGGAAGTAATATAGTAACCCATATGGGTATGTGAATGTATTCTGTATTCCTGTCTAACAAATTATCTTAAAAATTTAGCAGCTTAAAATGACAAATGTGTACATATCATCTCACAATACCTTAGCGTGAGGAATCAGAGCGTCGCTTAGCTGATGTTTCTGCCTAGGGTCTCATGAAGTTACAGTCCAGCTGAGACAGCCATTCTTCTCATGGCTCAATTGGGACTAAAGAATTTGTTGTCCAGCACACTTGTGTGGTTCTTGGTGACCTAGTTCCCTGAGGGCCTCCTTTCTTTGCCTCACAGCAGCTTGCTGCCCTGGTGCAAATGACGGGAGAGAGGGAGAGCATGCCGTGGTCTTTTGTCAATGCACCCCAGAAGTGACACACCATCATTATTTTCTGTCATCCACACCTTACACTACCTCTTTACTGGTTGGTCTCCCTCATTGCCTAACTGCAGTCTCCCAGTCCAGCTTCTTGCCCTCTTCTCTCTCGTTTCCATGTTTGCTGTCTTCATCTTTACAACGTGTCCGCTTTTCTCTCCTACAGATTGGCTCCCGCTCTCTTCTGCACCACGAAATCTTCTCTGTCAAAGGTGACCTCTGCTGATAAAGACTCTTCTTAATTAAAAAATCTATTGTAAATTTAGTTGATTTCTCTTGCGATGATCTCCCCTCTGGATAGCAAATAGGTCATATTTTGCCTTTTACTTCTCTGACACTGCCACCCTCTCTCGGATCCAGTTTTTTGCCAACCATTTAAATGTAGGTATTTAAGAGTTTCTTCACTCTTTGTTTTTAGCTTACTTTGTCTTCAAAGCTGACCTCTGCCAAAACTGCATTAATAATCCGTGTCCCCTCCTGACCTCCCACTGCCATATACAAACAGTGCGCGCGCACACACAAGTAGTTGTTCCAGCTATATTCTTTCATGATTTTTGGTTAATGGAATCCAGGCACCCTATAGAACTTTTCCTGCTTTTCCTCATTCTATAAATCCTAACACATATTAATTCTGTCTTTTAACTCCCTCTTGCCTCTCCCTAGTTCTCTAGTTCATGAGGTAGATCTTGATCTCTAGATCAAGCCCTTCCTGTTCGCACCTGGTGTACCGTACTTGTAGGATAACCCATAACCTGATCTCTGTTTTACTCTATTGACCTCTGTCCTTGGTGCTGTTACCAGTTGTTAGTGTAACTCCTGCTTCTCAACATCTCAGTACCTGGGGTGCCCCGCCCCCATTGGCTCTCTGTCCTCAGAGAGAGCTCGGACCCCTTGCTTGGCTCACAGTGCATTTTGCCATCTGGTCTCTGTTGGTCTGCTTGGCACAGCTTTTGCTCCCCTCCCCCTTACTTTTAAAGCTTCTGCAGTATGAAACTTCTGACATTGCCCCCAAAAGGCCATGCTGTTTTATGCCTTTATGCTTTTATTTCTTTTGTCTTCCTGAAATGTATTTTATTCTCCCTTTTCTCCTTTAACCCATAGGTCATTCAGATCCACAGGTCCCCGTCTTTGTTTTGTGCCTTCTTTGTCCTCAACTTTGTCTCCAGACAGTGGAGTTCCTTTTCTCCCCCCACTTCCTGCCCCCTTGCATAGGCTGCCATTCTTTTATTTGATGACTTATTCTGTCTCTCTGGTTGTGTGAGCGTTGAGGGCAGGGTCTCTGGCCCATTCACTCTTATGTCCCCTCAGAATTTAGCAAAATGCCTGAAATGTGGTTATTTAGTAAATATGCATAAGTAACGTATATTCTGACTGAGTTAGTGTGGCTTCACATATGGTTTTATAGGGGAGTTAAGACTCCAGATACTCCTTATTATCCGTGCTTCAAAAACATTGTTGGGTTCCTCGGTAGAATTTAGCACTGTGTTAGGCAGGAGAAGTTGAGAAAACATAAAATGCCTGCCAACTTAAAGTATCAAATACCAAGCAATTAAAAGCTTTTCTGAAGCCAGTCTTAAGGTATTTATTTTGCACATTAAAAATATCTTGCTGTTTCCAGCTACATACACAACTACCAAATTCTTAAAAGTTATTTGTCTCAACTCCAAATAATCTCCCATAGAAAGAACGTTCCTTACAGCATCTCAGTGTTTCTATATTAGGGTGCAGTCTGGAGACAGAAGCACAGTTGAGCAGGAACAATTGAATAAAATCAGTGAGAGCTTGGTTACAATGGGTGAGGAAAACTGAAGAATTTGGGAGCACAGCACCTGGGGAAAGAACAAATCTGGAAGAGGATCCCACTCCCTGCCTCTCAAAGGCTGGGATCGGGTCCTTGTTGGAGAAGATGGGGCGTGTCCTACTGTGTGGCGGAGACGTTCACTGAAACACCACACTAATGGGACTCGGGGTTGGGGGGGGTGTCTGCCTTCTGAGGTGCTGCGCTGCAGAACTCACTGGAAATCTGCCAGTGGGGGTGGTGGACTGGGGAGGAGCTGTCCAGGGGGTGGTGCCACATGGCTCCAAGTATAAGAAGAGAACCAGAAAAAAATAGCCCTTCTTCCTCCAGTGTCCCTCCAACACCCTGTCACGTTATACTAGCTGACACAGGCAGGGTACTAGACGGTGGTACAAAAAAGCAATACATTGTCCATTGAGCTTCTCTGTGTCTCCATTGAACAGTATACCAGTATCACCGGAATTAGAAAAAAATACGTATGTATACTTTATCTTTAATTCTAGTGCCTACTGAGAGTTGTGCAGTTAGATGAAGATTAGAAGGGAGATGAAGACACCCTCATGTGTATCAAAGTCGTTAATGGTATTCTTGGACAAAGTACCTTGTTAAATATTTTCGTTTTCATTGATCTGCATAAAACAAAAGCATTATTGTTACATCTGTTGCTTAAGAATCTGTTTCAGCTTAGAAACCTAGAAAATAAAAGAGTATTTTCTATAACTGAGCCACAGCTGGTAACAAGAGAGGAAGCATTGTCTGTGTGTCTTTTACGTGCTTGCCTGATGTAGAACTTACAGCCCCTATTTCCGTATATTAGACAACCAAAATGTTTGAGAGCCAGGAATTTTCTGGCCAGTGAACAAAGATAGGAAACCATATTTTGTGTGAATGACGGGTTTTTTTTTTTTAAGGAGATAGATAAACGTTGGGGAAAAGATTTGGAGTCAGGTGACAGTCAATGGGACCAGTGAGGTCACTTTATATGGAATGTGTGTGCTGCTTACCGACATGCAGACAGACAAGATGGGAGTCTAGTCTAAATAGCGGGGTCATAACTTGGAGTACCAGTCTTCTGCGTCAGTTCTTAGGGTAAAAGTGAACGTGCATTTTTGTTTCACAAGCTTCACAGATGAAACTCATGGGACTGCACTGAATAATCCAAAAGGCTCTTTGAAAAGAATTTGTCATTATAGGAAAAGAAGGAATAAAAGCAGTCTATCTGACTCGCAGAGGATTCTTAGGACTATTGATAAGAGAATAAGTATTTGAATCTTGACTACTATTTGCTCATATTTGGGTCTGTAAGCTAAAATAAAGGAGAGCTTTAAGGCCAAGTGTGATGTGTTGCACAGTAAAAGACCGTATTCTCTATTTCAGAATCTCTCTCTCATGTGCGCTCACTCACACTCTCTGGCGCGCGCTCTCGCTCTCGCTCTGGTTGTCTTTATTTCTTAACCTGGTATTAGCAGACTGCTAGATGCTTCTTAGAGATTTTGCTTTTTTGTCATGCGCTCTTAACCAGACATGTGGGAGAAGTTGGTGGACTAGTGAAGTCAGGGTTGGAGAAGATGTACCCTAACCCCCCAGTTGTGGAGCAGTTTTGTTTAATAGTTACACATGCTAGGTATTGATTTGGATACTAGACTTGCCCCACTATTCTTCAGATCCTGACTAAAATAATTGGAACCCATTTCCCTGCTGTAAACCTAGCCTGAACTGGTAAGTACAGATAAAGAAGTTGATATCTCCAGTTACCTTATTAACTCTGAAAAGATTCAGTTGCAGATATGCCCATGACTTTCAGGTAGAGGTGCATTTGGTTCAGGTTGGCTCATATTACAGATTTTTCAGCATTCATTACTGTTTCTTATAACACTTAGTCATTTTAGAAGATTTGGGTCCTCCATTATGTTATTAGTTACCACGTGCTAGAAAACATTTTGAATCGGTGTAGAATATTTGATGTCCTCATTCTGACTGGATTGCTAAAAGCAGGTGTTAGTGTTCTTGCCTAATTGTAAATGGTTTTTTGGTTTGTTTTGTATGTGTGTATGTGTGTGTGTGTGTGTGTCTTCTAGGTTTTTCTGAAGAGTGATCGAGTGGCCAGGATGGTTCAGAGTGGAGGATGTTCTGCTAATGACTTCAGAGAGGTGTTTAAGAAAAACATAGAAAAACGTGTGCGGAGTCTTCCAGAAATTGATGGCTTGAGCAAAGAGACTGTGCTCAGTTCATGGATAGCCAAATTTGATGCCATTTACAGAGGTGAAGAGGACTTGTGCAAACAATCCAACAGAATGGCCTTAAGTGCTGTGTCTGAACTGATTCTGAGCAAGGAACAACTCTATGAGATGTTCCAGCAGATTCTGGGTATTAAAAAACTAGAACACCAACTCCTTTATAATGCATGTCAGGTAAGTGGTCCATGTTTCCTATTCTCCCTGCCTCAGATGGAACATCAAATATAAGCCTATGAAAATACACATTTTATAATCATTTGGCTGAAAAGCTGAATGGAAATGAATTTTAGTAAATTGAGTAGTGGTGTTTGAAAGAAACTTTGAAAGACATTTGATAGAGGGAGAACCTTTCATCCTGTGACTAATTGTTCCTATGCATCCTATTTGAGGACATCAGATTTTCACCTATTGGGTATATATGGGGCAGGTCCCAAGTAAAGTGAAAATCATCTGCTATCTGAAGAAGTTGGGCAATTTTAAATAAGTATTCCTGAGTGCAAAATAATTTTTTCATAAAGATATGTGGTCTTTTGAGTTTTATGGAAGTAATTGAAATTTCAAATTTTTTTCTTTAAGCCAGCCAGATAGAAATGAAGATGTTACTGAACTGTGTAATTTAGAGAGATGACCAGATGAAAAGTATTTTTTCTCTTCAGGTATTATTTCTAATCATACATAGGAAAAACTGAATAAAGTATCATATACCACGTTTTTCATTTTTGGACTCTATGATTTGTCTAATGCCATTTCATATGTGCATTTTGTTGGCTTTAGTGGTATACGT
The DNA here is from genome assembly GCF_008692635.1 of Crocuta crocuta. Lineage (NCBI taxonomy): Eukaryota > Metazoa > Chordata > Mammalia > Carnivora > Hyaenidae > Crocuta > Crocuta crocuta. The sequence continues at coordinate 1,755,055 of NW_027531893.1, forward strand.
TATTTAACTATGCCTTAGTATACAAGTTAAATTGACAAAATTCAGCATTTTGAAATTTGTACGTTCATTAAGAGTTGTCCTTCTATAATGTTCATACATTTAATTTATTTTTAATCTTTTCACAAATCATTTCCTGTGTTCTGTGTGTATCATTTGCATTAGTAACTTGTGGATCAATTCAAATGAATAAATTGACAGTTAATGGCAAAGCAATGTAGCATCTTAACCATGTGAACAATTTGTGCATTTATCAGAATTGTTTTTCACTGTTATCAAACTGGATGGTATTTGGTAATAGTGGAGGATGACCATAAAACCAAAACCTTCTGTTTTAAAAGATCTTTGTATTTTTAATGTAACGGTAGCCCACTTGTACAGTGAAATTGATGAGCATAGCTTAATGAAATCCAGATTCACACATTTGGTAGATACTTATTGAGTTGGGTGTTGGGGAAACCAAGCTGAGCAAAAGAAAATATTCTCCGTATCTCCATATGTTGAAGTCTCATAGAGCAAATAGACCTCTAAAACGAATTATTACAAATGCATTGGAATTTATACTAGGTGTTACAGGGTCATAAAATTTCTGTAAACCTATTTTTTATGTAATTCCATTATCATTGCATAAAATCCCTCTATTTCTGATTATTTTTTTTTTTTTGAAGTCTTAACTTTATCTTAAACTAATATGGCTATTCCAGCTTTCTTTTGATTGGAGTTAGCCTGGTGTCTATCCATCTGTTTATTGCTAATCTATCTGATTCCTTAGGTTTAAAGTGGGTTTTTTGTAGACAGTATAAAATGGCCTCTTGGCTTTTCCTTTTTTAATCCAGTCAGACATTCTTTCAATGGATGTGTTTAGACTGTTCAGGTTTAAAGTGCTATAGTTGATTTTCTACCCTGTTCCTTTGATCTGCGTGTCTGTTTTTGTGCCAGAACCATACTGTCTTGACGACTACAGCTTTGTAATATAGCTTGAAATCCAGAATTGTGATACCTCCACTTCTGCTTTTCTTTTTCAGGATTGCTTTGCTATTTGATGTCTTCTGTGGTCCCATACAAATTTTAGGATTGTTTGTTCTAGCTCTGTGAAAAAAATGCTGTGGGTATTTTGATAGGGATTGCATTAAATGTGTAGATTGCTTTGGGTAGTATAGACATTTTGATAATGTTCATTCTTCCAGTTCACGAACATGGAATCCTCTTCCATTTCTTTATATCCTCTTCAATTTCTTTCATAAGTGTTTTATAGTTTTCAGGATACAGATCTTTTATCTCTTTAGATTTATTCCTAGTTATCCTATTGTTTTTAGTACAATTGCAAGGGGACAGTGACATTCAGGAGTGAAACTGGATCGCTCTTCTTACACTATGCACAAAAATAAATTGAAAATGGATGTGAAAGACCTAAATATGAGATAGGAAACCATCAGAATCCTAAAGGAGAACACAGTCAGCAACCTCTTTCATGTCAGCTGCAGCAACTTCTTGCTAGACCTGTCATTGAGGGCAAGGGAAACAGAGGCAAACATGAATTATTGGAACTTCATCAAGATAAAAAGCTTCTGCACAGTGAAGGAAACCATACACAAAACTCAAACGCAGTCTACAGAATGGGAGAAGATACTTGCAAATGACACATCTGACAGAAGGTTAGTATCCGAAATCTGTAAAGAACTTATCAAATTCAAGACCCACAAAACAACCCAATTAAGATATGGACAGAAGACATGAACAAACAGACACTTTTCCAAAGAAGACATCCAGATTGCCAAAAGACGGATGAAAAGATGCTCAACATCACTCATCATCAGGGAAATACAAGTCAAACCCACCATGTAATACCACCTCACCCCTGTCAGAATGGCTAAAATTAACATCACGGGAGACATCAGGTGTTGGCAAGGATGTGGAGAAAGGGGAACCCTTTTGCACTGTTTGTGGGAATGAAACTGGTGCAGCCACTCTGGAGTACAGTATAGATGTTACTCAAAAAGTTTAAAAAAACACACACACACACAAAAACAAAAAAAACACTTCCCTACTATCCAGCAATTGCACTGATAGGCATTTACCCAAAGGATACAAAAATACAGATTTGAAGGGGTACATGGACCCCAAAATTTATAGCAGTGTTATACACAATAGCCGAGCTAAGCTATGGAGAGAGCCCAAATGTCCATTTGGAACACAGACACACTGGAACATTACTTGGCCATCAAAAAGAATGAAATCTTGGGGCACCTGGGTGGCTCAGTTGTTTGAGTGTCTGACTTCTTGGGTCATGAACTCACAGTTCGTGAGTTTGAACCCTACTGGCTCTATGCTGACAGCTCAGAGTCTGAAGCCTGCTTCAGATTCTGTGTCTTCCTCTCTCCGCCTTCCCTCTCTCCCCCCCCTTCCCTGTCTCTCACCCTCCCTTTTTTCTCAAAAATAAACATTAAAAAAACCTTGCCATTACAGTGATGTGGATGGAGCTGGAATGTATTATGCTAAGTGAAACAGGTCAGAGAAAGATAAATGCCATATGATTTCACTTATGTGGAACTTAAGGAGCAAAACAGATGAACATTTGGAAGGGGGATGAAGAGAAGAGAGAGACTCTTCAAGGATGGAGGGAGGTGAGTAGGGGATGGGCTAGATGAGCAGTGGGTACTAAGGAGGGCACTTGTGATGAGTTCTGAGTGTTCCATGTAAGTGAGGAATCACTGAATTCTACTCCTGAAACCAATATTGAACTCTGTGTTGGCTAACTAAAGTTTAAATAATAAAAGAGCTACCATATGCAAGAAACACGATACGGTTTGTTGAAATTCTAGTCTTTGTAAGTGTTGTCAATTCCTTGAATTTGTTCTTTGTCCCCTTCTCTACCCATTTTGCCTTCTCTCATTTGAGTTGAACATTTTATGGGATTCCATTTTATGGGATTTTCTTTTGATGTACTATTTTTTTTAAACTTGTTTAGGGGTTGGTTACTGGTTGCTCTAGGATTTATAGTCTGCATTTCAAAATACCCTTTGGTCCACATTCAAAGAACACTGTAAGAGCTTCAAGTGTCTTAACAGCTGTCCCACGTCCTAGTGATAAAGAATTCCCAGTTCCTCCCTACTCTCCCTTAGGATATCTGTCATTTATTTCACTGACATTTCTGTCACTCATTTCCTTGATGTTATTATCACCCAGCACATTACTATTGTTTCTTTAAATAGCTAACCTTTGGATATTGAGAATAAGAAAAAAAGTTTTTAAAATATTTATTTTACTTCATTCATTCGTTCCCCTGACCCTCTTTCTTCCTGCAGACCCAAGTTTCTGACTGATGTCCTTTTCCTTATCCATCTTCTAATCTTTCTTATAAGGAAGGACTATTGGCGATGAGTTCTTTCAGTTTTTGTGTTTGAGAAAGTCGTTTTTCCTTCATGTTTAAAGGATAATTTCACTGGATGTTGGATTATCCGCTAGTTTTTTTTTTCTTTTTTTCTCTTCCTGTTTCAACATTCTGAATATTTCATGTCGCGAGTTTCTTGCTTAGATGCTTTCTGATGAAAAGTCTGAACCTCTTCTGACTTGAGTGTTGTTGTTTTTTTTTGTTTTAGTTTCTTGCTGTTTGAATATGATATGCCTAAGTAGAGGCTTCATACTGTTTCCCTTGCTTGGCATTCTCTGAGCTTTCTGGATCTGTGGGTTGGTGTTTGTCATTAAATTTGGAAAATTCTCGGCCATGATTACTTCACATTTTCCTTCTGTCCCATTCTACCCTTCTGGAACTCTAGTTATGTTTATGTCACTCCTCTTTGATATTGTTCTCCACAGTTGTAGGATATTCATTTTGTTTGGGTTTTTAAAATTTTTTCGTTTTTTTTCTTTGTATTTGAGATTTGGAGATTTGTGTTGACTTTTCTTCAAGTTCATGGATTCTCTCCTCAAAATCATCAGGTCTACTGATGAGCCTGTCAAAAGGCACTGTTCACTTCTGCTAATGTTCTTGATCTCTAGCATTTCCTTATGAGTCTTTCTTGAGAGTTCCCATCTCCTTGTTTACATTACCCATCTGTTCCTGCATCTTTTTAGCTTTTTCCACTAGAGCCCTTAACATGTTAACAATAGTTCTTTAAACTTTTTTTTTTTTTTTTTTTAAGCTATAACGTCTCTGTAACCCCTGAATGCTTTTGGGATGCTTCCTTTGTCTTTCCAGACTGTTTTTCTTTTTTGGCATGCTTTGTAACTTTTTGGTTAAAAGCTAGACCTGTTGTATCAGATAAAAAGAACTAACATATATTTTCCTTTAGTGTGAGGGCTTCCATTAATCTGACTGGAAGTTAGGTTGCGTTTAATGTTCGCTGGAATCATAAAAGTAAGATTTGACTTTAGGCTTCCCTAAGTATTCCTCTTCAAAAAAAATTTTTTTAAATGTTTTATTTATTTCTGAGAGAGAGCGAGCGCGCAAGTGAGTGAGCATGAGCAGGGGAGGGTCAGAGAGAGAGAGGGAGACCCAGGATCCGAAGCAGGCTCCAGGCTCGGAGCTGGCCGTCAGCACAGAGCCTGACATGGGGCTCAAACCCACGAACTGTGAGATCATGCGTGACCTGAGCCGAAGTCAGATGCCTAACCTATTGAGCCACCCAGGTGCCCCCAAAGTATTGCTCTTCAGAAAGAGTCTGTCTTGCATATCTGTCACCTATGATACTCTGCTGTGACACGAGAATGATGTTGGGAGTGGGGGCTGTTCTACACCTTGACTGATCTTAGACTTTCGGTGGGCCTAGGTCTCCGGGCTGTAGCCTTCACATGTGCTTCTGTCCCTTGTCTAAGAGTGTCACTCCCCCCCACCCCCACCATGTGCCTTTTTTCCTTGCCTGAAGCATCACCAGTCTGTATCATTGAAGCCATGTCCCCTCTTCCCTCAGCTGTTGGTTTTCCCAGTAGAAGCCCTCAGAAGGCTGCAGGGACTAGCCGCCTTTCTCTCCAGCGGGGATAATTTTTTTCCTGTTTGCTTCTGGCAAAGTCCATCCCCCCTTGTTAGGCAGAAGAATCTGGGAAGTTTAACTGTGGCTTTTCTTCCCCTCTTCCTGCCAGCTCCACGTGGGGATCTTTCTTGGCTCCCTACCGTGAGAACTTGGTGAGGTCCCTGGGAGTAAAGGCCAGGAGAGTGTGGGAGCCCCCTTCTGCCTGCAGGCCCGGGCGTGTCTCCCTGTCTGCACTCCGCTTTTAGTGATTTGTCCAAATTACTAGCCAAGTAAGTAGTCCTGCGCTTTATGGCTTCTGTTGACTTGGCTCTTAATCTTAAGAATGGGAGTGATGACATCCATTCTCTGTACATGTGTGAGGTGAAAATACAATTCCTTTTTTTTTTTTTTTTTTTTGGGGGGGGTTGGCCCTCAAGCATATTTTCTAGTAATTTTTCCCCCCAGAAAGGGGACAGAAAGAGGTAACTCTATGAGTTTTGCTTGATTTAATATTCAGCCTTCATATTTGAGTGATGATTTGGCTGGACATCAAATTAACATATTGAAGCGTATTTTCTTGCAGGG
>NW_027531893.1:1760603-1816856 GCF_008692635.1 Crocuta crocuta
TTGGCGTGAGGTTTGCAATGCTTTTGGATTAATTTTTGCTTGACTTGAAGACAAGTAACATACATTAAAGGAAGAGCTTTACTTTGGAGTAACAATCATTTTGTGACACCAGTGCAGTTACAAAAATGGATGGTTAGTAAACAGATGAGATTTTGTTTTCTTTCTCTAGGGCACACGGATCTTGTATGTTCTTCCCTTATCTTTCAGCAGACGTTTACAAAGGTGATGGAGAGCACAGATGATAGCCCGCCCTTTGCTAAGGAAAGGAACATCTGAGAAGGTGACTAGTGCAGCAGGGGTGGGGGAGCAGGGAGCACCTGAAGCGAGCAGAGCCCTTGGAACCTGGCTCCAGGTACATCTCCGTGAAGTGAGTCCGCTTTCTCTGGCGTCTCAGAGAGGCTTTAAAACTTGCTCACTGTAACACTTCTGTATTTGTTTACTCTTAGCTGGTCCTTTGTTTTTGCTGGTAGTGGCTCCCTAGGAGATCTCAAAGATGTGCGCTTGCTTGCATCACAAGCTCAGGATAGAGAGCTGCTCCATTAGGACGTGCAGGGTGGTGACAGCCAGACAGGCCCTGGGACTTGAGAAAGAACAGGAATGCGCAGGGCGTGCTGCTAGAGCTGCAGCCCGATGCCAGTGGGAGCCTCATGCGGTCTTTCCTCTCCTCTCCGGGATCAGCGTTTGGATCCTCTTAGGAACAGCATTTGGAATGGAAAAACAGGAAGCTGTCTTCTGAGGAAGCATAGGTGTTGATGTTACTTTTGATTAGAGACAAGAACTTATTAATTATCAAAATTAAGGCATAAAAGTAAAACACTAATGTGGAAGATCCCACATTTAAATTATAAAACTAGGGATAATTGAAAGAAAAATTATTACAGGTTAACAAAAAATAATAAGAACAATCCAGGTATTTCATAGATTAGCTATTGTGCTATTAAAGCTATCTGTCCAGGGCGCCTTGGTGGCTCAGTCAGTTAAGTGTCCTTAACTTCTGCTCGGGTCATGATTTCATGGTTCGTGAGTTTGAGCCCTATGTTGGGCTCTGTGCTGACAGCTAGCTCAGAGCCTGGAGCCTGCTTCAGATTCTGTGTCTCCCTCTCTCTCTGCCCCTCCCCTGCTCGCTCACAAATAAATGTTAAAAAAAATTTTTTTAAATCATGTCATACTTTGGATTCTTTGGTTCGAGAGTAATGTCTTTGTATAGCTGCACGTTTACAGAACAACATATTAGGTAAAAAGCTCATTCTAAAATGATCAACATAAGAATCTGAATTTGTTAGCTATGATATACTTGAATCCAACTATTAGAGGTACAGTAACAGGACTGAAAGATGAATAGTATGCTGGTAGAAAGTTTATTTCAGAATAATTTTAAGGAAATCGTGAATTTCAGGTAAATATAGTTATACATTTAGAGAAAACAAAGTTGATATTAAAGGTATAAATTTTTCAATTGCAAGGTAAGAATTTTTTCACCTATTTTTTAACTAAAAAATTTTTTTAATGTTTATTTTTGAGAGAGTGTGAGTGAAGGAATGGCAGAGGAGAGAGACACAGAAGCTAAAGCAGGCTCCAGGCTCTGAGTTGTCAGCAACAGAGCCCGATGCGGGGCTTGAACTCATGAGTCACCGGGAGATCATGACTTGAGTCAAAGTTGAAGTCAGACACTTAACCCAACAGAGCCACCTCGGCACCCCATTTCTCATATTTTTAATGAAAATACTGTTAGTTAAGTGGTACTAGTAAGCAGCTGCCTTTAAACAGAAAGAGGTTTATTAAAGTTTATTTATTTAATATTTTTATTTATTTCTAGGAGAGAGAAGAGAGAGACAGCGTGAGCAGGGGAGGGTCAGAGAGAGAGGGAGATACAGACTCTGAAATAGGCTCCAGGCTCTGAGCTGGCAGTTAGCACAGAGCCCAACGCGGGGCTCGAACCCACGAACCGCGAGATCATGACCTAAGCGAAAGTCGGACGCTTAACCGACTAAACCACCCAGGCGCCCCTAAAGTTTATTTTAAAATATGACAAAGGATAATCTATTAGTTTCAAATCAATTAGTTACTAGTCTGCATATCATATTGCCCCGGGGGAGGAAGGGAAAGGTGCTGGCCCAGGGTTCATAGAGTCGAAGACTGAATCTCGCAGACAGTAGAGAATGATCATTGCAAAGCGATTGAGTTTATCGAGAGAAAGTATAAAGCTCTCAAGAGTGAGAGGGGTTCTGACCGCATAGCCAGCAAGGATTTTTGTCCCTGACTTTTTATTGGGACCTTATCAGGAAGTTTGTGAGGCTCGCGGCATGGCACCTAGCCCGGGCAGGTCCAGACACGTTTGTCTTCGTCTTCTCTTCCCCAGACTCACCTGCCACCACTGCTTCAGCCCCCCGCTTGCGGCTGCGGTCTGTCTCCCTGAAGTTCCCTTCCTTTCCCTGCCTGATGGGAACCGTTAGAAATCTACATAATGTTCACCATTATGTAGTGTTCACCATTAGAAATCTCCATAATGAAGAAGTATGTACCAAGTACTGTGTCGAATGATAGGAACACAGAGACCAGACCTCATTAGAGCTAGATTGAAAAAAAACAAAAACAAAAAACAAAAAACAAAGCACTGTGACATCACTGTAAATGCCAGTGATGGGGTGAGTTCCTGGCTCTGTTCTTGAGATTGAAAAAACTACAGTATTGGAGGAGTGTCATGAAGACACCCGAATAAGATGCTAAAAAAGTATTCTGCAAGGAGAGAGGAGTAAGTGGAGTCTCTAAAACGGCATGGCATTGTTAAGGGGAACTGCAAGTCTTTGTGCTGCTGGAGTGTGAGGAAGAGATGGGGCTGTGGTGTGAGGCACATTAGCAGATGTAGGTAAGGGTGCTGCACTCTAGACAGGGATCCAGCCCTAAATCACCAGAGTCTGCGTGGTGGGCTCATCCTACTAAATCAACAGTAATTCTCCTTCTTTTACTTCCTTATTTGTATTTTAAGAGAATTAGTAAGGGAGCTTTACAGCTATCCAAATCCTAGCTTTTCTGTCCAAGGCAACCTTCCTTAATGTTGCATAATCCCATTCCATTAACTGAAGAAAGTGACTCACCCATATTTACCCAAGAGTCAAAGCAAAGTCAAGTGAAACCTTCCTCTCTACATACTCCTCCACCCAGATTGCTTATGTTCTGAAGACTGCAAGAACTCTAAGTGATACTACAGAACTGTTGTGCATTTTCAGGGATAAGCAGGAATCATTTACAAATGATTAGAAAGTAGCCCTCGGCTACTTTTAGAATTTTAGCCTTGGAGTTGAAGCACTTGGGTTTAAGAGTTTGAAGGAAATCAGCAAATCTAGGCAGTTGCAAGGCTTCTTGCTCCCCTCACCGTGAGGGTCTTGCTTTCGAAGACCTGCATTCCCAATGTCAACGGCAAATGGAAGAGTGTGCGGTGTGAATGCTCCAAGGAAATTGGCATCTGCCTTTCACCACTGTGCTCTTTCTTCTCCACTAGTACTGTATGATTTGATTATACTTTTTACTTAATGTAATTTGTCTTTGGCAAAAATAAAAGCACACCCTGCAGAGGCAGTTACCTTTGATAACAAAAATCATTTTCAAAATTCGAAAATAGAACCGTAGAAATGATCATTAATAGAATGTATTTTTCAAGTCTCTGTAATTTTAAAGCTCGAAATGCTTGAGGAAAACGTTCAAGTAAATATTATTAAATGGCAGTTAATATGTTCTACATCAAGAAGAAACTTAAGACTTTAAAAATGAGTTGATTTTATAATCTGAGTTTTCAAATTCTATAATTAGTTGGAATGGCCTTACTATCTATATACATGTTCACTTCTTAAAATTTTTTTATTTCTGAGAGCGAGAGAGACAGTGTGAGCAGGGGAGGGTCAGAGAGAGGGAGACACAGAACGTGAAGCAGGCTCCAGGCTCTGAGCTAGCTTTCAGCACAGAGCCCAACGCAGGACTCGAACCCACAAACCGTGAGATCATGACCTGAGTCGAAGTTGGACGCTCAACTGACTGAGCCACACAGGCGCCCCACATGTTCACTTTTTAAAATGAAGGTGTCCTGGTATAAATTAGAGTCCTGGTGACTCTGATTTCATTTCAACTAATTTGAATATCTGATTAATAATAATGAATCAGTTTTCTCTCTACAAATTAAAAGTTTTAATTATGGATACAATTCTATATTAAATCAAATTTTAGGTTTTAGCACTAAGTTTGGCCTCATTTGACTATGCATTATTTTGATTTTTACCTTTGGCCTCTCTGTAAGAGAACAACATAAGAATATTCCTAAATAAGATTTCTCCCAAAATGTTTTAATTTACTTTTCCCCCAAATCTCACTAGATCACAAATATAGGCTACCTTCAGATGTACCTTGCATTTATTTTAGGCTTTTCTTTACCCAGATCTAGCCTATAGAAATTAAGATATTAACTTGACTTTTCCGTTTCTTTTCTTTTTTTTTTTNAACCGACTAAGCCACCCAGGCGCCCCGACTTTTCCATTTCTTAAAAAATGTTTGAGAGAGAGAGAGAGACAGACAAACAGCGTGAGTGGGGAAGGGTCAGAGAGAGAGAGAGGGAGACACAGAATCCGAAGCAGGCTCCAGGCTCTGAACTAGCTGTCAGCACAGAGCCCGACACAGGGCTCGAACCCACAAACCATGAGATCATGCATGATTTGAGCCGAAGTCGGATGCTCAACTGACTGAGCCACCCAAGCACCCCAATTTTTCCATTTTTTAAATAAGAGAACACAAATCTTCAAAGATCAGCCAAAGATATAGTAGTAATAGTTGCTCTGGGGTGGAGGTGTAGTTTTACTAATATATTTCAAGACCTGTTCTCAGCTCTTTGTAAAAAGGATCATATGCATATACTGTTTCAAGTGTAATAAGCAATTGTATCTTTTTCATGATTGTTCATGAAAATACTCTATCAAAATTAAGGTATCTAAAAATGTCAGCATGAAAATTGCAAAAATGACAGTTTGATTCCTTTAAGGTATCTGCATGTGGTCAGGGGACAGATCTATAAAGAAAATGTAATTATATAGTTAAAAAAGTGTGTTCCTGAGGCTGTATATACTGCACAGTATGGGTGTATGACTGTATTTTAATTCGATATGGGATAATTGGCACAGATTTCTCTAGTGACCCATCCTGGCTGCACATTAGAATGATCTGAGGAGCTTTAAAAACCACTTGATGCCTGGGCCCCACCTCAGACTAAGTGAAACAGTCCATAGAAATGGGGCCCACTGTCTGGTTTCAAAAAGCATTCTACATGTTGCTGATGAAGATGCCCAGTAAGGTTGGGGACCCCTGGCCTGACTGCCCATTGAGGACTTAATGCCACAGTGACCTCAGACCGTAGAAACCGAGAACTGTCTGAGAGCAGTCTACCATTGTGCTCGGGGAAAGGAGTGTTTGGGGAGTGTGGAAAACCCATTTTCCTTTAGAGCTTTAATGAAGGTTCTAAGAAGGCACAAATTCCTGAATTTAGAAGATGGTTAGAAATTTGACAGGCAGTTGGAAAATAACATTTACAAAGGCACAATGAGAGTGAAAAGTTTTGGAATCCGTTAGGAAGGTGTGTTGTATGTATTGCTGGGTAGCAGGAGATGAGGCCAAATGGTTAGGACTTGAATATTAAGGGCCTTAACTGGTAGCTGGTAGAGCTTAGAATTTATTATGAGCTGGTAACACAGCTAGGGTTGACGAAAAGAAATGACAGGAGCCAGTTGGGATTCTGCAAAGCTTTTTCTCTGTGGCCTGAGGAATGAATTGCCAGTGGTCCGTACCCTGCCTCACCCAGCCTGTGGGCATGGCCCAGCATTATTAAAACAGAAGTGGATCAGGGAGCTGCATGTTAATCCTGCAGGTAACCTCCACGCTCTGCTCCTTGCTCTGCTCTGCTCCTGTTTTATCCCTCTGTTGCTTGTGAAGTTCCTGGACTACTGGCTTTGACCTGGGAGTCTGGTTTCACACCGTCTTGGATCCATGCCCTGTATTGTGCTTCACGTACTTGGGCACTTGGGCTTGAGTCAGAACACTCCAACACCTGCTTGCAAGGAAAGGGACAAAGCCAGAAGTCTGGGAGTTCAGGCAGAAAGTGGGAGTCAACTTCGGTCTATGGCTTAAGACATACCATATTCTAGAACTTTAATACTGTGTATTCCTCTCCCTTTCTTTTTATAGGAAAGATCCTATGCTTTTAACGTCTGTCTTTCCATTTGTTCATGTTTATGTGATGCAGTGTTTATGTTACCCAGGGTCTGATGGGGCATCTCTGATGAGGGTTTTCTTTCATCATGCTACCTACTCTAGTCCAGCACTGTCGTAGGCTCTCCATATATGCTGTTCCCTCTTCTCAAGGAGCAACATTTGGGGAGGGAGAAGAGCGGGGGAGAAGTCAGCAGTTCTGTTCTATACACGCTGAAAACAAAATACTAAATGTCCACATGGAAAAGGCAGGTGGTAGTTGGATGTGCACATCTGAAATGCCAGTGAGTGGTCCGGTTGGAGAAACAGACTTGGGAATCATTTAGATAAAGTTAGTATTTGAAGCCACGGGGCACTATGAGATCATCTTCGGAGAGTCTGGAGCTCCAGACGGAAAAGGGCCCAGGATAGAACCGTGTGGACCCCAGGATTTAGAAGCTGCACAAAAAGCAAATGGCCAGGAAGGTAGGAGGGAAGCCAAGAGAAGGCCTGTCAGAGAAGGAGAGTGTTTATGCCACAAGCTGCTCGGAGGTCAGGTAAGATGACAGCAAAGCCACCCTTGGCTTTGTCCTGGTAGAAGGCACTCTTGGCTGTCTTGGAGGATTTATAGGAGAACCAAGAAGGTAAGAAAATAGGATTAACAGTAACTTCTTTAGGGGATTAGGCAGTAACAAAAACATTACTTATTCAAGAAATACCTTCTATATAGGACAATCATTTTATTAAATTTATTGGCAACTGACTACATGCCGAGCTCATAGCTTCAGACTTTTTCTTGTTTATTACTTTTGGATTTATAGGAATGCGTGGCCCAGAGAACTTAACACTTGTTCCTTTTAATAGATGGTTTAGAGCAACTTTTCGGTTTCTATAATGCACTTTAAATAAAAAAGCAGTTTAAAAAAGCTGAGGAAAAGGGATTGACACATACTAACAAAAGAGTATCTGGTGCTATTTAATGCTTTTAGCTGATTATCAAGGTCATAATATCCTAAATCCTCTTTGCTTTAGAGTATAAAAAATTTCCATTTACCCTAATTCCATTAGAGCAGGGCCAACTGATCATTATCTTTCTAAGATGTTACTTGTGTAATAGGTGGCAGTGACTGATTCTGGCTATTAATTACAAACTTCTAGAAAGGCCTCCGTTATGGTTAAATGTTTAACATGATGTCATTTTCTTTTTGTGAGTGTTTTCATGATTCTGCCATGAAGGTCTCCAGATTAATAAGGCTTACATCTCAGTCTGTGAATCCTATTCAGGTTTGTGAACTCCTTTTGTACATGGTATGGTACTAACAGCAGTAGTATTTGAAAAATATCAGTAGGCTCACTACCCTATTTTGAGAAATAGATGCTACTGTTTTGTTGCCCTGAGTTAGATCCACTGAAAAATACTGCAGTGGAAAAAAAAAAAAACGAAACCACACCATGCGCTGTGCTTATTTTGAGTGTTGCTGCCTGTTTACCCTTTTCACGTAGGTCAACTCCTCCCCTTCCCTTGAGTCTCACGATAGCCCAGGGCAAACTTGATGAATCTGAGACACAACAGGTTCAGAATGCCACTTGTTCTCATCCGAAACGTGATTCTCCTGTTATTTGTGTGTCAGCCTTCTGAGTCCTAACCATCAGTCCTTCCGTGTCGTCCCAGCCCAGTTACTTGCACTGCTGCTTTCTCCATAATGCTGTATCATCTTTCTTCTTTCCATGGTCGTTGCCATAGCCCCAGACTTCACCGTGAGCACAGCATGTGGAGCACGGCAGTAATTTAACTGCTTCCCCCCCCTTCCAACCTTACATGTATCTTTGTTGCCAGATTAGTATTATTGAAGCACCATCCCCTTCTCCTCATGACCCGACTAAGAATAGAAAAAAAGGAAATGGCTCCTCTCTGTCAACAGAGTGAAGCTCAGACCCCCTTGGTGTTGCATCCTGCTCCCACCTGCCTCGCTTCTGCTCTTTCCCATGTAGCAAATCTTTACACACCTTGTGTTCCATGCAAATTGAATCACTCCCTGTATTTTCTTAGCTTTTAATTTGGTCTCTTCATATTCTCTTCACTTGGAATTCCATCTTCATTCTTCAAGACCCAAGAGAAGGTCCACTTGCACAAAGATTTCCCTACTTCTGCCACCAGTCATTTTTCTTAAATATTGGGGGAGGAGAAAAAAGTGAGGAATTTACAATTCTTTATCATTGTCCAAAAGCCTATCATATTCTACTTTGTGTTATATTTATATATGCCTCTCCTATTTCATTGAACATAGGGTATTGAATCTTCGTACCATTAACTCTACAATATTTAATGTGTTTCCTATTATGGGTACTTCTAGATAGAGTGAATGGCTGAAAGAATGGAAATTGAGTGTGAAGCAGTTAAGTTGAACCCTGCAGTCAAACTGCCCTGCCCCTTATGAACTATGTGACCTTCACCCTGGATAATTGCTTAAAGCAGTCTGCGCTTCAGATTTTTCATCACTAAAATGGGATAAAGTTATGATCTGTCCCATAGGATTGCTCTGAGGCTTAAATGCCATCATATTTATAAAAACCTAGAACAGTTTCTTACATGTCATAAGTGCTGTGTAAATTTAGTTCTTATTAGTCTAGATGAGGCTAGAGTTCTAATGTACTCTGACAAAGTTCTCTAATAACCTTGATAGTGTCTGTGTTACTTAATATTAAATTCTTTCAATTTCAGCATTATTCAATTATTAATATGAATATATACTCTACTATTTTATTGAAATGAATCTAGTAAGTAGTTTCTTGAAAGTATTAGCATGTTACTTTTGTCCGGAAGATAAAATGCTAATATCCATGAAATACTAAAGAAGATTTTGTGATGCTTAAAATTTGCCATCTACCATTTTAGAGGACATGCATGCACGGTCTCCAGGCTATTGAAGTCCCATGGTTTTTAGATTTGAAGTTAAATTCTTACATTCTTGCTTTTGAACGTTTTGATCCATTATTTAATATAGTTCAGTGCACATGGGGTAATCTTATATCTAATTAACTCATTCATCTTTTCACACTTTGTTAGCATTCAGATGATAGTGTGGTTTGGGAAATGTTCTTCCCTAATTTTATTGAAAAATAATTGACCTAATGTTTATATAAGTTTAAAATATACAGTATGATGGTTTAGTTTACATAGATTGTGAAATGATTACCACACAGGTTTAACCAAGTTCCATCTTCTCATGCAGATACAATAAAAAGAAAACAGGACTTTTTTTTTTCCTTTGTGATGATAACTCTTAACTTTTCCTACATAGCCTAGAGCAGTATTAGCTGTGTTCCGCATGATGTACAGTACATCCTTAGTCTTATTTATATTCTGCCTGGAAGTTTGGGCTTTTTGATCACTTTCCTTCAGTTTCCCTCCTTTCCTCCCTCGTCTTTGGTGGCTACAAGTCTGATCTCTTTCTATGAGTTTTGTTTTTTAAATTTGAAAAAATAAATTTTTAATTTGCACATGAGATCATACAGTATTTTTCTATGGATTATTCTACTTAACATAATGCTTTGAAGGTCCATGCATGTTATCGCAAATGGTAGGATTTCTTCTTTTTTATGGGTGAATAGTATTTCATTGTGTATATCCAACACAACTTCTTTATCCATTCGTCCATCAATGAGTATTTAGGTTGTTTCCATGTCTTGGCTATTGTAAATAATGCTGCTATGAACATGGGGGCACAGATCCCTTTTCAAGCTTTTGTTTTCATTTCCTTTGGATATATTCCCAGAAGCAGAATTGCTGGACCATATGGTGGTTCTATTTTTAATGTTGTGAAGATCCTCCATACTGTTTTCCATCGTGACTGCACCAATTTATAGTCCCACCAACAGTGCACCCAGCTTCCCTTTTCTCCACATCAAAGCCAGCATTTGTTATCTCTTGTCATTTTGATGATGGCCATTCTAACAGGCATAAGGTGACATTTTTGTGGTTTTAATTTGCATTTCCCTAAGGACTTCTCAAGTTAGGTATCTTTTCATGTACCTTTTGGTCTCTCATATTTCTTCTTTGGAGAACTATTCAGAGAGATCTATTTGCTCATTTTTTAAAAAAATTTTTTAATGTTTTATTTCTAGGAGAGAGACCGCGTGAGCAGGGGAGGGTCAGAGAGAGAGGGCGATACAGACTCTGAAAGAGGCTCCAGGCTCAGAGCTGGCAGTCAGCACAGAGCCTGACGTGGGGCTCGAACCCACGAACCGTGAGATCATGACCTAAGCGAAAGTCGGACACTTAACCGACTAAGCCACCCAGGCGCCCCTGTTGCATTTGCTTTTAGTATTGTATACAAAAAAACAAAAATGGAAAAACATTACCAGGACCCCAGTAAAGGAGCTCTATTCCTTTGTTTTCTTTTAGGATTTTCATGGTTTCAGGTTTTACATTTAACTCTTTAGTCCATTTTGAGTTAAATTTTCTGAGAGGTGGCCCTTACATATGAGACTATCTAATTATCCCAGCATCCCTTATTAAATAAATTGTGTTTTCTCCATTGAGTATTTTTAGCTCCTTTGTCAGATATTAGTTGACTGTACATTCTTGGGTTTATTTCTGGGCTCTGGAACTGTTCCATTCATCTTTGTGTGTGTTTTCATGGCCATACCATACTGTTTTTGAAGACTATAGTATAGCTTGAAATAGGGAAGTGTGATGCCTCATGCTTTTGTTATTAGGATTTTTTGCGGTTCCACATAAATTTTAGGCATATTTTTTCTACTTCTGTAAAAAAAGAAATGCCATTGGAATCTTGATAGGGTGGTCTAAGCTATGAACATGGGAAACATTTCCATTTATGTGTTTTCTTTGATCTCCTCAATTTTATTTATCAGTGCCTTGTAGTTTTCGGAGTACAGAACTCCATAGTAAAATTTATACTTAAGTATTGTTTTTGGTGCTATTGTAAATGGCATTTTAAAATTTCTCTTTGAGAAAATTCATTGTTAATGTATAGAAACACTACTGGTTTTTCTGTTAATTTTGTACCCTGTAACTAAAGTCCTTGATTAGATCTAACAGGTTTTTGGTTGAGTCTTTAGGATTTTCTGTACATAAAACCATATTCTCTACAAATAAAGACCATTTTACTTCATTGCAGTTCTTATATCTTTTCTTTTTTCTTGCCAAATTGTTCGAGTTAGTTCTTCTAATATTATCTTCAATAGTAGTACCGAGGGTAGGTGCCCCTGTGTTATTCCTGATCTTAAAGGAAAAGTTTTTAATATTTCACCATTGAGTATGATGTCAGCTGTGGGCTTATTATGTTGAGATAAATATGTTCCTTATTCCTTCTGGGAAATGCATTTTTAAAACTCTTAGAACTGTCCCACAAGTACTCATGGCAGAAGTGCTATTTCTGAGTCAGGTTTTTTTATACATAATCTACAAGGGAATTCTTTAAATCCTTTGCCTCTAGCAGACATGATGTTACCTGAATCGTACATCACCTCATATATACAAGTGTTTCTTTTAAGAGTTTGAGGATAACTGCATTTTCTTATTATACTTTGTTGTTGTATGAAATCACAAAGGGAGTTTGGCCTGTTGTTGGCTGATTCCCAGTGACCAAGAAAAGGGAGGGAAGAGGTTTTGGTCTTTTGAGAGGGATTTACTCACAGAAGATGGATCAGCTTGGAGAGGATGTTAGGGTCCAAAAATCTTTTAATCATTCTTTGTATTTGCATTAAAGTTGAGACTAGTTCTATGAATTCCATTGTTCGGGATGGAGTTGTTTTACCCCTCTGGGTAGGGTAAGCTGAAAGGAGGCACACATTGCAGTTTGAGGTAGTAGTCATAAATATCTTAAGTTCAGCAATAGTAGGAAACTATGAAAGATATGTTATCAGATAGTATCTGCTTTATTATTAAATGATTGGTTAGGTCATCTCAGATTTTAAGACTGATCAGGACAATGAAAGTAGGTAAGAGGAATGTCCCCAGCAGAAGAAACACAAGCCAAATGCATGACTGGGAAAATTTAACATGTTGAGTAAACATTGAACAAACTGATTTGTATAGATAATGGAATTATCCAAGAGCTTGAAAAGATAGATTGGTACAGAATTTGTGAGGACCTTAATTTACTAGGCTGCGGTGTTTGGTTATCATTTTCTCTATTCATATTGATTTATTTAGCCCCTCCTCTCCTTTTTCCTTATCTCCCTCCCTCCCTCTGAGATTGTAGCTTGATCAAGGGTAGTGAGAATTCTATGAAGTAGAATTCTAGAAATGGAAACCACATTGAAGAGTGGATGACCAAGAACAGATTAAGTTTTTTTTAAAAAAAATTTATTTTTTAATTTACATCCAAGTTAGCATATAGTGCAATAATGATTTCGGGAGTAGATTCCAACAATGCATCCCCTATGTAGAACACCCAGTGCTCATCCAAACAAGTGTCTTCCTTAATGCCCCTTGCCCATTTAGCCCATCCTCCACACACAACCCCTCCAGAAACTCTCAGTTCTCTGTATTTAAGAGTCTCTGATGTTTTGTCCCCTCCTTGTTTTTATATTATTTTTGCTTCCCTTATGTCCATCTTTTTTGTATCTTAAATTCCACATATGAGTGAAGTCCTCGGTTTGTCTTTCTCTGACTAATTATGCTTAACATAATACCATCTAGTTCCATCCATGTAGTTGCAAATGGCAAGATTTCACTCTTCTTGATTGCTGAGTAATCCTTCATGTGTGTATATATATGCCCCATCTTCTTTATTCATCCATTGATGGACATTTGTACCCTTTCCATACTTTGACTATTGTTGATAGCGCTGCAGTAAACATTAGGGTGCATGTGCCCCTTTAAAACAGCACAAGAACAGGTTTGGTTTTAGTTTGAGGATGTTATACCCACAAAGTCCCAAAAGAAAAGGCCTTGCCTTCAGCTTGAGAGCTGGAATTCAGGGGAAAGGCCAGTAGTATGTACTAACTAATGTTATTGTTTTGAGAAGTAACTGGAGATACTCTGATGGCTAGAATAGCCAAGAATGTGTGTAGGCATGAGGGGGTGGGGAGGCAGCACAGAAAACAGAAATAGTCAGAAGGTAGAGTTAGGTGCTACCTTTATGATAAATTTGTGGTTCAAGTAACAATAGAAAATTAACACTATTTATGCAGTAAATTAATACCTAAAGCTTTTTTGATCAGTGATTTTAGATCCTGTTGCAAAATCCATGTACATTGGTACTGGCATGGAAACACTGGGCCACTAGAAATTTCATATTAAAGTGTTGAAGTGTTCTTTTGGAATCCGTGTTAAGTTTGCATCACTCACTTCTTGTGATGTATTATCTATAAATCCAGTGATTTATAGATAACATAAATATAAAATGATTTATATAAATATAAAAGTGATTTGTAGATAATATAAAGTAATATAAAGACAAACCTATAAATCAGTGATTTATAGGTAATATAAATACAGTAGAGCAGCATGTGGATTAATCTGAGGGAAAACATTAAATTTATATAACAAGTCCTAGCCTTCTTTTATTTTTGATACTAGAGGATAAAGATGAATATTACAAGAAAATGACAGAATATAATTTGTTTGAAAAGAGGGATGGAGTTGGGGAGAAAACTAATTTCTTCAGTGGGAGAAAAGAGGACCTAATTGAGTAGGGTTGGCACGCACAGAGGCATCATTATGGGAAAACAGCTATTAATTCCCCCTTTTAGTGATTGACAGTGTTAATACATTTATCCTGGTTCTAGAAAATAGATTAATGGGAGAGGGTAATGATGCTAAACAGTGCTGTGAAAAGCGCTTTTTATAAGCGTGCTTTTTTTTTTAAAAAAGATCTGAGCAGATTTAATGAATTCAAATATTTGATACTTACAGTCTTTAAAGCATTGGAAGAATGATATCACAAGTCGTAAAATGAAGGTGTTAGGTGGAACCTGGTAAAGTTGTGTTTTGCTGCATACAGTGTTCATAAACTGTCCTAGAATTGGGCACCGCACAGGCTTTGGGTCCTCCTGAGGCCTTTCTGCAAAAGGAGATTTGCTGATCCCGGAGATCTCTTTTCAGAGCTGTTTCCAAGGACTTAAGTGGAATGTGACAAGGACGGCCTAGCGTTAGAGACTCAGAAGTCAAGACCAGTAGACTGCTGCATCAGGGCAGCATTTTCTCCTCCAAGTCCACCTTTTACTATTTCCATTTTCACGAATCCAGCCTGACACTACTAATCAACCAGGAAACACCTCTCTTTTGTTGCTGAATCCTTACAGCACCTAATCAATCAGTAGCTTTCTTGTGGCAATGATATTCTGTTCTGTGTACTGTTCTTACTGTTTTTTGACATAAAGTGTGAACTCCTGGAAGGCCCTTATGTTTGTAGCTACTGCAGAGCCTTCATGGTGGTTGCCTTACGGTAGGTGTGAGAAAGGGTCAACAGAGTTGGGAAAGGGACCGTGGGCCACTGCCAGCACTCCTGAGAGTCTGCGTCTTAGCGTCCCTTCGCAAAGATTTCACAGACCTCTGTGAGGTAAGGTTGACGATGTGTAGGTCTGAGGTGACCATTTTCTGCGGTTTTTATTGTAAAAGCCATATAGCCTCTTGTAGAAGAAATGGATAGGGGCTTCAAGAATGAAGATTTCCTTACAGCATTGTTCTTTACCTCCTTTGAGTTAGGTATAACTTTGAGAAAGGTATAAGATTGAAGCCATTCCCCAAGGGGGAAAAATGCATAACTCTACAAAATTTTGCACACAACTTGAGTGATTCAGACTCCCAGAGGTACAGGTTAAGAATTTCTTAGCCTAGGGAATTTTAAATATGGAAACTGTAATCCCTGTGTAAAAAACAGGAGGCAAATAAAAATACACTTTCTGTGTTAAACATTTGTCAAGCTAGTAAAATATTTTCCTCATTGAAGTCGTCTGATTTTTGAATATGGTAGTTAATGGTTTTGAAGTGGTTGTTGAAATTGATAGTTTTCAACTGATTGTTGAAAATGCTTTATATAATGGATATTAGAGGCATTGCAGGGAATAAAGATACATTTGGGCACCTATTATGGTCAGGGTTGATTGACCCTTTTTAAAAGACCTGGAAAATCTTCTGTGCCAGAGGATTCTGAATGTGGAAACAGTAATTTCTGTGTAATAAACAGGAGGGAAATAAAAGTTCAATTCCTGTACTAAATATTTGCCATTCCAGAAAGATATCTTGATAATTGAAGTAGTAACTAATTTTGAACTGGTAATTGAAATTGATAATTTTCAATTGACAATTGAAAATGCTCTGTAATGGATACGAGGGGCATTGCAGAGAATAAAGATACATTTGGGCATCTGTTATGGTCAGGGTTGAGTGACTCTCTTTAAAAGACTGGGAAAGTATTCTGTGCCAGGAAAGGGCATCTGTGAGTTAAGTCATCTATTGTCACAAAGTGTTGAAATCAAGAATTTAAAAGAATATGAAGTTTAAAGATGAAGGTGTCTTTGTGGGGTGCAGCCTGCCATGATCTCCAGAGTCCACATAGCCCCATTTAATCTCCTACCCCAGGCCAGGCAGTAGAGAAGAGGCGTTTCCCAGAATTTTATTTTTTTTCTTTTATTATTTTAATATTCCTTTGTTTATTTTGAGAGAGAGAGAAAGAGAAACTATGAATCCCAAGCAGGCTCTAGCATTTCTGGACAGAGCCCAAAGTGGGGCTCAATCTCAAGAACTGTGAGATCATGACCTGAGCCTAAATCAGGAGTTGGGTGCTCAGCCAACTGAGCCACCCAGGTGCCCTGGTGTTTGTTACCCAGCATTTTAGTTTTATCTTTTTTTTTGTTTGTTTAATTTTGAGAGAGGGAGAGACTGCTAGTGGAGAAGGGACAGAAGGAAAGGGGAGACATAGGATCAGAAGCAGGCTTCAGGCTCTGAGCTGTCAGCCCAGAGCCCAACGCGGGGTTCACACCCATGAACTGAGAGATCATGACCTGAACCGAAGTGGGACACTTAACCTACTGAACCCAGGTGCCTTTGTTACCTTGCATTTAAAAAAGTGTTTTTTAAATGTTTATTTTTGAGAGAGAGACAGAGCATAAGGAGGGGAGGGGCAGAGAGAGAGAGGGAGACACAGAATCTGAAGCAGGTTCCAGGCTCTGAGCTGTCAGCACAGAGCCCGATGCGGGGCTTGAACCCACGAACCGTGAGATCATGACCTGAGCCGAAGTCGGACCCTTAACCGACTGAGCCCTGGAATCTTTTTTTTTTTTTTTTTGGAAAGTAACTCCAGATCTGTCTTTTTAATGAATAAACAACAGACTTCCTATGTCCCTCTAACCTGCTCTTAGTTCTGGAGACAGAGTGATCTTTCCAAAATCCTGTTTAAAACCTCTCAGTGAATCCTCACTGCTGTAGGAGCCAACTCCAGACTCCCTAATGTGGCTGTGAAGAGTCATTTATGACGTAGCTGCTCTCTCTCCAGCTTCATCTGCCATGTACATCTCCCGGCCCGCCCCCTGTCCCCATCCATTACCACCAAGAGTATTAATCTCCCCTCCAAACTTTTGGTGCCCTCTTACTGGACCTCTTCCCCTTTTCTTGATTCCTTACATTTGTCTTGATACCACCATCCTGTTGACCTGGATTGCCTCTACTCTTCTTTTTCAGGCTGTTTTTTTTTTTCCTTTTTTTTTTCTTTCTTTTTTAAGGCTGTTTCAGCTTTGCTAATCTGGCCCAGTTGTAGTTCTTCAGCAAACAGAATACACCATATATTTCCTAGGCATTTAATGTTGTACTCCATACCAATCCAATCTGCAGGTAGACCTTTACTATAGTACAGTTGTGTTATGTGGTCCAGGTTTCTTAATGACAGAAGTAGGAAAGGGGAAGGAATTAAAGTTGAGAAACATCTGTAGCCCACCCGGTGCATCCCACACTACATGGCTCACAGGACCTCCTCGGTTTAGCAGTTTTTATAATGAACTAATAAAGGAAATTGATTATGAATAATTGAGAAGGGAATCATGAGGGGAAAAGTTAAAAGAAATTGTATAAGAAAAGGATTATTTTACTGGATAAGTGAAAGTAATTTTCTGTGTAAATATCTTTAAAAATGATGACCACATGCTTTTCTTTCAGTCAAATTTAGTACAAGAGAATGGAAATTCTAATGTGTCAGTCTAAAGAATGGAAGGGTTTCTTGGCAGTATGAGTGTGTTGATAACTAGAATGAGGAGAATATGAAGACTTAAAAGGGTAGGAAGTTATATCAGTCAATCAAATGGTACTTTTATAGGTTAGCCCTAATACACAAACTTGTTATAAAAATAACAAAGAAGTAGAACATTACTCTGTATTCCACCATCCAGAAATGCACTCTGGAAATTTGAAAGAACAAAACAAGAGACTTAATCTATCCGGAACTACTTAGGACTGAGCTTCAAGAAGATACAATAGAAGAATGGACCGAATAAGCCAAATGACAACGTAACACAACTTCAAGGAAACAGGAACTTACTGGACAGGTTGGGCAAAGAATGATCATAATTAGATTTTTGGTAAACTGAGCTATGACCCTCTATTGAAGAACACTTTTTTTTTTTAACAACTAACTTTTTTGTAAGTCTTTGCTTTAGTCTGTAGGTGACTGACGTTAAGTAACCACATTTGTGAAATTTCTGTCTTAAAGCTGGATAATGCAGATGAGCAAGCCGCCCAGATTAGACGGGAACTTGATGGTCGTTTGCAATTGGCAGAGAAGATGGCAAAGGTAAATGGTTAACTTTGACATGGTGCACCACACTTCTTTGTACATAGATTTCTGTGAGCCGAAAAAGTTTTGTATAGATAAATGCAGCTTAATTTTATTATTTTTTTCTCTATGTGCATACTTCTTAAGCCCAAGTATCTGAATCCATATTGTCTAAATGGAATATAGTCTCTATTTTGCAGATCCTTCCTTACAGGTAGGACATATTTAAATTCAGTAACTTTGGTAGATTATTCTAAAAGCAACAGCTGATTTTCTCAAACTGACAGATTTAGAAGAATTTTAATATTGGACTAAACATAATCAGGTAGTAAAATACTGTCCCTGTGAAATATGTGAAGTCACATATTCTAAAGTATCCAACTCAGTGATTGGCATATAGTGGAGTCAACTAATCTTTGAATGGATGAAAGATACAGCTTGAAATTTTTTGTAAAAAGTCTCTCAGATCATGTATTCAATATAATGTTTTATTTTGTGCAGTCACTATGTTTTTCTGTAATGTAAATAAGTTTCAAACAAAAACCATGAATTTCTTCTTAAGACTTTTTGGAGATCATGGAACTTTATTATCTGCCTCATTCTTTAGTAAATTGATGGATTAATTTATTAGTGGTAAGAGAAAATTTAGTCTTTATCAGTAGACTTGAAGTTATAGGGCTGTTGATCTGAGAATGATTTTTTTCCGTCTTTTCCCCCTCTGCTAAGCAAAACTTTGAATATTTGGTGGTAGACTCTTCCTTTCCCTCTCTGTCTTTCTGAAGAATCCTCCTTATTGAGGGCCTTTTCTTCATTTCTTTAAAATTTAGGTATATCCTACAGTAAGGTATACAGATATGTAGTTGACAGCTCAGTGAACATATGTGTGCATACACTCTGTGAGCACCTTGCAAATCAAGATAGTGAACTCTCCCAGCACTTGAAGAACATCTATCCTCTGCTGATTTTAACAATTTAAATGTCTTTGTTTTTGCAAAGAAAAATATATTTATGAATAATGTATAAGCTTTAAGAATGCTAATACTGTGTTTATCTTAAAGTCTATTAAACTAAAAAGTAGGGAGGTTGTTGAGAAATTGGAGATAAATAGAAAAGTAGAGAAAATTGAGAGAAACTTGGGTAGCAGAGAGGAGAGTAAATGGTGAGAAGCAAGTCAGAGATAGCTGAGGAAGTATCTCCAGATGAATGAAAACATAGGATGGTGCGAATTGGGAGCTGAAGAGTTTCGTCCACGCAAAGGGCAGTGGTTAAAGGACAGCATGCCATGTTCCTGTCATCTGGGTATCTGAAGAGGCGCTACATCATTCCAGAGATTAAAATGTCAGATTCATAGCATGGAAGTCCAGTAAAGTAAAGCTGTTGGAAACTTTAGAGAAGAAAACACTTTCCCCAAAACCCTCAGCTGAATTGGAAACTGACTGGAATGACCTTTGCTCTTCTAGAAGACCCAAAGCCAGGAGAGAATCCAGAGAGATCTTGCAGACCCTGTGGGTCAGGACTCTGGGCCTGTGAACTGCTCTTGTAGATGGCCTAGGTGTATGTGGGTCGTACCTGAGACTGTGCACATTGTCACAAATTGGATTTGCTTTTGCAAGAGCTTGGCCCAAGATATGATGCTTTAGAATAAAGTTTAAATGAAATTCTTGAGAGGAATGAAACAGGAGAGCCTTGGGTGTTTTCTCACGTCCAGGCGTGGGGAGGAGAGGGTGGGCTTATAACCTCTGGACTTGAGAAGGGTCAGTGATGCACCTACAGAGAGTTCTCTTTGATGGCACCCCGGTGATCTCATCACAAACATTGACACATTAAAGTGTGGAGAAGGACAGTGCACCTGGGAGGCTCAGTTGGTTAAGCAAACACCTGATTCTTGTTTTCAGCTCAGGTCAAGATCTCATGGTTCCTGAGATCAGCTCCATATCAGGCTCCAGCCTGGAGCCTCCGGCTTGGAGCCTGCTTGGGATTCTCACTCTCCCTCCTCTACTCCCACTGTATGTCTGTGTCTGTCTGTCTCTCAAAACAAAAAAATATTAAAAAATAAAGTGTGGAGAAGAAAATGAAGCCAGTGGTATTGGAAAGGGGGAAAATGCCACTAAAAATAAAATGCCTTTTGGTGAATAAATTGACCTAGCAGATAGAACATGTTTTATTGCTTTCTACTTTAATTTCACCAATGGTAAGCCATCTTCATAAAATATTCATAATACTAATTATAATTACTGACCTTGTTGCACTGTATCTCTATAATAATCCTGTGAACCTACAAGGGCAGATGATATAATGAATCTATTTTATAGACCAGGAGATTGAGATCGAGGGAAGATTATTGACCTCAAGATTACACAACAACATGCAGGGGAGGCTGGCCTCAACCCCTGGTCTTTTGACTCCAGAACCTAGTTTGCTCTCTTGGGCCCAGCTGACTCTTCAATCTGAAAAATCCAGAAATGTGATCCCTTAGTTAATCATTCGTCACCAGTAACCCTTCCTACCACACTTCATAATACAATATAATAGCAAGCCCCCGGGCAATCTCTTTGAAGGGATAGAAATACTTAATACTTTAGCCAAGGTATAATATGGAAGTAGTAGGAAAGGTGTGGACTGACCCAGAAAAACCTGTAGGCAAATCCATGATTGCTGTTTCCTAGATATAGAACATTAGGCGAGTTTATTTAACTTTTTGGAGCCTGAAGTTTTCCATCCAGAGATGCAGTGAATAAATGTTTATTGAACACCTGCTAAAATAGCTGTGCAATGTTGTAGGTGCTTGGAATACATCCAGACAAATGTGTAGTTGTCTTGGAATAAAACCAGACAAAAGTATTTCTTCCCTCCCCTGATGGAGCTTGCATTTGGGAGACCCCCACAATAAGCAGTAAGCGTTCCATGTAACTGAATTATATTGGTGATCATTTGCTATTTAGAAAAGAACGACAAGGTGGAGTCAGGAGTGTGGAGGCGGGGAGGGAGCTTAACATCTCCAGTTAAGTGGTCAGCTTTGGCCAGTTCTGGGCAGTACTGTCTTTTTTGGTTATACCAAACAAACTTGGAACCATCTCTGACTCCCTTCTCTTTCTCGTCCTTTATGACACATTTATTAGAAAACCCATTTGCATCTGTCTTCAAAGTATTGCTAGAATCTGACAGCTGTCTCCATCTTCCACCTACTAGTCTGGTCCAGGCTTCCTCTAGTGAAGGTTAGGAGTACTTAAAAAGTGACTAAATTTGAATACGGAGAATTTTTTTTATGGAGCAAACACTTTCACATGTATCGTGTGTTAGTGCTGCTAATGAGCGAGTAAATTAGAACTTTTAAACCATGGTTCATAAGAGTAACTCACAGTTAAATTAGAGAATAACCCATTTCTGACTCCTCTCTAATTTAACAGATCAAGGTTAACATGTGTAGTTGCCTGAAGTACCCTTGATTTTGTTTCCAAGAAAGAGGTAAGTAACATAAGCAGGCTAAATACAGTTGATGAAATACCATTAATAAGCCTCAGAGCATGAAAGTTGGAAAATGCTGATAAAACCGTCACTTTCGGTGATTCCTGCCAGTCTCCTCCTTAAAAAGTGATAGTGAATGAAGTGTTTTTAACTAAAGCTAAATAAGAGTAGGGTTTTTTCATGCTAATGCTAAGGTTTCCATAAAATATCAGCTTAAATATTTGACTGAAAATCATTGGTGCATGCAGACTTTCAGAGAAGATACATTTTTTTTTTTTGCTTTGCTAAAATAAAAAATTTTTAAAGCCAAAATTATGACTCCTACAAATATAAAATGAACACAGTAAACATTTCATTGAAAGCATAATGCATGTGCCAGCTAGTTATATGCTAAAACTATCCTCAAGAACATAATAAAACTAGGTGCTTTTAGCCAAGGTTAAAATGAGATTCATGGATTAGATCTGAAAGTGATTAATTTCCAACAAAGTTTTAAACTATAACCGTTAGTTTATCTTATTCACTAGACACACATTATTTGCATCTTTTCCAGACAAAATTCTGTAAGGTAATGTGTAATTTCACTGAGACTTAAAAAAAATTTGTTTAATGTTTATTCATTTTTGAGAGACAGAGCGTAAGTGGGGGAGTGCGGGCAGAGAGCAATGGAAACCTAGAATCTGAAGCAGCCTCCAGGCTCTGAGCTGTCAGCACAGAGCCTGATGTGGGACTCAAATTCACGAACTGAGAGATCATGCCAACCAGGTGCCCCTGAGACTTTCCATCAATAAACAGTAAATTGAACTAAGTATATTTCCTCAGATGAGCCTTGGATGCCTTTTACCCATACAGGACATTAAAAGGACCTTCCCTCCTCACCCCTTTACCTTATTTCTAAGTTTTGGTTACTTTTCATAACAGTTTTCAAAGTCAGTGCACAAATCTATAAATCTATTTTTACGGCTTATTTTGCTTGTAGTTTTCTTTTTCTTTTACATACATTGAGAAACCATTCCAAAACATTTTCCCCCCCAACAAAGGAAACCAGGGTATTCTGTAACTGAATGGCTATGTGTTTTCCTGGAACTGCAAACTGACTGTTGTGGGATGTTGCTTCCGACTCTAGAGGGATGTTGAAAGGGTACTTAAAAATCTTCCTTACAAAAGTTACTTCTGAATGTGGATGTTTAATTACCATGTGATAATAAATATGCAATTTTAATATTGATTATATGTAAATTGTGTTAAAAGAAGTATGTGAAGGTTCTATTGGGGGAGATGAGAAACAGGTGGCTCGGGACACTGGGACTGATTTGTGAAGTGGTGCCAGGTGTTGCTTTCCATCTCCTGAACAAACTAGGGCATGTGAGTCACAGGTGAGGTGCTGGTTGACCAGAGCACTCTGGCTGTGTTCCAGGTATCCCAGAGACGAGAGTTTCATAGGTTAGGCTCTGATGCCCAGGGAAACTGTAAGAAAGGCACTGCTTTTCTGGAGCATTAAACAGCTGTTTGAAAGGTGGCTACTTTAGGCTTTCATTCCCAGCCTCTTTTGTATAGTAGTCAACATGGTACGTCATACTTGAGATCATTATAAACTCTATCTCTAAGGGAAGAGCTAATGCCAAATTGTCAAAGGTTAAAAAAGAACCAGTAGTAGGGGGCGCCTGGGTGGCTCAGTCGGTTAAGAGTCTGACTTTGGCTCAGGTCATGATCACACAGTTCGTGGGTTTGAGCCCCGCATCAAGCTCTGTGCTGACTGCTAGCTCAGAGCCTGGAGACTGCTTCAGATTCTGTATCTCCCTTTCTCTCTGATCCTCTCCTGCTCACACTCTCTCTCTCTCAGAAATAAATTAAGCATTAGGGGCGCCTGGGTGGCTTCGTTGGTTAAGCGTCCGATTTTCGCTTAGGTCATGATCTCACGGTTCGTGGGTTCGAGCCCCGCGTCGGGCTCTGTGCTGACTGCCAGCTCAGAGCCTGGAGCCTGTTTCAGAGTCTGTATCTCCCTCTCTCTCTCTGACCCCCCTCTGCTCACACTGTCTCTCTCTCCCAGAAATAAATAAAACAGTAAAAAAAAAAAACAAAACAAAAAAAACCAAACCAGTAGTGAAAGGAAGCCTCATTTTGCTGTTTGTAGGGATATGAATGGGCATAATCTTTTGTAAGGGCAATTTGACAGTACCTGTCAATATCTTTTTAAATACCAGCATTTAGGATGTCCTTTTTGTGGGGTGAAAGAAACCAACATCTGATTACAGGGATTGAATTGCAGAGATCGACTGCAGGACCGAATGGCAATGCTCATGTGATCAGAAAGAAAATGATTCTTCTAAGTTGATACTATTCTTTTATATATGTACGGCTCTATTCATAAGTTGGCATTTTTGCTTTAAACTTAAAATTTTCTAAACCTTTCCTAAAAAACCAAATTTATCGTTGTAAGAGATTGGCCACATTTGTGTGATGTGAAAATTCTAGAAATAATCATATTGATACTTAATATTAATTAATTTAAATGCTGATTTTATAAAAAGGATCTGCTGTTAATATTACACATCTGTGGTAATAGAGATATTTAAAATGTTTGTTTCCTAACAGGCAAGGCATTGAAAACTGTATTGTATACTGAATATTTTTCTTACCAACCAATTACTCCAAGCATTTCAAAGTTAACTGTGGCTAATTAATATTGATCTAGACACTAAGTTTTCTTTCATGTAAGTTTTCAGATTTTCTTTAAGCAAAACCTTATCAAAAATAAAGTTAATATGAAAATGCTGTTCATTTTGTATCATGATGATCCTAAACAAGGGATATAAGGTAGACATCATCAAAAGTGCTAAAGCCTGACAATTTTGAAAGCTGGAGACTAAAGTTTTGGGTAGATGCATTTATATTGAGTATCACAGTTTCTAAGAGAGTCAAATACATACACCATGTTATCGTTTATGATAAAATTGAAATATGTCTTTTATAACATTGTCATTTTAAAATTATTTTCAAGGAAAGAAACTTCCCCAAATTTATAGCAAAAGAAATGGAGAGTATGTATATAGAAGAGTTGCGATCTTCAGTGAACTTGCTAATGGCCAATTTGGAAAGTCTTCCAGTTTCGAAAGGTGGTCCAGAATTTAAATTACAAAAATTAAAACGTTCTCAGAATTCTGCCTTTTTGGACATAGGAGATGAGAATGAGATTCAGCTGTCAAAATCTGATGTCGTCCTGTCATTCACCTTAGAGGTAAGTGGCTTTATCCCATGCTCACCTCTGACAGCCTAAATGGGGCTGCAAAATAATTTCTGCTGACCTTCATGGTAACTTTCTGAATTTAAAGCAGTGTAATATATTTTGATGAAGTTACATTCTTCATTTGCTAGACAATCAGGTTGTGAATGCAAATTAATGCAAATTGCTCTTTAAACATAACGGCAGTTTTAGGATTAAATAATAAAATACTAAGTTTTAAGGC
Source organism: Crocuta crocuta (assembly GCF_008692635.1). NCBI lineage: Eukaryota > Metazoa > Chordata > Mammalia > Carnivora > Hyaenidae > Crocuta > Crocuta crocuta. Next base: position 1,785,493 of record NW_027531893.1, read on the forward strand.
AGGTCTTTTTGTGCCAGCTAGGCTGGTGTAAGTTTATTGATAAAGTTAAACACCAAAGCACTCTTTAAACACAAAATTTGATGCTCTGTAATTTGGTAATTGCTTTCAGGCTTTGGGTTAGCTGTGTTTTTAATCTACCTCACTTGTGTTTTTCTGAAATCAAGTCACACCATCCAGCTTTGAAACACAGTATTGGGTGAATATAGATGATAAGTAGAGAGTTCTTCCTTTCCAGGATGTCCATTTTCATTATAGATAATATTTTAAGGAACAGAAGCAGATGTCATGCATTTAAAATTGTGTTCCCCGGGGAGCACCTGGGTGGCTGTCAGTTTAAGTGTCTGACTCTTGATTTGGCTCAGGTCATGATCTCCTGGTTCCTGGGTCAAGCCCTGTGTTGGGCTCTGCACTGATAATGCAGAGCCTGCTTGGAATTTTCTCCTTCACTTTCTGCCCCTTCCCTGCTCACAGACTCCACCCTCTCTCGTGAGTGTGCACGTGTGCTCTTCCTCTCTCTCTCAAAAATAAACTTTAAAAAAGATAAATAATACTGTGTTTCCTGAGATTTCAGAGTTTCATCCCTTCTATACAGTTCACTGGAAACTAGATACTGATACAGACTTATTACCACAACCACTTGCTGATGTTTTTCATCATTACATTTTTTCATTGCTAGTCTGTGTATTTGAGCTAATCCATGTGATATGTTTATGCATTTATACATAACACACATGTATAGCATCAAGCTTAAATTTATAGCTCTCTCGAAAATTAAAAATCCTAACTCCTTCCTTGCACTGTTAAATTGTCTGTTTGCTGGTACCCAGTACTGCTCTTTGACTCTGTGGATTGATGGAGAAAAGTACATGGAGTCTTAGGAAGTACCATTTTAAATTTCCCTGTTGGTACTTCTTACTCTTGGCTTGCTGAGTTTGTGGCCGAAAAAGCAAATGTGTGCTTTTGTTCTTGACTCCACAATTTAGGCTTGAGGATAAGTCAACTGCCTCTCTTTTTCTAGACTTCAGGGCTAATGATTTCTGTGTAGGTTAACAGATTAAATGTACTATCAGAATCAAAATAGGTTTTCTTTTGACTCAAGCCTCAGTTCTGGCGTTCCCTAACGATTTTGCCATCATTGTGTTTCTTCTGAGTCTTTTGGCATTACTGGGTTTCTTCTCCATCTCTTCAATATCTTAAAGAGATATTTAATGGGAAACTCTGCAGTATCTTACATGCAGAATTTTCTTAGCATAACTGTTTCCATTTTCCTACTGACCAAGAAATAATGTGCTGAGTTTGGGGTTTTTTTTTTTTTCCATACAACTTTGTATGAAATAAAATGAGTTACTTCATTGTAATATAACTTGTAAAGCAAATTATTTTTGCCATGTATAAATCTACCATTATATAAAGGTGCAGAGCTGGAAACCGTTCAAAACACCTTTTCTTTTCTCTATTCTTTAAAAAATTTTGAACAGTTGTAAATAATTGGCTCTTATGAACTTTTTTCCCTTTTAAAAACAAAATTATGTTTGTGAGTTAGTGTCGGTGTGAAACCACACACTGTTCTCTGCTCCATTGCCCGTGTCGTAAACAGGGCTGCTCAGTTAATAATGAAAGGGTTTTAGGGGGAGAATAGGAGTTAAAACTTCATTTTGTGTGTTCTGAGAAGCTTGCATACTTACACAATTATTTTGATGTTCTCTATTGCTGTGGGTATATAAGGCAGGTATTTTCCATCCATGGCATAATACAGATCTTTCTCGTGATGCCCCCGGTATTATAAATAGGAAATGTGTGTCCAACAACAAAATGAGATCACATTCAGTGCAGACTACGTCCGCAGTATGCATCTGTAGACCTCTAGGTCCCTCTCTGTCCCCAGGGCCTCTGACCTCAGCCTTGCTAAACTCCATAATTACCCCGCCCCATTATCCAAGCTTTGCTTCTCAACCTAAGAAAATCCTGAAAGGCAAGCAGTTAATTGAATTTAAGGGTCTCACATTTCATCAGTCAAGCTTAGAATTGGTCTAATGGGAAAAGTTTTTTCTAGGAACTGAAGTCTGGGTTTCAGGGATAAGTGCAGACTTGAAAAACTCACATTTTATCAGCCTCTTTAAAATTGCTACTGACTGCTCTTTTCTCACACTCTTCCTATTCTGTTTTCAAGCTGATTTTTTGCCACAGCTCTTACCTCCTACTATATAATTCAGTTATTATACTTATTATTCATTAACTGACATATTCTACAATGAAAGCTATGGGAAGTTGAGGTCTTTGTTTTTACTGCGGTATCACACTAACGTAAAACACTGCCTGCTATACAGTTAACTTGATAAATATTGATTGAATTGGGGACTTTGATGGTTCAAAAAGCAGCAGTTAGCCACATGTGATTACTTTTAGCTCTCTCCATTCATGAAGCCTTCAGAGAGAATACTAAAGCAAGAGACCAGCTAACCCACAAAACTGTAAGCCATACAATGGGATTTTAAAATTAAATATCCAAGTAAGGGGAGGACAATAGATGTTCATCTATGAAGTTGAGTCTGCCTGTTGGAAGACGAGAAATGGTGGTCACTGGCATGAGAACAGTTGATTTTCCCTGGTTTTAGTCTTGCAGACCCCGTGTCTTCTTTCTCTGGAGTATATGGTCCCCAGATACTGCTCAGCTTTGTTTTCTCAAATCTGCCCAGGCCCAAGTGCCACAGGACTCGGTGGACAATGCATTATTCAGAAGTATGCTACCAAGTTTTATATTTTGTTCATGCCTCCCTTCTTTTTGCTTCTAGAATAACTCCATATATTTTATCTTTATTATATCAGTCACAGATTGGGAAAGAGAAGACGGAATTTAGAGTAGTTTTATTTTGTGCAGTTGCATTATCAAATTTTGTAGGGAATTGGTCGAAACAGGTATCTAAAATTAGGTTAGTTGATGGTCCATGGGATTCTGGACTGTCTTTATCATTAATGATTGAGACTAGCTGTGTGTGGGGTTTTTTTTTTTTTATTCCTTTTGGAAATCAGATCTATAGAATCGTGTTGTTTTATTTATACGTATGGATTCCAAACAGAAGTTCCTTCTTTTGAAAGTGGCAGTTCTGCAGAATAAAACCTTCCTGGCACAGATGGGAGTATTGTTTTGCAGAGCAGAAAATGGTTTCCCGAGTTGTATGCTTCAGGAGGTCCTGTTTACAGTAGCTTGTAGTAGAGGTGATAGAAATAGCGTTAAGCAGATGCCTCCTTTCTTCTCTTTTGCACTTTGACTATTAAACATACTGTAGAAAGAGATGCAGTGCAAATAAGCATATTCCCAAATAGGAACCAAAACATTTCTAGTTTATCATGTGTACATGATTCTGTTGCTTCACATATTTTAATTAACCTTCCAAAAATTTTATTAAGTCATTGGGGTCAGGGCACCTGGGTGGCTCAGTCGGTTAAGCATCTGACTTGTGGTTTTAGCTCAGTCATGATCTCACAGTTAGTGAGAATGAACCCCACATTGGGCTCTATTCTGACAGAGAGGAGCCTCCTTGGAATTTTCTCTTTGCCTATGTCTCTGGTCTCTCTTGTGCATGCTCGGTCTCTCTCACACTTAAAAAAATGTTTTAAATGACCAAAAAAAAAAGTCATTAGGATCATGGTGGTAAGTCCGTGTGGAGTTGGCTTTTGATTGGTATGGTTACATATCTCTTTTTCTCAGCTTCTGCTTAGTTCTAGTGAGTTTCAAAATGACTAACAACAAAGTTGATTCGTTAAGAACATATACCTTCTTTTGTTTACTTTCCATCAACGAGATGAAGTGCTATACTTTAACTTCCTTGAATGTATTGGAGCAACGGTGAAAGATATTTCTGTTATCTTTAGTTCTTAGTCTGTTTTCAATTAAGTCCTTATTTTTATTCGTGCCTTGGTATGTGTTTCATTGCAATAAAATGACAGAAGTCTTGATTGAGGAAGGAAAATGGTTCAGAGTTTGACCTTTTTAGTGATTAGTTTCCTATTTTTTCATGAAAAATATTTGGCATCTGTATTTATGAACATAATCCTTCTGTTGTGCTGGAGAGTGAAAGGAAAAATAGGGTTGTTGTTTTTTTTTTAAGACCTTTTGCCTCCAGATTCATATCACAACTCAATGAAAAGGGTAATGACTTTAATAATGCATTAAATGATCAATGCATGATTTTAGAGGATATTTTGGTAGCTACATGGCATGAATGCTATTAATCTTGTTTGTGCAAATACAACATGAGATCAATAAAGACATGAATGTGCATATTATAAAATGCCATTGAATATATTTTATGAGATTTGAGAACTGAGGAAACGTTAGGATACAAGTTTTGGTTGAAAAAAACTATAGCAAATATATTTTATGTGTACACCCAGTGAAAACATTAGGTTACAATGTTTTAAGATCAATAGCCTTTTATATAAATATAAAAAGATCACTTGAAAAAAATTGTTTCTCCTTTTTCCAGGAGTTACAGATGCATAAAATAATATCAGCTTCTACCTTTTTCCAGTGTACTGCCTCAAATTAGCACATATTTTTAATGGTTGGAAAAGTCATTTTTTTCCTTGTCAAGTTAGTAGGAAGATCTTAACTGGCAAGTTAAAGTTTCCAATTGCATCATATATACATTTGCTATGATGAATATTCTTTTATAAATATTTTTAGGCATCTGAAATAAGTGAATATAGAAAGTTCTGATGATGTCCCCTACTGATTGAATTGGTATGATCATGATGTGCACCCCTCAGGTAGCATTTCACTTCACGTGGAACTCGTCTCCTTCTCATTTTAGCACCTTCACTGAATTTTCATTGTCATTCTGCTTTACCTGCTGCAAACTTGCCACCATTTTTTTAAGGATCTCAGTTTGTACCTCACTTATTCATTCACTAGGGCTTATATCTAGACATTTTACCTTACTTTAATAGCTGGCAGGAGAGATTTCGTCAATGTTAGACTTCTTCAGAAGGTTATTTATTATACCTTCCATGAATGCAGGTGGGTTATAAGGAAGATAAAGTACCATCGTTACCAGATAATTTGTTTAATTGGGCATTCTAATTGTAGTCGATGCTGCTATCTCTGTGTATTGCTAAATGCCACCAACCTGATGTATCATTTATTTATTTATTTATTTTTTACTTTTTAGATTGTCATCATGGAAGTTCAAGGTTTGAAGTCTGTTGCTCCCAATCGAATTGTTTATTGTACAATGGAAGTGGAAGGAGGAGAAAAACTACAGACAGACCAGGCTGAAGCCTCAAGGCCACAGTAAGCCACTTGGGGGGAAAAAAAAAATTCTCCCCTTCCAAAGAAACCTGGTGTATTTATTTGCAGCATTGTGTGGTTTTATACTCAAACTGTTACTTGGCTAGGCTTGTCCGAACTGTGCTAGAATTATCGTATGCCTTTCTAGACAAGGATGCCGTAATTAGAACTGTAGCAGAATCCCTGTGTAGTACAAATGGAAAATCTAACATGCAAATGAGAAGCTAATTATTAGGCAATTAAATGTTGGTAAGTCATTTAAAAGGAAAACATGTGTTAACAAGTTTTGTTTAAAAGGTAGTGCTTGATCCTATTTCAGTTTCTAGAATGGTAACTTAATAGGTTTTCGATTTCCATATATTCTAACACTGATTATGTTGAGGTGGATACAATTTTGCATACTGTATTAGAACATTTAGGGAATAGCCTTGAGTTAGAGAACTAGTTAATGACAACCACATGGTAATCAGAGAAGCTAAAGCTGTTCTTTGCTGGCAATTTTATGTTTCAAATTCTGGGAATGAGTTTAATTAAGTTTGGAAGATGTTCTTTTTAACTAGCTGAAACTTGGGAAACATTACAGTCTCTGGAAGAAATAACCAGGCTAGTCTGAGGAATTTGAGTGAAAATTGCCTGGCTGTCATTTGTACACTGCCTGTGGAAGAGAATTTTTTTTCCCCTTCCTCAGGATTTAGGATTTTTGTCTCATCACAGCATGATGATGGGCCTAATCATACAGGAAACATTGGTTCAGATCCTGGCTAGGTATGGTTAGATAGTGGTGAATAAAACCTTTCATTTACTGTAGGCAGGCAGGCAGTTTTAGGTGGGGACACAAATTGAAGTGTAACAGGACAGATGTGCACAGAGTAGATGGAGAAAGAAGCAATTTGCAACTTCTCACCCTTCCTTATAAAAAGCCATACAAGTCTGCCCCTGACCAGCCCCTCATTACCTTTGGGACCTTGCCTTGACCCTCTGTTCCCCTGGTCAGTTACTAGACTTCATGCAGTTCCTTAAACATCTCTGTCTGTTACCATTGAACTTGCTTTTTCCCCTCTGCCTGCCTACTTTCTTGCCTTTGTACGGCTGGATCCTTGATATTAAGATTCTGAACATAAACCTCACTTGCTGAGCAAATCTTTTAGATAACCCAATATGAAGCAGATATTTTCTGGCTCATTTTAATTTTTAGACTAATGTGTTTCTCATCTGTTCGCTTTGTAGTGTTTTCCCTTGAGAAAGGGGCAGATATCTTGTCCTATTTGATCTTCTAATAGCCAGGAGGCTGTCAGAACTTACTAGTTCAGTTGTTTGCACTTATTTTTTATGACTGAGTCATAGTAAATATTTAAGGGTGTAGTATTTACTCCTGCAGGCAAACAGAGTTGAGTTACATTATGACAATGAGGTAAAAATAATGAGGATAAACAACTCTTTTAAGAGATTCTCTAAACCTAAAAGAAGGCTGTGGAGATAGAAGGAAATCTATAGGGGCCAGTTTTGGCCAGGCATATGGAGTCCAGGGAGAGGCTTGGTTTTTGTTTTAAAGGACAGCTGTGTTAGTGTATTCACAGAATTGTGCGACCATCAGCGCTTTTAGAACATGCTCATCACGTCAAAAAGAAACCCTGTACCTCTTTCCTGTCAGTCTTAGTTCCCCCCGTCCTGAGCAACTACTACGTCACTTTCTGTCTCTGTAGATTGGCCGATTCCGGGCATTTCATATAAATAGAATCCTATGTGCTCTTTCATGACTGGCTTCTTTCCTTTAACATAATGTTTTCAAGGTTCTCCCATCTTGCAGCATGGATCAGAACTTCATTCCTTTTAATGGCTGAATATTAGTCTAGAGAGAATGTGTGTATACACATTTTGTTTCACCATTCATCTAGATTTTTGATGCTAGGGTTTCCACCTTTTGGCAATTATGAATAATGCTATAACTAAAGTTGTACAAATCTCTGTTTGAGTGCCTGTTTTCAAAGGTTTTAGGTGTGTGTGTATATATATATATATAGGGGTAGATATGCCGGATCCTAGAGTAATTCTATTTTTAGATTTTTGAGGCTCCACTAAATTGCTTCTCACAGTGATTGCACCATCTTATTTTCCTACCATCAATGTATACATGTTTCAATTGCTTCACATTCTTACCAGTATTTATTTGCCAGATACACAGTTCTTCTAGTAGGAGTGAAGTGGTATCTCCTGTTTCTTTGATTTACACTTTCCTCCTAATTAATGATGTTGAGCATGTTTTCATATGTTGATTAGCTATTTGTAGATTTTCTTTAGAGGAATGTCTATACACATCTTTTGCTCCCTGCCCCCCTTTTTTTCTGAGTTATTTTTCTTTTTGGTTGTAAGAGCTATTTTCATATTCTAGATGCTAAATCCTTATATATATGATTGGAAATGTTTTCTCCTATTATGTGTATTATACTTTTATTTCCTTGTTATTGCCTTTTGCTATTGCTCAGTTTATTTTTTTGTTGTTGCTTGTTGGTGCTGTTGTTGTCCTATCCAAGAATCTGGTGCCCAGTCATAGTCTCAGAGACTTATCCCCATGTTTTTCTCCTAAGACTTCCATAGTTTTTCCTTTTACATTTAGGTCATTGATGCATTTTAAGTTGAGTTTTGTTCACAATACGATAAAAGGGTTCAACTTCTCATTTCATTTCGCAATTCAGTTGTACAGTTCTTCTGTTGAAGAAACTATTCCTTTTTGATTGTGTTCTTGTTACTCTTGAAAATCACCTTACCATAGATACATACATGGGTTTATTTCTGGGACCTCACTTGTATTTCATTGATGTACTTCTGCTAGTACCACATTATTTTGATTACCATTGCCTTGTATAAAGTGTGTTTTTATTTTTTTTTGCTTTGTATGATGTTTTAAATCACGAGTGGTAGTCTTCCAGTGACATTCTTTTCTGAGATTATATTGGCTATTCTGAATTTCCATTCACCTTTAGGGTGAATTTGTCATTTTCTGCAAAGATTTTGCAAATATCTCCAGCTGAGATTCTGATAGAGATTGTGTGGAATCTGGTCCATTTGGAGAGTATTGCAGTCTTAGCAGTGTTGAGTCTTCGTATTCATGAACATGTAATGTCTTCCTAGTTATTTAGGTCTTTTGTTTCTTTTAATAATAGTTTATTGTTTCCAAAGTGTAAGTTTTGCACTTCTTTGGTTAAATTTATTCCTAGTAATTTATTATTTTTGGTGCTATTATAAATGAAATTATTTGGGGATTTTTCTATATAAAAATATAAAAAATATATAAATATATAAAATATAAAAATAACTGATTTTTTATATGCTCTATGCTGCACCCTTGCTGAACTTTATTCTAATGGGGTTTTTTTGGATTTATTTTATTTCTCTTTATATAAAATGTCATTTGCAAATAGTGATAATTGTATTTCTACCTGATCTGGATGCCATTTATTTATTTGATTGATTGCCTAATTGCCATGTCTCCTTCAGTGCAATATTGGATAGAATTGGCAGGAGTAGACCTCCTTGCATTCTTCCTGATTTTGGTAGGAAAGAATTTATCTTTCACCATCAAGTATAATGCTAGCTCTGGAGTTTTTGTAGATGTCTATTACCAATTTGTGGTAGTTCCTTTCTATTTATAGGTTGTTAAATGTTTTCATTGTTAAAAGGTTTTGGATTTTGTCAAATGCTTTCTCTCCATCTGTTCAGATGATTATAAGGGTTGTTGTTTTTTTTTTATATAATCTGGTGTATTACATGTTTTAAATATTCAGGTGTCAAACCAACTTTGCATTCTTGGCATAATTTGCACTTGCTCATGAAGTATAATTCTTTTTATTTGTTACTGAATTCAGTCCTCCAGTAGTTTAAGAACTTCTGCATCTATGTAAGAGTGGTCAATTAATATCTTTTTTTGTTAATTCTTTATCTGATTTTATATTGGCCTCATAGAGTTTGAAAGTGGTCTCTCATTTTATTTCTTTTTATTTTTGTTGGAATTTTTGGAAGAGTATGAAGAATTGGTATTCTTTAAATGTTTGGTAGAAACAAGTGAAGCTGTCTGGGGCTGGACTTTTCCTTATGGGTAATTATCTATTAGCAATTCAGTCTTTTTATTTATTATAGATCTACTCGGATTCTCTGCTTCTTGTCACTTTTGGTATTTGGGATCTTTCCAGTAATTTGTCCATTTCATTCAAGTTATCTCATTTACTGGCATACAATTATTTATATTTTTCATTTATAATGTTTTTTGTTTCCATAAGGTATTCCCTCTTTCATTTCTGATTCTAGTGGTTTGAATCTTCTGTCTTTTTCTTAGTCCATCTAGCTAAAAATTTATCTTTTCTGATGTTTAAAAACCAAACTTTTGTTTCACTGATGCATTTTTTTGCATTAATTTCTATTGTAATCTTCATTATTCCTGTCCTTTTTCTTTTAGGTTTAGTTAGGTCTTCTTTTTATAATGTCTTAAGGGGGAAAGTTAGGTTTTTGAGGTCTTTTTTCTTCATACAGGTGTTTACAGCTATAAATTTCCTTCTGTGCACTGCTGTTTCAGCATCCCATAAATATCAATACGTTTTCTTCATTTTCATTCATCAAGGAGCCTTGAGTCAGGGACATGGGTTATTTGTATGATAAATAGTGGAAGTAGTGTCTAGCTGTAAAGAAGATCCAAACCTCAGATCGTATCATACCACCTCAGTGACTGAGGGAATTGAAGTCACTCCTCAAACCCATTGGAAACACAAGAGTATGTCACCACCCACTGGTTGGGAAGCTCTTTTATGTTAGCTATGTTAGTTTATTTAATCTGTGTGTCTTAGTTCAGGCTATTGTAGTGGAAATACCATATACTGGGTGGCTTAAACACCAAATGTTATTTGTCACAGTTTTGGATGCTGGAAGTATAAGATCAAGGTGCTGGCGTGAGGGCCCTCTTTCTGGGTAACACAAGGCCTCCTTCTTGCCAGATCATCACATAGTAGACAGTGAGCTCTTGCATCTCTTTATCTTCTCTTATAGGAGCACCATTTCCATCATGACCTTGTCCAAATCCAGTCCTCTCCCAAGGGCCTCACCTTAGGACACTCTCACATTAGGGATTAGAGCTTCAACATACGAACTTTTGGTGTGCACATTCAGTCCTTCACATTTCACCTATGGCCTCTCAAAATTCATGGCTTCACCTGCAAATTACATTAATTCCATCCAGACAGCCCCAGAGAAATTAACTAATTCCATCATCAATTTTGAAGCCTGAAGGCCAAAGTCTCATCTCAGTATCCCCTAAATCAGATACAAGTGAAACTCGAATTATGATCCATTCTGAGACAGAATTCCTCTCCAGGTGTGAACCGGGAAACATTCAAGTAAGTTATATGCTTCCCAAGAACAGTAGTGGAAGAGGCTCAGACCAGATCTTCCTGTTCAAAACCAGGGAAATCAGGAGGAATAGAGGGGTGAGTGACAAGTCCCAAGTAAATCTAAATGGCAAAACAAACTCCTTTAGACATTAAGGCTCAAGAACACTCTCCTTTGGTTCTGTGCATTGCCTTGTAGAACCACTAAGGCAGTGCTCATGCCTGTGTGCCTCTGCTCGATGGGTGTTTTGCCCCTGGCCTTCTGGTGGCTGCCATCTGGCCTGTTGAAACCAAGGTGATGGCCCCATCCACAAGATCCTGCTGGGAAGAGGTCTTACCCTTTGAAACTGAGGGTGGGGATAGCTCTAACCCATGTCCCGCCCCCCACCCACCCTGCCCTACAGGCTTGTTGCACTAGAGGCCTCTGCTGGGATTGCCAGTCCTCAAGATCTCTGAACCACTCCTGGAGTCATTCCTCTCTTGCCTTGAAGACTAGAATGTGTTCAAAGCTGAATCTACGGACCATCTGTATAGGGTCTAAGGAGTTCAACAGCCTTCCTTCATTTTTTTCCATCTCCTTTAGTTGCGCATTATTCCTGCCGGGATGGTTGAGGAGGTTCATGGTTCATACTTATACTTCTCTCCTTAGCAAATGATTGGTCTCCCACACCATTAGTGCTCTCTTCTGCCCATGCTTTCTCAATTTTTTGTAATATGAACAGGGTGAGTCTTTAAATTCTTTATCATCTGGTACCATTTTGCAGAATAATTCTGTCTTTAATTCACTGATCACTTCTTACTTTTTACTGTAAGCAGTCAGGAGGAACCAGGCTGCTCTTCAGTGCTCAGCTTAGACGCTTCCTCAGGTAAATCTCCAGTTCACTTCATGGAAGGTTCTACGTTTCACAAAACACTAGAACATGAACACAGTTCAGCCAGGTTTTTGCCGCTAATAATGAAGATCGTCTTTCTTGCCGTTTCCAATAACATGTTCCTCATTTCCACTGAGACCACCTCAAAATTGGTTTTACCATCCATCTTTTTTTTTACCATCCATATTTTTTTAATTAACATTCTGTTTATAATTATTATATATTCTCCAATATTATAATTCTCTCTTCTTAGCTTCACCAGAACTTCCTTTAGAATCTCTTCAGTGTAATATTGGCTTCCTCCAGCAAGCACCTCAAAATTCTTACAGCCTTGACCCACTTCCAAAGCTGCTTGCCGATATTTAGGTATTTGTTTCTTAGAGCGACACCACACTTCTCCATTTGGGCTGCTACAATAAAAGTACTGTAGAATCAGTGGTTTAAACAGCAAGCCTTTATTTCTCACGTTTCTGGAGCTAAAAGTGTAAGATGAGGGCACCAGCAAGGCAGGGTTCTTGCTCAGGGCCCTCTTCCTGGTTTACAGATGGCTAAGTTCTCCCCGTACCCTCATGTAGTGGAGACACCGATCACCACCATGACCTCATTCAAACTCGGTTACCTCCCAGAGGCCCTAACTCCAAACACCATCTTGCATCTTGAGGATGAATGCCTCAACATGAGAAGTGGGGGTGGGGGACATAAGCCCTGTGACAGAAGTAATTCATGTAACCTTGAGGGAGTGCACATGCCCTAGGAATCTGAATACCATATTACTTCTTTTTACAGAGTCTTTTACAAAAGTTTTACTGAGGTAAAATTTATACAGCATAAAATTATTCCATTGTCATGTAGATGATTTTTAGTAAATGTGCTTGTACCGCTACCAGCTGGTGCCACCACTCTCAATTCAATTTTAAGACCCATCACTTCGAAAAGTCCCGCATGTCTGTTTTCACTGTTCCAAACGCCAGTTCCAGGAAGTCACTCATCTACCTCTAATGCTATAATTTTCTTTTTTGTAGACATTTCATATAAATGAAATCATGCACTGTTTACTCTTTTATATCAGACGTTTTCATTTAGCATAACTTCTACAAGATTTATTTGATACTTATGTATTTGGTCAATCAAATGAATTAACTTTTATATCAGTAGTTACTTTAACAACTCTTTTCACAAATAGGTTTTCATAGGGTGTTTATCATTAAAAAAAAAACAAAACTTTTTTCAATGTTTACTTTTGAGAGAGGGAGTGACAGCATGAGCGGGGGAGGAGCTGAGAGGGAGACAGAATCCGAAGCAGGCCCCAGGCTCTGTCAGCATAGAGCCCGACAGGAGGCTCAAACTCATGAACCTCGAGATCATGACCTGAGCTGAAGTCCGACAGCTAACTGACTGAGCCACCCAGGTGCCCCAGATGTTTCTCATTTAAGTTATGATGTATTCGTAAAGGGATTCTGATAACAGGGAACATGTAAGTGGACAATTCAAGTGAATTAAAATGCTAGAAGTTAGAAAATATTACAGTAATCCTCCAGTCCTCTTTATTACTGTGACCACAAGGAAATTTGGCTAAAATACTGCCTTTCTCTTTCCTCATGAACACTGAATTAACTTATAAATTGAATTAAATGATTTATATTTATCGTGTATCCCAGAGGAAGATTACCTTTAAAATGTGTCTTCTGAGTGCTGACCAACTGCAGCTTTTCAGCAGTGTGGTTACTTCTGTCTTGAAGTCACCTTGCACAACAGGAAAGAGATTCATCTCCTCCATCATTATAGCAAATCATGCCTCAGACACGTTTTCTACATTTTATTGCTTTAACAGTTTGTGCTGTATTGGATATCAATTCATCCTTCTGTCTGATACTAATTAAAGTGCCTTATTTAGTCCATATTTCCAATAAACTTAATCAAGATTTCTAGCCATTGCCTATTTCATTCCTGTAGTTCACATTTCCTGCCAGCAATTAGGCGGAAACAGTGTGTGAGGTTGGTGCATAACTTAGAAAATAGAATCTGAGATCTCATAAAAGTGTGTTTATAGACAAGTTTGATTTACAAAGAGTAGTAGTGAGTTAAAAGGTTTTATTTTTTAATAGAAGGAAGAGACTGTAGGTGAATTGTATTTCAGTTATAGAGGAAACTGTTTATGGATTTTCATGGTGTCTCAGCCAGGAAAGTTTTGTTCTCTATGAACAGAGATACAGAAACATAGTTGCTACACTTGTATAGCTTTTGCTACTTTCAGACACTTTGTTATTTGAGTTTTAGCCCGTACCCTTCATGACCCCACCTGAAAGGAAAGTGACCATAAGAATGACAGACTGCAAGGGGGAAGGATCTGCCTTGTCATCCTCACCAATCTCTCAGTAACACTGTGCCTATAAATAATGATCATCTTTGAGTGCCTAAAACACAAAAGCTGATAATTTCCCATTGAGGATGAAGATAAATCTTGGTACCAGAGAAATAAACGCAAGGAAATTAGTTGTTAGAAACAAACCAGAAGTGCCTGTGTGCCTCTGTCAGTTATGCGTCCGCCTCTTGATTTTGGCTCATGTTGTCTCTGTATGAGATCAAGCTCCACATAGGGCTCTACACTGACAGCACGGAGCCTGTTTGGCATTCTCTCTCCCTCTGTGTGTGTCTCTCTCTCTCTCTCTCAAAATAAACAGGCTTAAAAATGTTAAAAAAATAAATAAATAAGTAAACCAGGAACTGGGAGGAAGGGGAAGTGGGGAATTGTTCTTTAAGGCACACGAAGTTTCAGTTATGCAACATGAATAATTGTATGAGACCTACTGTCTAATATTGGACTCGCAGTTAACAATACTAGACTATGCACTTGACCACTTAAAAGGGCAGAGCTCGTGTTGCATGTTCTTACCACAATAAAAAAGATACAGAGGGAAGCAGCACTGGTTTGGGGAGGTGTTTTGTTTTTGCCATAGTTTCTGTATCTCTTTTATGCCATAGTGTTATTAAAGATATCTGAGACTCTTTTATTAAAGGTGTTTGAAGGTTAATTGGTTTCTGCTCCTGATCCTCTGAAAGTAATATGAAGGGAAGGAGAAATTAAAAAAAAAAAACAAAAAAAAACCCCCAAAAACCAATGAGTTGCATCATTAGAGAAATGTATTTATGGATATGAGGACAGAATTTTTTTCTACCTCATGAAAATGATGGGAAATACAGGCCCCAGACCCGTTTCTGACAACTCTGAATTCTGAACCAGAATTGTAACAATCTGTCAAACTATGGAAGGAATAGTAGAGCCACAAATGGAAAACTTAGCAGAGTGTCCAGGTGCTAGGACAAGTGTGTGTGAGAGATTAGGTATGGACGGCATATAAACTGATGGAAGCTAGCCATGCCTTTGTAAGACATAGTAGTTTTCATTTTAATTTAGTAATGTCAGGGTTTTGAAGTATAGTTTATTAGCCTGCTACTCTTGTAGAGCAGAGATCAAATATACTACATTTTTAAGTGATCTATCAAAAAGTGTGCCTATTTTTAATGAACCTAAAGGTAAACACTAGAATGATGTAAGTTTCATGTTTCCTCATTTCCATCTTTAAAAACAGGAGCTTGCTTCAGCCTACATAAATTAATTCGCCAGAAGTAACATTTCTCTAAGCTGATGTGACTGGTATAGAACAAAATGAAGCCTAAAGAGACCAACATTGGCCAAATACAGGAATTACTTTCATTGAGAATTTATTTGGAAGTAAAGGAAGCTAATTTGGGGATCCTTGTAATTAGTGACATCTGCATTAAAGGAAAAACAGGATGGATTCAGGTTCCAGATGCTGGCTGAAGAACCCTATGAGCTGAAATGGAAAATGGCTGTGAGAGAGCCTGGGTGAAAGTTTTTATTATGATGATGATCAACATCTCCATGATGGATTTACAGCTTGTAAATAACTTCCCCTTAGAATCCGTGACTTTTTATTCAGAGCGACCTTTTGTAGTGGCTTTTCATTATTAGTCCATTTGATTTATGTAACCAGTGTATCAAATGGGCTCAATTTGGCAGAGCATGCGTAGCAAACAACTTAATGTTTATCCCAGGGTTTCTCTCAGACATACTCTTAGAATCTCCCTTCCACATCCTTTGAAGACATGTTGGCAGAGAGCGTAGCCCTCGTCGTCGTTAGCCTTTAAATACCATGTTCAGGTATTACGATTTTCAGACCAGTTTCAATCAAAACTTATGCCATTTCAAAGCTTGATCTTTTCTTCCAGCTCCTCCAGAAACCTGCAGGAGGGCGAAACGTGCTATAGTCCGTTCTTTTCAGGATTGGTGCTTGGCCTTCTCATAGTTTTTCTTCCACCTTTGGGTAGGATTGAGGTTGGGAGAAGGGGAAAAGGTGAAAGGGGCTCAAGATTGTGTGTGTGATGCTCTTGTCGTTCTCTCTTTTAGCAAATGCCTTTCTATCATGGCGCACATCCACACCTAACTTTTCTCTGGTGCAGGGCATTGGAGATGCCCCATGCTGCCAGCAACTTGTGACACCGCACTGTTCCTTCCTAGAATGATGCATCCTTAGCTGCCATCTTTCTCTTCCCCTGAGTTTACTGACATCACCCACACAGCCTCTTCCTGCTTGCATTTAATTTCCTCAGCAGATGGCTCAGATGATGTAGAAGCTTCTAGAAGATGGGGGCTATATCATAAACCTCCTGGTTTCTGTTTAGTACCAGCTGCAGTAATATGGCCAGATAGTGCTCAGTAATCTAAATGTTTACCCCTCACAATATGAAAAAGAGTCTCCCGGTATGGGCATCAGCAGCATAGATCATCCAGCCCTTGTGCTCCCATCTCAAGCTCCCAGTTTTCAAGAAATTCCTTGGAAAACATACTGTTAAAAAGTAGTTACTTTGTTTGTACCTACTGGTGACTGGAATTGAGGACACTTCCAACTCTTGCTACCCTTGCTATCCTGATAGGGGACCCTCTGGGTAAAGATGACTACTTCCCTGGGAATGTAGAAGCACAAGTAGGATTTTAATAAAATCAGTAGATGATTCCTTAGTTCATAAGTACTCCTTCCTGAAGCTCTTCTTTCTAGAAAAGAGCCTGCTATATGCAAGTTCTTCCTGGAACTTGGCTCTCTTATTTGACTTTCACAAAGAAAAGGCACATCTCTCAACCAAATTGAGTCTTAGCATGGTTCTTGTCCTAGAGTGGGAAAACTTCCAGGTCACCATTCAGAGGGGAAATTTATGATGTGCTGGTTTTGAGAAAGTGATTGACAAATGATGTCATTAATCCTTCTGTAAATTATGAGACTTGTACTTCTTTGCTTTCAACAAAGATGAAGGGCTTATTTTGAACTGCTAAATGATTGAAAAATGGTTTTTGCTTATCAATCACTGTAGGTGGTAACATTTAAGCCAAAAATAATTAAGCAAATTGATGGAAATTGCTATAATAAAATCTATCTACTTATTTTTTGTGCCTACAATAGGAAAACGAAAACCGGGAAGCTGATCATTTGAAATTAATACTAAACTCAATCTAAATTAAATAATGGTCACTACTTTAGATACCTTAGATAGATACATCAACTAATTGGGAAAAAGAAAAGCCATTTCATTAAGAGATATATATCAAATGATTTTATTTTTTCACATTAATCACTTGTCATATTTTGGATCATTTGAATACTGTTAATTGTAATAAAAATTGGAAAGAATTTTATTTCCTAGTTCATTTTTTGACTTGGTTTATGACACACAACTATGTAAGGCGTAGAACCTGATATTTTGGTAGATGTTATGAAATGATTATCACAATCAAACTAATTAACATATTTTACATCCCATAGTTACCTTTTATATGTATGATGAGATCTATTGAGATCTACTTACTCTCTTAGCAAATTTTAAGTATGCAATACATTATAAAATGTAATTACCATATTGTGATTAGTTCTTGAGAACTTACTCATAAAGGACACATTGTATCCTTTGATTAATATCTCCCCATTTCTTCTACCATACAGTTTCTGATAACCACAATTCTTGTTCTATTACTATGAGTTTTACTTTTTTTTAGATGCCATATATAAGAGATCATGCGATATTTGTTTTTCTGTATATGGCTTATTTCACTAAGAAAACTACCCTCCAAGTTCCTTCACATTGTTTCAAATGTCAGGACTTCCTTCTTTTTTTAAGGCTGCATGATACTCCGTTGTATGCATATACCACATTTTCTTCAGCCATTCAGCTATTGATGAACACTTAAGTTGTTTCCATAGCTTGGTTACTGTGAAGAATACTGGAGTGAACATAAGTG
The DNA here is from genome assembly GCF_008692635.1 of Crocuta crocuta. Taxonomy (NCBI): domain Eukaryota; kingdom Metazoa; phylum Chordata; class Mammalia; order Carnivora; family Hyaenidae; genus Crocuta; species Crocuta crocuta. The sequence goes on from NW_027531893.1 coordinate 1,803,337, forward strand.
TGCAGATCTCTCTTCAAGACAGTGATTTTTAGGGGCCCCTGAGTGGCTCAGTTAAGCATCCAGTTCTTGGTTTTGGCTCAGGTCATGATCTCACAGTTAGTAGATTCGAGCCCTATGTTGGGTTCTGAACTGACAGCATCAAGCCTGCTTGAGATCCCCTCTCTCTCTCTCTCTCTGCCCCTCCCCTGTTTGTGTGCTTGCTCATTCACTCTCAAAATTAATAAATGTAAAAAAAAGTGATTTGGGGACTCCTGGTTGGCTCAGTTGGTTAGGCATCTGACTCTTGACTTCGGCCCCAGTCATGATCTCTTGGTTCATGAGTGTGAGCCCTACTTAGGGATCTACACTGACAGTGCAGAGCCTGCTTGGGACTCTCTCTCTCCACCTCACTCTCAAAATAAACTTAAAAAAGTGATTTTATTTCCTTTGGGTATATACTCAGACATGCAATTGATGGATCACATGCTAGTTCTATTTCTAATTTTTTGAGGAACCTCCACACTGTTTTCCATAATGGTTGTGCCATTTTATGTTCTCACCAGAATGCAAACGTTATTCACCTCCTCATCAATACTGGTTATCTTTTGGCTTTCTGATAATAGCCATCCTAGTAGGTGTGAGGTAATATCCTGTTGTGGTTTAGATTTGCATTTCCCTGATGATGAATGATATTGAGCATCTTTTCATATACCTATTTTAGGTTTATTTAAGCCATTTATAGGGTTTTTTTTTGTTTGAAAGTTCAGGTCTTTTTCCCATTAATAGGATTATCTGAGTTTTGCTATTGAGTTGTGGGAATTCCTTATATATTCTAGGTATTAATCCTTTATCAGATGTCTACTTTGCAAATATTCCAAAAGTTGCTTTTTCAGTTTTTGGGCTATTTCCTGTGCAGAAGTTTTTTACTTTCATTTTTGCTCTTGTTGCCTGTATTTTTGGTGTAATTCAAAAAAAAAAAAATCCTTGCCAAATCAGGGTGCTTTTCTTCTGCATTTTCTTTCAGGAGTTTTATCATCTCAGGGATTATGTGTAAGTCTTTAATCATTTCTAGTTTATTTTTTGTATATGCTAAGAATCCAGGTATATTCTTTTGTACATGCATATCCAATTTTCCAGCACCAAACATTGAAGAGACCATTCTCTCCCATTGTATATTCCTGGCACCTTTGATGAAAATCAGTTGAACGCACGTGCATGGGTTTATTTCTGGGCTCTCTATTCTGTTCCCTTGATCAGTGTCGTCTTTCATGGCCATGCCATATTGTTTTGATGACTATAACTTTGTAATATTATTTGAAATAAGAAAGTATGATGCCTCCAGTTCAGTTATTCTTTCTTAAGATTGTGTTAGCTTCAAGGGTTTTTGTGATTCCAAATAATTTTAGGATTTATTTCCAACTTTTTTGAAAAATGCCATGGGAAATTTGATAGGGATTGTATTGACTCTGTAGATTACTTTTTTTTCTGCGATTCTTTTCATTAGCATCTTACAGTTTTTAGTGTTCAGATCGCTCACCTTTTTGGTTAAATTTATTCCTATGTATTTTACTCTACCTGTTGATGTTATAAGTGGGATTTTTTTTTAATGCCCTTTATGGATAGTTTGTTGTTAGCATATGGAAATGCAAGTAATTTTTGTATGTTGATTTTTATATCCTAGATCTTTGCTGAATTTATTCATTACTTGTAACAGGTTTTGGGAGAGGGTGGAGTCTTTGGCATTTTCTATATGTAAGATTGTGTTTTCTACAGAGACCACTTCTTCCTTTCTGGTTTGGGTGTCTATCTCAGACCTGCTCTATTCTGTTGAATGTAAGTGGCAAGAGTGGGCACCTTTGCCTTGTGTCTGATCTTAGAGGAAAAGCTCCGTGTTTTTCACTATTGAGTGTGATGTTAGCTATGGACTTGTCATATATGACTTTTATATTGAGGTATATTCCTGAAGAAGACAAATCTATATATTTTTACATAGATAGGTATCTTTATAGATACAATATACCTATTAATATATATTTTTTTTTACAGAGAACCTTAGAGAAAATAAAAATTATATATAAATTTGGGGCAGATAATTAGGATCCTCAGTTAAGCATGCTCAAGTGTTAAAATATATTACAATAGAATAAAATTCTAAGTTTCTGAGGGGATAAAGAGAATCAAAGTGGAATCTTGAAGTAAAATGAAATAATGTTACATTTCCAGTGAGCATCTGACTCTTCATTCTGTTCCTTTGTTTATTTTGTTCACTTGATCTCAGGGTTCATGGGATCGAGCCTGGCATGTGGCTTTGCACTGACAGTGCAGAGCCCGTTTGGGATTCTCTCTCTTCCTCTCTGCCCCTCCAGCATTCATAGTCTGTCTTTCTCTGAAAATAAATAAACATTAAAAAAAAAAAATGGTGATCATTTCAGTAAGGAGAAAAGATGTTTTAGGAAACCTAATTGAATAATATTTAATGTGAAGTGGTAAATAAGTTCATATTTTCAGAAATGACCAGAATTTATTAAAAAAAAAAAAAGACCAGAAAGGCCTATTTTGGAAGTAAGAATTAAAGAGGTAATTTTTAGGGGGACCTGGGTGGCTTGGTCAGTTGAGCATCCTACTTCCGCTCAGGCCATGATCTCATGGTTCGTGGGTTCAGGCTCCACGCATCGGGCTTGCTGCTGTCAGTGCAGAACCTACTTTGCATCCTCTGTTCCCCTCTCTCTGTACTCTCCCCGACTCGCACGTTGTCTCCCTCTCTCTCAAAAATAAATATTTCAAAAAGGAGGTAGAGTTTTTAAATAATTCAGATTTTAAGATTTTAAAATGTTAATTTCAGAGTGATTACAGTGGGCATTTATCAGGACAATGTGATTTTAAGGAAAAGAATGAGACAGACCAGAATATGAATCCCAGCTTTACCACAGATGACCCATGTTATCATGGCTAGTTAGATCTCTTTCAGTGTGTATCTTTATTGGTGAAATGGGGGTAATATGCTTCTATCAAGGATTATATTGTGAATTGAGATAATGCAGGTTGGAATACTCCACATGTTCTGCTTTTACCTCTTCCCGTATACTAATTTTTTCTTTGACCTTTTGTTTCCTGCGCTTGTCACTGAATTTGTTGATGTTTCTTTCTTTACAACATGTGTATGTGTTCTCTTAGCATCCTATTTGAAAGAACAGGGAATTAGCAGGAGGGGCTCACACTTGAGGAAGGATTGAGTGCTCTTGACAACATGAAAGAAATTTGTTTGATGAAGTGATATTTGCTTGTGTTTCCAGAGTCCGTCCTGCCTGAGATTTTTGGCTGCGTTGTTTTTTTTTTATTGTCTTATAATATTTATGTGGTAAGAACCCCATAACCATTTTTTCTTTTTAAGATTTGAGAGTTAGTTTCAATCAAATATAGGCAGTTTTCAACATGAATAATAGCCTGGTGTCAGCTATAAAGGGACAGCATTCTTTGGTTGTCACATACTTACTATCCGCATTGGTTTTGTTTCTCAGTCGATGTCATTGAAGATTTATATCTGCTCTGGTAAAATGCAGCTGTCAGAGGGTTGCTAGCACTGTGCATCAGAGCACCCTGCAATTGTTGACAGTGACTTTGCAGCCATGTCTTTCATGTTGGCACCGTGTTAATACATTATGTGCGGGGCGCTCAGCTGTGACTTGTATTGCAGCTGTGGAATTGAAACGCAGCTGGGGGCTCCCACTATGATTGACATGTGGATCAGCAAAAGAAAGGATAATCCTAAATTCAATGCAAACCTCCATTACTGGGATTGTCTCAGCTATAGGGAAATCTGAAACAGATTGTAAAAATATCTTGGAATCCTTTGTGGCCCTCAGTGGTAAGAAGGGAAGACAGGAGGTTGTTTCTTTAAGTTAGAGTGTTTAAAGGGCCTTGGTGGCCGAGAAGCAAGCTAAGTAGGAGTCCAGGAGTCAGGAGTGCCCTCTTCCCCCAGGCCTCTGCACGTGAGGGCACGGCGCTTCCTTTGGCTTTCATCCGTCCAGGAGATCTGAGTACTGCTCCAAGACCACATGAACTGGGTGAAGGTTTTGCCCCTGGATTGCATGGTCTTTTCTTTATTAAAGCACTTTTTTAAAAAAAAAACTTAAATACAATGAAATGTGAATACCACATATTATATTTACAATTTATATTCATTCTGATGACTCCTTATATACATATGCCTTCATGGTCAAAAATACTCCCTTTGGGGTGATATCTATAGTGTATACATTTATGTATATGTACATGATTATATAGATTTTTTTTCAGTTAAGTGACTGTATGAAATACAATTGCAGTAGTTGTAATAGGATGAAAACTGAAATTCTTTGCAGGTGAAATTTGTTATTCTCGTAAGAACACAACATAGGATCTCCCCTCTTAACACATTTTTAAGTGTACAATATAGTATTGTTTACTGTGGGCAAAATGACTTTCACTAGATCTCTAGAATTTATTCATCCCCTAGAACTGAAACCTTTTACTTCTGGNATTCTAGGAGTTTGACTGTTTTAGATAGGTCCTGTAAGTGGAATCATGCATTTTTTGTCTGTTTGTAACTAGCTAGTTTTACCGAGGATAATGCCCTTAAGGTTCATCCCTTTTGTCACATGTGGCAGGATTGCATTCTTTTTTCAGGGTGGAATAACTTTCCATATCTTCTTTATCCATTCATAACACATTTAGGTTGTTCCATATCTTAACTGTGGTGAATAATGATGCAGCAAGTGTGGAAATACTGCTATCTCTTTGAGATCCTGATTTAAATACTTTTAGGTATATAACCAGAAGTAGGATAGCATGGTAGTTCTCTTTTAATTTTTTGATGAACCTCCATACTGTTGTCCATACTAAATGCACCATTTTGTATTTGCATCAACACTGTGATGAGGATTTCAATTTCTCCATATCCTCTCCAGCACTTCTGTTTTTTAGATTAGTAGCCATCATAACAGCTGTGAGTGATCTCTCATTGTGGTTTTTGCCTTGTGTTTCCCTGATGATTACTTACGTTGACCATCTTTTCATGTACCTTTGGTCATTTGTGTATCTTGCTTACAGATAGGTCTATTGAAGTCCTTTTCCCATTTTCTAATGGGTTTCTTTGGTTTTTTTTGTTTGCTGTTGAGTTATATTCTCTATATGCTTTGGATATTAACCAAAGCTATTAATATCAGATATTAGTCTTGCCAGTATTTTCTACCATTTCGTAGGTTGCCTTTTCACTGGGTTGATAGTTTCCTTTGCTGTACAGAAGCTTTGTCTGATAGACTTTCACTTTGCTATTTTTGCTTTCTGGCTTATGCTTTTTTAGCATCATATCCAAGAAATCATTACTTAGACCAGTGACCTAAAACTTTACCCTTATGTATTCCTCTAGGAGTTTTATGGATTCAGATCTTACATTTAAATCATTAATTGCTTTTGAGTAAATTTTTGTATATGGTGTAAGATGAGGGTCCAATTTGATTGTTTTGCATTCAGATGCCTTTCTGTTTTCCCAGCCCTATTTGTTACAGAGATTACCTTTTTTCCCCATTGTGGATTCTTGGCACTCTTGTTAAAGATTATTTGATTGTAGATGTGTGGGTATGTCAGGGCCCCCTGTTCTGTTTCATTGATCTGTATATTTTTAAGCCAGTATCCTATTGTTATGATTTGGATAGCTTTGTGATATATTTTTAAATCAAGAAGTGATACCTAAACTTTTATCTTTCTTTTAAAAAAAATTTTTTTTAATTTCTGAGAGAGAGAGAGAGAGCATGAGCAGGGGAGGGTCAGAGAGAGAGGGAGACACAAAATCTGAAGCAGGTTCCAGGCTCTGAGCTAGCTGTCAGCACAGAGCCCGACGCAGGGTTCCAACCCATGAACTGTGAGATCGTCACCTGAGCCAAAGTCGGACGCTTCATCGACTGAGCCACCCAGGTGCCCATAAACTTTTATCTTTCTTAAGATTGCTTTGAATGTTCAGGGTATCTAGTGATTCCATTTGGTTTTTAGTATTTTTTTTTATTTTTAATTTTTGTAAATGCAGTGAAGTTTTATTAGGGATTATATTCAGTTTATAGATCACTTTTGGTAGTATGAACAGTTGAACAATATTAAATCTTCCAATCCATGAGCATGGGGCATCTTTCCATTTATATACTTTTAAGTTCTTTCATCAATTTCATATAGCTTTCATTCTAGAAGATTTTCCACCTTAGTTAAGTTTATTCCTAAATATTCTTCTTTGATGCTATGTAAATGGGGTTGTTTTCACAAATGGGATTGTTTTCCTAATTTCTTCTATGGATTGCTCCTTGTTAGTATATAGGAGTACAATTGATTTTTGTACATTAATTCTATATCTTGCAAATTTTTTTATTAAAAATTTTTTTTAATGTTTATTTTTGAGAGAGAGAGACAGAGTGTGAGTGGGGAAGGGGCAGAGAAAGAGCGATGCACAAAATCTGAAGCAGGCTCCAGGCTCTGAGCTGTCAGCACAGGGCCCAACGTGGGCTTGAACTCAAAAGCTGAGCTGAAGTCAGATGCTTAACCAGTTGAGCCACCCAGCCCTGCAAATTTATTAAATTTGTTTTCCAGTTCTAACAATTGTTTTGTGGAATCTAGTATTTTCTACATACAAAGTAAGAGCTGCAAACAGATAAGTTTATTTCTTCTGTTCCAATTTGTATGCTTTTTAACTTCTTTATTGCTCTGGCTAGGACTTCCAGTACTATAGTGAGTACAGTGCTAAGAGAGGGGCACCCTTGCCTTGTTTCTGACCTTAAAAGATCGATTTTCTGGTTTTCACCATCAAGTGTGATGTTAGCTATCGGCTTATCATATATGGCCTATATTATACTGAGCTTAATTCCTTTTATACCTAATTTTTTCAGAAATCTTTATCATGAAGGATGTTGAATTTTGTCAAATGCATTTTTTTTTTTTACATCAGTTGTGATGATTAAGTGATTTTTATTCTTCTCTCACCGTGGTGTGTCCCATTAATTTGGAGATGTTGAACTTTTTTTATTGCATCCCAGGAATAAATTCACTAGGTCACGGTGTATGATCCTTTTAATGACCTTGTTGATTTTATTCTGCCAGTATCTTGTAGAGGACTTTTATATTTGTACATACCAAGGATATTGGCCTGTAGTTTTTCTTGATGGTCTTTGTCTGGCTTTGGTATCTGGAGAATGCCAGCTTTTTAAAATGAGTTTGAAAATGTTCTCTTCAGGGGCGCCTAGGTGGCTCAGTTGGTTGAGCATCCAACTTCGGCTCAGGTCATGATCTCACGAACCCCACGTTGGGCTCTGTGCTGACAGCTAGCCCAGAGCCTGGAGCCTGCTTCAGATTCTGTGTCTCCCTCTCTCTGACCCTCCCCTACTCGTGCTGCCTCTCTCTCTCTTTCTTAGAAATAAATAAAACATTAAAAAAAATAAAAATGTTCTCTTCAGTTTTTTGGAAGGGTTCGAGAAGTGATTAGTAATTCTTTTTTAAAGTTGTGGTATAATTTACCAGTGAAGCCATCTGATCCTGGGCTTTTCTTTCTTGGCAGGTTTTTTATTTACTTGTTCAGTCTCCTTATTAGTTATAGGTGTGAACAGATACTTCTTCATGAATCAGTCTTGTAGGTTTCTAAGAACTTATTCAATTCTTCTAGGCTATTCAGTTTTGTTGGCATTAATTGTTCATAGTAGTCTTCTACATGATTTTATTTACGTCATCAGTTGTTGTATCTCCTTTTGGCTTCTGATTTTGAGTCCTCTCCTTCTCTATCCTATGTAGTCTGTCTATAGGTGGCACAATTTGGTTTAGGAAATTTCTGCCCCAGTCATGGAAGTGACCTTTTCTGCCCCTACCAAGGCACTTTTGTTAATCTATCAAGACCGGGGCTTTCCTATTTTAAGATTAAATTTTTCATTACTAATTTCTTAAGGATAATTACAACTTGATTACTTTAAAGTTTATATAATTTTTGTTTTTTTTACAAATAGTTTATTGTCAAGTTGGTTTCCATATAATACCCAGTGCTCATCCCCACAAGTGCCCCCCTCCCCCCACACCCATCAGTCCTCAGTTTGTTCTCAGCATTCGAGAGTCTCTCATGGTTTGCCTCTCTCCCTTTCCCCCANAAAAGTCTGGGATGGTGATACCTCCCGAATAGCCAAAGTAATATTGAAGAATTAAATTTATATAATTATTTTAAAAGATCATAATTTTGAAGCCTTCCTGTTTAGAAGGAAGACAGGACGCATTAAATACATTTTCTAACATACTGACAATTATCAGGTAAATTTGGCAGACTATTTGTGGGAATTATTCCTACTCCATGAAATTTGAAGAACTCTTTAAATATAGGAATGCTGTTACCTAGAAGATATGACAGTGGTTTTTTTCATGCATTTTCTTTTGTTTTGGGGAAAGAATAAGTCTTATGTAAACTTAAGGGGGCTAAGGGGTGGGTGGGTTTTAATTTTTTACACTTCTACATCTTCTACGTCTTCCAAATTAAAACTATACGCTCTAGAAATACTGCTGGAAAGGTGATGACATTGCATTATCTAAAGTGAGTTTTGAAAGTTCGGGGGAGAGCCTATTTTTAAATTTCTTTTGTTCTCAGAAAAGATTTCATTGACTTAAGAGACCACCAAAGAAGCCATAGTGATGGTTAATTTGGCAAAAGAAATAAAAGTGAATCATTAGTCAGTTTTTAGACAAGTAATGCTTTTGTTATCTTGGCTCAGATTTCCTTGTTATTAAACACAAGATGGATTTGGTTGGCAAAGATTTGGTATCTTTTGGCTTTTATAAAATAGCAAAATTTTACCTGGAGCAAGTTTTTGAGCTTCTCACTGTGTTCTAATGTTTAATTTTTCTCTTTTTTTTGCCATAATATAGCTTTGCTGGCAGATGGCAACATTTGGATCATAGTGAATTTGGCAAATTCTCATAAGAATCTTCAAAAATTTTAATATTTGCCTGTGAACAAAACCCACAAACTTTACATAGCTCTGCCAAGAGGTAGAGACAGTCTTCTGCATTTTTCTTATTTTCATACCCTGCATTGCTTCACATTTAAATAGGGTAAATGTCTAGGAAAAACATGAATTAATGTATTACAGATATAATCATCGGGATATAAAAACTTAACCTATCATCTTCCACATTTAAAAATCGTGTTCCTAAAGTAGCATCTTGTGTTTTTGCTAAGATAAAATCAGTACCTGAAGGTCAACATTGATGTCAACATTAGACAACTTTTCCTGTAGATTCCCTTTAAAAATTCGAAACATTTGCATCCGATTACTTATTTTACATTGGGGCCAGTGTTGTAGATTCTCCTGTTTGCTCTGCAATGCTGGCTTCCAGGAGAATGCTTCAGAATGGTCTTCTAAGAGGGAGACCTGTTAGTTCTTTGGTAAGCTGGACCTCTGGTAGGTGGTACAAAAACAGATAGACATTTTTTAAGTTCAGCTCCAAACAGACTCCTGCCTTCACTAGATTTGGGTGGATTTCAGTATTTATGTAGAGCCCCTCCCTTGAGCACACATCCAATTTAAATGGGACTAGAATTTAAAAGGCTTAGATTAAGGAACTCGAATTCTGCGGCAAACTCATTAAAATTGCAGAACTATTTCTGGAAGGCTCAGAACAGGTTTGTGGACTTAATGCGATTAGTCACTTTTGTGATGAGACTTACTGACAGATGGACCCTGTTTCTCCCATAATCAGACAGATTGGTGATTACATTAAAATTTCATGATTAATATTTTCTTGGGTGTATCTGTGATCGTTTCATGGCTTAGTTTTTCAGAGAAGGTCCCCAACCTAGCCAGTGACCTTTGCTGTTTTCCCTCAGTTGGTGGGATCTTTAAAAAGACAAAGCTTGTTTACACCAAGCTGAGCTTGGCTTTGTAGCTTTGACTCCATGGGGCTGCTCTTTCTGTTCACAAAGAGGCTAATTCCTTTAGTTGGCTATTTTCCGTTGTTTGCTTTATTGACATCATGTAGCTGTGATGGCCTGACGCAGAGCATCCATCCATTCTATAATCATTGCTTTCTTAAAACCAATCCGAAGATGTAGTACTCAAATATCCCATTCTTATAAATTGATCAAAAATTTTCAGTTTTATAATATACCACTTATGTAAATTAAGATATATTACAAGGAGGATAATTAATCTGCTCTAGAAATATGCATATGGCCTGGATGAGCAAGAACTTCACAGTGGAATATAATCACTCTTTTTTATTAGACAGGAGACAGATAACAGTTCTGCATTATTTTAATATGTGAGTAATTCATATTGTATGTGGCATTGTTCCTTCTGAAAGAAACTTTTACAGCAGGCCAACCCTTGTGACAGAATACAAAGAAAAATGACTTTCAGATTCAGAAGGCTGTTACTGAAAGTAATTCTTACGATGGACAGAATCCACTTTTTACTTCTCCAGATTGGTGCTGGATAGCGTATCCTTCTGTCTGGATATCTTCACTCAGGTACCTTACAGACCTTGAGGTTCAGCATGTTCAAAATAGAAGCACTTATTTTTACTGTTAACACTCCTCCTTTCTGCTTAGCACTTCAGTGTACGGCCACTCCATCTACAGAGGCGCCTCAGCTGGAAGCTTGGGTGTTCGACGACTCTTCCAGTCCCCACATCTAAAATCCTGTCTGCTACGCCGCCTCCGTGCCCAGCAGAACTGTTTCCCTTTCCACATCTTCATGGTCAGCACGTGGGTTCAGCCTTTGCTAACTTGGTGTCAGGAGCCTGTGTTTGGTCTCTCGCCCCCGCTTTTTGTCCCCACTGTCGTCCAGTTGCTAAAACTCAGATCAGATTACATCCTTCACGTCAACATTTTTAGTGAGTTCCCTTGGTCTTCATGATGAAGTCTCGCATGAAAGGCTCTCTGTTTCCCCGACTTCCACTTACGTCTCCCCCCTACCTCTTGGTTTTGCCAGCCACAGTATATCCAGGCGCAAGTGCTCTGTTGCATTTTTACGGGAGTCGTTTTCATCAGTGGAACCGCATCAAGGGTAATTTAGCTTTCATATCTTCTGCCCATACACATATTTAAATGCCCCGAGCAGGAGGGGTTACTATTGCTGGCGAGAACCACTATCTGCCCTTATACCTTGCCTGCCTGCCTTTCATTTGTTACCTAGCTACCTACCCTAGGGTAGATTTGGGGTGCTCTCCTCTACGGAGACTTCCTGAACACCCTGCCCTCACTTTCCTCAACAGGCTTCCTTAATGAAAATTATGGTTACTACTTAAGCCATCATGTAGCAGTTACTTCTTGCGAAGTGTTCTGTTGTAATTCTCTACTTACGCAGGGTACAGGTGCAGTGATGGTAGGATTTAAAAAAATATTTTCAGACAAGTGAAAAAAGACAACAAATTAGTCTAATTCAATCACTGCAAAGCTTAAGACCTACCTGTTACTCATTTACAAATTTTGCCTAGAATTCCTCTCTTTCACCATCTGCAGATTCAGATTGGGTAAGAGATGAAGAACAGTGGTCTCCGGTAAACATACTTAAAATGTGTCCCATGTGTTTATCAGATGTGACCGTCCTAATATGTAGATATTTACTTGTTTTAGAATCTTAACCACTATACTTAAGCTAAAATGACAAACAATATTATTTTAGTTAAATATGAGGTCCTATTTTAAAATTCCAAAGTGGCTTTCAGATTCAGGTGACTATCCCTCTCCCCCACCTCAGGTCAGTTGCATTGTCCGTAAAAGCTGTTCGTATGTAAATATCAAAGCTTTGCATGTTTTTGTGTGTATCATTGACAGTCTGATCTAGAGCTGTTGTACATGCGTGTTGTACAGTTGTCCAATGTGGCAGTGATTCAGGAAGCCCCATTCCTGATCTGATTTAGTTCCCCTTCTACATTTAACAAAGTAAAATATACTATCAAGAAAACTTGGTCATCCAAGGGCATCTGGGTGGCTCAGTTAAGTGGAACTCTTTGGTTTAGGTCACAATCCTAAGGTTTGTGAGTTTGAGCCCCACATTGGGGTCTAAGCTGATAGTGTGGAGCCTACTTAGGTTATTCTCTCTCTCTCTCTCTCTCTCTCACACACTCACACACACACACACACACACACACACTTTCTCTCTCAAATAAACTTAAAAAAAAAAAAAAAAACTTGGTCATCCAAATACTGTGGCTTTCCTCATAGTCCTTTGGGGACTGTCTAGAATAAAGTATATGGTGTTCTTTATTAAATCAACAAATAATTTTGAGCCCTGCTCTGTGTGAAGTGCTGTACAGGTACTGGGGTTGAAATGGTGACTAAAATCAGACATGGCTGTAGCAAAGAGTACTTGTCATCTAAAGCAGGGGAGACAGGCATTAACAGCTCAGCACCTAGGATCATATAATTACAAACTGGGTAAGTGCTTTGAAGGAAAGGAATATAATTCTATGCAGATCTGACACAGTGAACTTATTTGGAGGGCTATACGATGGAGCAGGTGGCGATGGTTAAGGAAGTCTTTCTGAGCAAGCAACCCTTGGGCTTTCAACAGAAAGACACATAGTAGGTAGCAGACAATGGCAGGGAGACATGGGACAATGAGGAATCAGCACTAAGGAAGGAACAGACGGGTGCAGTGCCCTATGGCCGGAGCCTTCTGGATGGGCGCACATCGGGGTTAGAATGGTTGAGATGAGGCTGAGGAATAACTGAGGGCCAGGTATGCACAGCATTGGAAGCTATGGTTACAAATGTTAATCTTCATCCTATTGTCTTGTTCCCTGATTTTACCTTTTCTTTTCCCATCTCCTATGGTAGAAACCTGAGTATATTTAAGAGGTTTTTTTTGTTTGTTTGTTTATAAAAATAGACCTTTGTCGAGCTTCTCAGAGCTGCAGAATCTTTCTAGAGAAAAGGGAATTGATTTCATACTCTGGAGTTTGGTGGGGAGAGAACCATTTGTAAAGACAGCTCATGTGTAAAGCAACCACTTTTTGTGTTGTTTTTTTCCTGCCATCATGGCAGAAGGCTAGTTCATGGTTCATCATCAGTGACTCTAGCTCTGTGGTTGGATCAAAGCTTGCTTCTCTGGTAACCTTTCTCATCTTCTCCTCTGTTCTTTATCCTGGCTTCTGCTTTTAAGATTTTTCCATTCCTAGCTGACATTTTTCGGGTTGTGCTCCATCTGTGTTATTGCCTGGTCCTTCCATGCCATGTAATGCTCTGTGTGTACCACCACATCCCTCCTATTTGATTAGGCCGGTTTCTCAGCTCTTATCATTTTAGTCAGCTCACCTATGTAGCCATTCTTTGCATTTTTTTTATTATCTCCACATTCTAAAAATAAGACTGTTGGTAACCATGGTAGCTCAAGGACAGAGTTAGTAAAGGACAAGACAAAAAACAAAAATAAAAAAACCAAAGCATCTCCCTCTGTAAGTACCAAACCAAAGAGGGAGAAAAGACCTGCCAGGTAGAGTTGTGACCCTGTTTTGTTTTTTTTTTTTGTTTTTTTTTGTGGGGGGGG
>NW_027531893.1:1816969-1856221 GCF_008692635.1 Crocuta crocuta
TGTTGCCCTTTTTTTTTTTTTTTTTTGGTTTATTTATGTGGGGGTAGGGGCAGGAAAGGGCACAGGGGGGAGAGAGAGAATCCTAAGCAGGCTCCACATTGCCAGCATGGAATCCGATGTGGGGCTGAAACCTACAAACCATTGAGATCACGACCTGAGCCAAAATCAAAAGTGGGATGTTTAATGGACTGAGTCACCCAGGTGCCCTGAGTCTTGGGTCTTAAGAGAGCTTAAATTCCCGACTAGACTTTCCACCAACATACTGACTAAAGCCCCACCTAAACTATGAAGTTCTTAGACTGACCAAGATCAGTACCAGCTTTGTAGCACTGAAAAATAAGTGAAAAATAAGGACTGGAATTTTTAGTTCTTGAGTTTCAGAATTTCTTCCAAACAAGACCTGTGAAGATTTTATAAATATTTTTAGAGTTCCAGATATATTTGACACATCATTTTCCAAAATGCTTCTTTCTACCTGAAGATTGGAGTACCATGACTATGTGAAAATAGCAGTGCTTTACATGCACTGATTAAAGACTACATTAAAGCTAAAACATACTTGCCATGTTTGCTGGAGCTAATTTAACAATGATGGACTTTCTAAAAGTCCGCTATCAACAAAAGCTGTATTCCCAAGTAATACGACTAAAGCCTGGGGTATTTCAGGACCTATCTTTTTTTTTTTTTTTTTTAACAAATAGTTTATTGTCAAGTTGGTTTCCATAGAACACCCAGTGCCCTTCTTCATGCCCATCATCTCTTTTCCCCTCTTCCCTACCCCCCTCAACCCTCAGTCTGTTCTCAGTACTTAAGGATCTCTTATGATTTGACTCCCTCCCTCTCTCCTTCCCCTTCCGCATGGCCCTCTGTTAAGTTTGTTTCACGTATGAGTGAAAACATACGGTATCTATCCTTCTCTGCCTGACTTATTTCACTTAGCATATAACACCCTCAAGGTCCATCCACGTTGCTACAAATGGCCAGAGTCCATTGTTTCTCATTGCCATGTAGTATTCCATGGTATAGATAAACCACATCTTCTTGATCCATTCATCAGTTGGTGGACATTTAGGCTCTTTCCATGTTTTNAGGACCTGTCTTCTACTGTACTTGATATTTGCTGCTTTCCACAGAAAAGACATTGTAGGATCACTCAGATCACTTCTTTCCCTTTAGAGAAGCCAGTATGGGAAATCAGTGAGGAAATGCTCATCGCTCATCGGACCTCTGCCCTGAGATCAGGAAAATTGGGTGCACAAGTGAAGAAAGGACAAGCATTTATTTTTATGCCTAATTTTCCAAGACTTTATGCCTCCAATTTTCTGATATTTTCTTATTGATTTCACTTATTTTTCTGAATACTTAATGTCACGTGGGACTTGTTAACTATTCCTGTTTTCTAGATAAGAGAATGGATCCTTAGAAAACATTCCAGAGCATACCTAAATTGGCTCATCCAGCGAGCAGAGCAACCAGTATTCAAACCTAGCCCTCTTAGATTCCAAAGTCTGTGTTCTTCCTACACAGTCTTCTCTCCTGAACTTGTGATGTGTGCCAGTTCCTTTCCAGGCCCTAATGGCGACTGCAGTGAGGGATGTTGCTGTAGTTGCTAAGATAAATCCTACAGGTTGAAAAGTAATGCAGGTAGACTTCGGTCTTAAAATGAAGGTCACCGCTTCAGCTTTCCTCAGCGCTCTATTTAGTACATTTCCTGCTTCTCCTTTTCCTACAAGTCCAAGTCCTTAGGTGCTAGAGTCTATTTTCCTTCATGTTTGTATTTTTCACATTCATCCGCATGACAGGCACATACATCTCATTCCAGAGGTTGCACAAGTGAGGACAAGAACTACAGAAAGTGCTATTATTGAAACGCTTCCTTAACCCTAACGGGGATTCTATTACCTCATGAGGATCAGACTTTTGTCCTCAAAATATCACTGTATATGCCTTTAAGTTTTAAACGCATGTCTGTGTTGCATTTATGTCCCAAGGTTATCTCAAAATTAGTCACCGACCATCAGAAATCTGCAAGTGGGGATTCCATTTTCTTTCTTTCTTTTTTTTTTAGGAGAGAGAGAGAGAGAGAGAGAGACAGTGTGAGCAGGGGGAGGGTCAGAGAGAGGGAGTCACAGACCAAAACAGGCTCCAGGCTCTGAGCTGGCAGTCAGCACAGAGCCTGACGCGGGGCTCGAACCCACGAACCGCGAGATCATGACCTAAGCGAAAGTCGGACACTTAACCGACTAAGCCACCCAAGGCGCCCCTCATTTTCTGAATAACATGGGAATTGGTCTGCTAGGTCCCAGGAGCAGCAAAGCCAGCAGGGACTACTTAGTTTGTGGGGATTCCTTGGCCAGATTTCTCCTGAGTCTGCTTGTAGCATGGTCACCACATACATGCTCCCCTGATGCTCCAGGGGCTGGTTTTGGCTTCGCCCTTGTTTTGCCGACTAGAGTGTCTGCTTGCCTCTGCTCCCTGCACTGGGCCTTTTTTGAGCACTGCATCCTCTTTACAGTCTTCTCAACTCCCTCGGGAATCTCCAGATATTTGTATATTTCAGAAATTTCTTTCCTCCCGAACTCCTCCTGTGCAGTTGAAAAGTCTTGTTATTTCACCCAAAGAAACTGTCATTTAGGAAAGAGAAGCAAAGTTGTATCTGCAGGGAGCTCCCCAGGAGGACCCTTCCTAGGAGAAATGAAGTAAACCTAGGTAGATAATGGAGTCTGGTATTCTCTCCTTAAAACCCCCATGTTACTGCTCTGTGGACCAAAAGTCCTTTTATCTTTGGAGAAGCTGCAAACATTGCAGGAGCATTTGCTTTTACATTCAAGCTGTTAAGAATAGATGCACTGACGCGGGTCAGAGTGGCTAAAATGAGTAAATCAGAGGGCTCTAGATGCTGGCGAGGATGTGGAGAAACGGGCACCCTCCTACACTGTTGGTGGGAATGTAAACTGGTACAGCCCCTCTGGAAACCAGTGTGGAGGTTCCTCAGGAAACTAACAATAGAACTCCCCTATGACCCAGCAATAGCACTGCTAGGAATTTACCCAAAGGACACAGGAGTGCTGATGCATAGGAGCACATGTACCCCAATGTTCATAGCAGCACTCTCAACAATAGCCAAAACATGGAAAGAGCCTAAATGTCCACCAACTGATGAATGGATCAAGAAGATGTGGTTTATCTATACCATGGAATACTCCATGGCAATGAGAAAGAATGAAATCTGGCCATGTGTAGCAACATGGATGGACCTTGAGGGTGTTATGCTGAGCGAAATAAGTCAGGCAGAGAAGGACAGATACCATATGTTTTCACTCATACGTGAAAAGAAACTTAACAGAGGGCCATGCGGAAGGGGAAGGAGAGAGGGAGGGAGGCAACCATAAGAGACCCTTAAATACTGAGAACAAACTGAGGGTTGAGGGGGTTGGGGAAGAGGGGAAAAGTGATGGGCATGAAGACGGGCATGGGTGTTCTATGGAAACCAACTTGACAATAAATAAAACAATAGATGCACTTACCTTGTAGGACTTGGGCAATTCCAAGGTGGTCAAATTAAGAAAATAGAGAGCAGAGCATTTTCATACCTATAAGTCTGGCCTCCAAGAGCATTAACCCCCTAAAGTTGTATCAAATTAGAGATTAATTATTGGAATATATCTGGTAAAAACAAGTACAAGTAATGGATACTCCAGTTTACTAGTAACAATGATATATTGAGTAGTGATAATTATAATTTGTATTTTAAATTTCTATTTTCTCTTTGAAGGATAACACATGGATTCTTTCACAGTCAAAAAGTGTCTTTTTTTTCTAGGTCTTTTAACATATTCACATTTTACTTTTGTGTCAGAAAAATCCAAAAACACAGGAACAAACCAGGCTGATGTTCTCATTACTTCAAAGTTGAGGGTATGACTCCAGTATAAACATACATTAACAAGTATATGTAAGTGATAAATTATTGGCCTGTGCAGTAGAGTTATGCTCATTTCTATATCATTGTGTTTTACTATTTTGAACGTCTTTCTAGAAATTTGTTGTATGACATGCTATGCCCTAAAGTTAATGTGCCTGATCATTTATTTTGCTTGTATTCCTATACATAGGTTCTTGAAGATCTTGGTTTCTGTCTGATAAAAAGTTGCACTTTTTTTGTACTGCCTTCACCAAGTAAAATTGTAATGCAAGATATAACAAATGATTCTCTTTAAAATTAGATGCTTCAAGCTAATGTCTTTGAACTACCCTGCTACAAGGGAGAGAAAGGAAAATGCTTGTGAGGAATTACATCCTCTGTTTTTTCTGAAACTTGATTTTGTGCTAACATGCTTGCAAGACTTTCCCAGAAGAAAATGGTATAAGTGTAATATGATTACTCTGGATATGGAGGTTTAATGGCATGAATACTTCATAAATGAAATACGGACTTTAGAGGATAATTTTACTCTGTTATTCTTGAGGCTTTAGCAATATTCAGAGCCGCAAATGGGAGCTGTCTCTTTGAAGGGAAATGGAAATGTTCAAGACACAGTAAGAGAGAATGAAAGGTGAAGCCTCTGGGATTTTTCTCTTCCTTTAACAGTGATCATTACCCACCTCAAGCTATCCCCAAATATTTTTCTGCCTTCATGGCAGGATTTCTTCTTTGCCATGTTGAAGAGAAAACTTTGCATTGTCTTTTCATCATAATAAAAAGTTTTAATGTGTTTTTGAAAGCTCGTCCCAGAAGCTCTGAGTGATGATCCTTAGTTACTCTAAAGGATATTTTCAAGCCTTTCTCTTGAAATTTTTATCACGTCAGCATTTTAGAATATTTTTTTAAAGGAAGATTAAAGATAATGTGCAAAGTACATTAAGATTTAAAGTAACTGTTTATAACTCTCTTTACCCCAGGTTGGTCTCCCGTTAATCTTCCCTCCTTTTGTCCATCTCTGTCCTTCTTACCCGTCCTCCCCAACCTCTCTCTCCCTCTCTCTCACCCCCCCCCTTTTTTGTCATATTTTGTGGTCAGTGGAGGTCTCTCTCTTTGTAGTTTCTTCTTTTGCCTGGGTTTTCGTGTTGCCGTTTTATCTGTAATGTTCCAAGCCATCCATCTTTTTCAGGGAGGTATCATTTTGCCTGTGCAGTAAAGCTACAGCGCTGCTGCTACAGCTCCCACGAATAACGACAGCTAGCATGTGGGGTGCACTGGCTGTCTGACATTTGGGTCATATGCGCTGTGCCACTGTGGGTGTTAACGTAAATTGCCTTCATTTACACTTCAACAGTTTGAGGAGAGTCGTGTAAGGTTAGAGGAAAGTTGATTGCCCGGACAACCGTTGCATGTTGGAATTGGTCTTTGAGCCCAGAAATGCTCTCTGGGGGCTACACTGTTTAGGCCCGTCTCCCCACAGCCGTGGGCGAGCGCTCCGGGACAGGTTCTGGTTTTTTTCCCTTTTCTTTTTTTTAATCTGCTACTTTTCTCCCCTCACATATGAAACTACTTATCGTTAATTTCATTCTTTCATCGAGGGGGTTCTCTTTGTAGAGCTGTACAGAACAATTGCTTTGGTTTTGTTGAAAGGACAGAATACTTGGTCTTAAAGGACGTATAATTTGTCAGGTAAATGTCATCTTCTCGACCCAGTCGTGCTATGATTTCATTCATTGGCATAGCCATATTGCCTTGGAGGTGCTGGTAACCTCTATGTGGTTCAAACTTGATATCAAGTCGAAATTTCAAATATGTTTATAGTATGGCAACAACAGTAATGGCAAGTAAAGCAGTTTTTATAAACACTATTGATCACTCAACTTAAATGCAGAGGAACTTTTTCAAATAATATACTCAGTATATTTTTATACTGAGTATATAAGAAATTTAATCTCTATTACAGATTATCATAATTGAGGGGAAAGGATGTTTACAATGAAATGTTGAAATCTTAGAAAAATTGATTTTTTTTTTACAATGAATTATTTTAAAATTTGGGCTTTTGGTATAATGGGGCTTTTGTGCTCAATTTTATTTACATAGGTAAATCTCTTATGAATCAACTTTTTAAATTAGTATAATCTTTTGTACTTATGATTAGTTTAAAATCTTGGGCTGTCTTAGAAGTCTGTTCTTGGTCTTCTGTTCTTTTCGGTTTGAGGATGTCTTTACAGCATTTCTGTAATAGTTGGAAAGAACGCTATGGTCTGTCGGAGAGTGATGGATTAAATTATGGTACAGCCACACAAGAAGAATGTGTTAGTCTTAAAAATTGTGTAAAATCCATGTACTCGTAGGTGGAGATGATCTATATGTAGGGTTACATGAAAGCACAAACTATAGAGCAATTTGAATATCCCGTATATTAAAAAAGAAAAACGTGTTTAGGTACACACATACACAGATATAGGAATGTATTTAAACCTGGAGTAAGCCTGGATTTGTAAGATACAAATTCCTCCCATCATGGAGTTTTTAATGAACACCCTTCATAGGTTCGTTCATTCTTAGAGTTTCTACTATCCACCTCTGTTAATAATTCTCAATCTGTGTCTTTATTTGCAGCCTTTGAGCTAAAATCCAGACCTGAATTTTCAGGAACTTATTTGGAATCAGACACTTGGGGTTTTCAGATAAGTCTCTTTACCTCTTACAGTTTTGATAATGATCAGGGATGCCACCAGCCATCCACATTTCTGTGAAAATGTAGTTACCTTCACTTACCTTTTTCTTTGGCTTATGTCCATCAGGAACTGATAACAGATACAGTTGGGCACTGGTAAATGACATAGAAATGCTGAACTTTTTAAAGTTGAAAAGCAGCCCTTCCAAAAGTGTCTTCTGCTTAGAGCTTTCCATGAAACTATCTTAATTGCTTACAGTAATCAGAAATGCTGTGTTTAAAATAATTTGTACAGGGCTTAATATTAAAATGCCTTTAATGTTCTATTTAATTTTTATATAATAGGCTCTTAGTGATTCTTTTTAAACTCCTCAATTTTAAATTCTTCAGTTAAAAAGGTATATTCATCATGATGAGGTCTCGCATTTACTTTGTATATCTTACAGGTCATATTAATGTACCTGTGTTACATTTACATCTGTTTTGGAAGAGTTGAGTGTATTGCTGCCGCTCATTGTGAGCAGGACACTGACAGAAAGATACCCACAGATAGAGGCGATGATATAGCTTTTATTACGTAACTAACGCAAACTAAAGCTCACCTACATGTCACTGCATGAGCAGGGACACAGGTGTGTGCCTTCAGTCAACCAGGCAAGTTTCCATGGCCTCTGGGCTCCAGAAGGGCAAATAGCTCTGTGTATTGTGTATTGTCTGACAGCCCTCAGGATACACAGTCTCAGGCCCTTCTGACAAACTCACTGCATCCCATTCCCAAGCATCACTATTCCCTCTTGGTCCCTCCCAAAGAGCTTGCGAAGAGTGTCCATCTAACTTGTCACCAAATAAGAGTAATTAAAAATTACTCCAAGTGATCCTGTTTATTATTAGGTGAATCCAGTTGTGTAGGAATCGGGGCAAATGTCCCAGAGGACAACAGAAAGAGACCTCAGACCTGTATGATATTGATTACAGACAACTTGGGAAGATTTTTGCTTCATAAGTAAATATTTAAACCAGGGTTACCAAACATCTGATGTTTGGATATTTACGTTATGAACCTAAACTTTATTGAGGCAGATAATCTTGGATAAACATGACATTTTAATCTTAAAATGCCTAAGTCATGAAAATAAAAATCTATAGTTGGATTGTTAATATTTTTCATGCTGCAATTATTTTAAGGATTCTGCATAATTTTTAAAAGACTTCACTTCGGGTGCCTGGGTGGCTCAGTCAGTTAAAAATCGAACTGTTGATTTCAGCCTAGATAATGATCTCACAGGTCATGGGTTCAAACCCTGCATTAGGATCTGCCCTGACAGTGCAGAGCCTGCTTGGGATTCTGTCTCCTCTCTCTACCAGTAACTTGTGCCCGCACATATGCTCTCTCTCAAAATAAATATATAAATAACCTTTAAAACAAAAAATCTCTAATTTCTTTCCCCTGTAGTTAGATCCTGACTTTATGTTTTCTATTAGAAACTTAGTGATGTTTTGTAATTATAGTTCATTAATTATTTTCATAACTCAATTTTTGTAATAGAATTTTAATTTGGTAATGAAAAAAACATTTGAGAAAGGATTCACTGGATTGGAAGTGAGGCAAAACTTACTTGTAAAAAGAGTTTATAACTTTCTTGTATACCAGCAATTGTCTGACAACATAAAGGACGCAGATTCCTTGGAATTCCAAAATATAAAATACTATGAAAGTGGGGCACGTGGTATCCGACTCTTGGTTTTGGCTCAGGTCATGATCTCACAGTTCGTGGGTTCGAGCCCCACATCAGACTCTGTGCCTAGCCAGTTGTGGGGCTTGCCTGGGATTCTCTCTCTCTCCCTCCCTCTCTGCTACTCCCCCACTAAACTATGAAATGACTTTAACACAGAGTTTGTAGGATCTACATGGAAGAAGGGAAAAGTTTTAAGACTTAACGAAAACAGTATTAGAATAGATTTTAATAAATGGAGAGAACTCCCTTTTTATTGACTAGAAATATAGTGAGTTGGAAATACCTAGTTCCTTCTTGTACTAATTGGTATTCTAATATTTAATAAAGCCACAACAGTTCAATCAGTATAGCCTACCTCAGGAGATCTATCTTGAGGACAGACTTCAAAATCAAACCCAGTTTGTTTAGTAATACCATAACTATATTTGATTTCTAAACCAAATGAGATTGGATAGATGAGAAATTAAGGGAAAATTACCATTTAATGTCACTGTTAAATTTTAGACACCTGGAAGATTTAAATAATGGAAATGTGGAAGAAATAAAGGTTAACGTTTATATAATCTTTGGATAGGTGAAGACTTTCTGGGATGTCAAAATCAAACACTACAAATCAAATCGCTAGAACTTGACTATCATATTTTTAAACTATACATTTTTTTTTTTGAAAAGCCCTGGAAAGAGTTAAATAGAAAATAACCAGCTGTGGCAGTGTTTGCCATATATATCAGAAACAGTGAATGCCTTTCATTATCTTAGTTTTTTAAAATCAAAACAAAGCCTACTGAAATAGATAAATGGACAATGATAATAACAAAGCAAGTCATAAAAGAAATGTAGATGACTAATAAACAGAAAGTGCTTGATCTCCAAAGAAATTTATAAAAGTGCTGTTTAGAAAGCCTGTTCAGTTCTGTGTGATTGGATTTATTATTTATATTTATGAGTTTACATCTTTTTTTCCTCCCAGTCTGAGCTCATCTAGGACAGGATCTGTTTTCTTGATTTTTTTTTTTTTTTTTAATGTGTATCCTTTCCCATTGCCAGCCCCACAGCTGAATGGATAAAAGGATGGAGGGATGGGCAGATGAAATAATTTTTCAAAGTACATATACCTTATTCAGTGCTGGTCATAGATAAGGAATGTGGATTGAGCCTTCTTTTAAGTTTTATCTTCTATCGTCATGTATGCATTATATGTTCGCAATAAGAATTTTGAATAAAGGAATTTGATTTTTGATAACTGTTGCAGTGTTGATGACTTTCAACGTACTTTGAAACAAATAGGCTAGCACTTTTTGAGAATCCTTTCAGGTCACATCTTGAACCTAGTTTTCTGGATGCTCTAAGATGCATGCAAAGTATCCAGCCATTAAGAGCACAGGGCATGGTGTTCTGTATTACAGTATAGTATACCTAATATACATTACAGTATATAATAAAGTTATAATCTATTAAAATATAAGTTCTAAGAGAATGGAGACTTTGGTTGACACTAGAGTATTGTCTGGCACATATGAAATACTGCTCAATATGGTTTTTGAGAGAATAAGAGCCCCAGATTGTTTTGTGTATTTTGTTTCCACATTACATCACACCTGGCCTTTTATCACCATCATAGCCAACATTTTAAGTAGCAGGAAAATATTCCATTGTGTGTCACATAATTTACATAATCTTCCCTAAATATTAGATATTTAAGTTGCTTACTTTTGCTATTATACATGGTACTGTAGTGAATATGTTCCTGCTAGTGGTCTTTTCAGTACTCGTGATTGTATTGTTAGGGCAAATTCCTAGAAGTAGCTTTGCTAGATGAATACACATGTACATCTATTCTGGCTCATCCTGTGAATTTCCAGTATACTTAATTTAATAGCAAATACATAATTAATATCAGTTCCTTCAGTTGGTATGTGAACTGCCCTGTGTTTCCATAGCCAGGAAGTCCTACTGGCCCTGTAAAGGTGCTTTGTAGATATTTTATTCTTTTGAAGAGTTCCATTGGAAGTCTGAATCCGCATAAATAATACATTCATGGCAGTAGAAAAAGGCAATGAATTTTGAGTCAAAGCAAATTGACAGCAAGGGTAACGTATTCTTTTATCACAGAATACAGAGAAAACAGTAGGAAGATAATAACTGGTGGTAATTCCTGCAAGTGTTTAAACATGCCAGATAAGTAGAAAACAAGGAAACATCTTGGTGAATATTGAAAATATTTACCTATTCTTTCCTCTTTCTCCTACATTTGGGGGGGGTAGGGAGTTGGGTGTTGGAAGGATGACTGGTTTTTAATCCATTTATTGTAGAATTCATAAGCATCTTCTAACTGTATATATCTTTTAATGTTCTTATATGAAAAATTCTCAGGTCGCCTGGGTGGCTCAGTTGGTTAAGCGTCCGACTTCGGCTCAGGTCTCTGCTGGTGAGTTTGAGCCCCTTGTTGGGCTCTGTGCTGACAGCTGGGAGCCTGGAGCCTGCTTCGGATTCTGTGTCTCCCTCTCTCTCTGCTCCTCCCCTGCTTGTTCTCTGTCTCTCTCTCTCAAAAATAAACATTAAAAAATGAAACAAATTATCAAGGGGGTGCCAGTTTGTGTTCTGGAATATTGGGATTTATGAGGACTATAAAGTACCACTTTATGCACCCCTTTAAAATTGCACATTTTTGTCAAATATCATAAAAGCTTAGTCCTTGGCTGTTGCAGTTAGGATCTGCCAGTATCCTTGGGCCTTTGCTTATCTCTGCCTGAAAGCATAGTATTTAATGCTCTCTCATTTCACAGGAGCTGGCCATTAATAGTCCATGCCCTTGACTCAGGTGTCCAGACCTTGTTAGGTGGATACATTCTTATGGATTGTCTTACCAGGGCCTGTAATCTTCCTGTTTCCTGCCTTCTTTGGCATAGGTTTTGAGAATGGATATCCTGCATTGCTTTCCAAGTTCTAGATTACTAGTGGCTTCCTAGAAACTTGAGCTCTTTGTTTTCTAATACGTGACTAGCTATACTTGCAATATGTTGATGAGGTCCCTCATGTGATTTCTCTAAGCATGTTTTGTATGCTAGTACCATTCCCGGCATAGTGTTCACTAATTTTACACAAGTATAATGGTAGAAAAGTAATCATGGCTTTCAGATTATAAAAGATAAGCACTTCATATTCAGAGGCCATGGTTATTAAATCTTTTACATCACCAAATAGGATACCAAAAGTTGACAAAAAGATAAAAGGAAATTGTCAAAATCACTAGGTTAATGGGAGATTATAATCCTTCTACCTTTCTATATAAAGGACACCAAAAAATCATAAATGAAAAAATAGATTTGCACAGTTACTAATGGCCACATATACAGCATTGTACCCACAGTGGAAAATACTTTGAGTTTCTAACTACTCATGGAAGAGTTACACACACACACACACACACACACACACACACAGACACACACCCCTACATATTTTGGAATATATAAAAGCTAGTTTCAATTATTTCAGAAGATTAATATCCTACAAGTTCTATTATACAACCTAATGCAGTAAGCATAGAGCTATTTAGGGAAAGGAAAACTACAAATTCTATATCACACCTGTAAACAGCTGAATAATAAAACTAATGTCAGTTTGGGGATGCTGTACTGAAAGTGGCTAAGGGAATTTATAGGCTGAAATGTTTATAGTGCTAAGCTTGAATGCTTAGAATTAAAGACTTAAAATTAACAAGCCATGCATTCAAGTTAGAAATGTAGAACGATAGTAGAATTACCACCGATAAATTAAGATAAACTACAAAAAAGGGATTTAATGAAATAGAAAACAAGCATGCAATGGAAAAGATCATTAAAGTCTAGCAGTGGTAATTTGAAAAGAATAATAAGACAAACTTACATCAAAGTTAAAAATGGAAAAAAAAAAACACAATAGGAGGAATGAGAAAAAATACATAACTACAGATACCGTAGATGCAAACATAAGAGGAGTTTTACAACTTGGTGCAAATACTTTAAGTTTGTTTTGGAAGTGGGGCGCATGCATGGGGGAGGGGCAAAGAGAGAAGGGAGGGTAGAGAGAATCCCTAGTAGACTCCAGAGCCTGACTTGGAGCTTGATCCTGCTACCTTAAGATCATGATCTGAGCCAAAATCAAACAACTGAGCCACCCAGTGCCCTTGTGCAAAAACTTTTGAAAAATGTGGTTGAAATAACTTAAGTAATATATCAAAGTTGGGTTAAATAGAAAGCAGGAGTAGTTTTATAACTATAACCTGTGAAGAAATAGATTCAGCATCAAATATCTTCCCGTAAAGAAACACTGCACCCAAACGGCTTAATGGATAAATTCCAAGAACAGATAATTCTTTTTTTTTTTTTTTTTTTTTAAAACTTTCCACAAAAAAAAAANTTTTTTTTTACAAACTCTTCCAAATAATAAAAATGTGGCAATGTTCAACTCCTTCATTAAAACTAGAATAACAAAAACAGGAAAATACAAGAATGTAAATCTATAGGCTGGCTTCATTGATGCAAATGATACAAAATGCTAAACTACAGCATCCTAAATCTGTGGGTTTGCTTTTTTTTTTTTAAGATAGGAAATTAGGTTTATCTCTGAAAAGCAAGAAAATGGATCCATATAAACCACTGCAATTACCATCTCAGTAAATATAGGCAAAAGTTTAACAGCATTCATTTCTGGATTACAGATAGGTAAGATCTTTGATTTTATATATATAGTATATATGCATCTAGATGATATACATATGTATCTGATATATATCTATATTACCATCCATAAAACATACCTGTGTCTA
Organism: Crocuta crocuta; assembly: GCF_008692635.1. Classification (NCBI taxonomy): domain Eukaryota; kingdom Metazoa; phylum Chordata; class Mammalia; order Carnivora; family Hyaenidae; genus Crocuta; species Crocuta crocuta. The sequence continues at coordinate 1,830,121 of NW_027531893.1, forward strand.
GGATAGAAAATCCAGAAATGGATTGTATACAAGATTCATAGGAGCCTGTGTGGCTCAGTCACTTCAGCCTCTGACTTTGGCTGGGGCCATGATCTTGCAGTTTGTGAGTTCAAGCCCCACATCAGGCTCTTTCTTGTCACCACAGGCACACNGTGTATTGTCCATCGTAACCTGGGTGCTGGGAATTCTGGTTTTTATTCTTTAACCTGCATCTTATTTTTAGACAGTTAATGTCTAATTTACACGGTAACTTTTTTAGTACATGAGAGAGGGCTATTGAAGATAGGGGTGGAATATTTTCTTTCTTGTATGTTCTTTGGCTGGTCTAATGATCAACATAGATTAACAACAACCAGGTCACCTGGGTGGCTCAGGAAGTTAAGCGTCTGAGTTGTGGTTTCGGCTTAGGTCTTGATCTCAGGGTCATGGGATCAAGCTCCAAGTTAGGCTCTGAGCTGGATGTGGAGTCTGTCTTCCTCTCCCTTTGTCTCTCCCCCACTCTCAAACTTTAAAAAAAAAAAAAAAAACCGAAAAACAAATTAAATTTATATGTATATGAAATATAAGACTCAAAAGAAGTGACCAAAGCAGACAGCTTTTAGATCTCTTAGATAAACAATAAATTGGTGAAAAACTGATAGTCAAAGAAGCTTGGGTTTTGGGAATAGTAAGTTAGTAAAGAAGTAATAAGGTTTGTTCATATAACTTCCTTGGTCCTAAATACCATCTCTGGTACTAAGGAGGTCTTCTGCCTTCCAGTCCTGGTGGTGGGGGAGGTTACCTTTCACGTAGATTTATTTTCTTCATTCAGGGGGACAAAGGAAGAGTCAGAGTTTCCTAGTTGCACCTCCTGTTTAAGTAACTTTAATTCAAGATAATATACCAAAATGGCGTATATTGGAGTGTCCTGTCCTGAACTCCATCAAAGAATATTTGTTGAAAATCTCTGCTTGTAAAGGGTCTGAGATACAAGGCAGTTTTGTGGAGGTTCAGNACTTCAGAAAAATCCATAGAATATATAAAATCTAGGACATAACTGGTACCCATGATATGTATCCCATATCTGATATATGTGTATAAAAGGCCTATATTCTGATTTATTTCTGGGTATATGATGAACTAGGAAAAGAAGAGAGTTTCTTTTACCCATTAAAGACCAATTGTAAGACACCTGGAGCAATGATCGCCTCTAGAGGTAAAAGGCTAAAGATACTCCCTTTAAAAAGAAGTCCAAGACAATTGTTAATATAGAACCCAGAATCCAGTAATATAGCTACTCTGGTGGCATGGAGTTGGGACGAGAGGAAGATGTGACCAGGGCAGGGCACAAAAGAGGACTTTTCTGATGTACTGGTGTATTGTCCATCGTAACCTGGGTGCTGGGAATTCTGGTTTTTATTCTTTAACCTGCATCTTATTTTTAGACAGTTAATGTCTAATTTACACGGTAACTTTTTTAGTACATGAGAGAGGGCTATTGAAGATAGGGGTGGAATATTTTCTTTCTTGTATGTTCTTTGGCTGGTCTAATGATCAACATAGATTAACAACAACCAGGTCACCTGGGTGGCTCAGGAAGTTAAGCGTCTGAGTTGTGGTTTCGGCTTAGGTCTTGATCTCAGGGTCATGGGATCAAGCTCCAAGTTAGGCTCTGAGCTGGATGTGGAGTCTGTCTTCCTCTCCCTTTGTCTCTCCCCCACTCTCAAACTTTAAAAAAAAAAAAAAAAACCGAAAAACAAATTAAATTTATATGTATATGAAATATGAGACTCAAAAGAAGTGACCAAAGCAGACAGCTTTTAGATCTCTTAGATAAACAATAAATTGGTGAAAAACTGATAGTCAAAGAAGCTTGGGTTTTGGGAATAGTAAGTTAGTAAAGAAGTAATAAGGTTTGTTCATATAACTTCCTTGGTCCTAAATACCATCTCTGGTACTAAGGAGGTCTTCTGCCTTCCAGTTCTGGTGGTGGGGGAGGTTACCTTTCACGTAGATTTATTTTCTTCATTCAGGGGGACAAAGGAAGAGTCAGAGTTTCCTAGTTGCACCTCCTGTTTAAGTAACTTTAATTCAAGATAATATACCAAAATGGCGTATATTGGAGTGTCCTGTCCTGAACTCCATCAAAGAATATTTGTTGAAAATCTCTGCTTGTAAAGGGTCTGAGATACAAGGCAGTTTTGTGGAGGTTCATGGGATCATGAGTGAGCACAGTTCTTTACAAATGCATTGTTGTTTGTCGTATTCTAGCAGCAGAAGTGGCAATGCCTTTCCCTTTATGTATCATCCTTGCACAGGGGCCATGCTGGTCTTCTCTATATGTGCTGCCCAACAGAGCACAGCTTTCCCTTCATGTAAAGTGGCAGAGATATGGGAGTAAAAGATGAAATTCAAAGTCTCCCACTGATGGTTAATGCGGTCATCAGTATTTTTCTCTTTGGAGAATTGCATATTGCAGTAGATGGAGGATTACATACCCATATAGAAAACAGTATAAGTACTTTCAAAGGATTTTGACATGAGAGGGAAGAAAATAACAAAAGAATTTTTATGAAAAGAAGTAGTTTAAAAAATGAGAAAATCCTATGTAAAACTGTTAGGCTGTGTCTACCTGGTTACTACAGATCTTTGATTTCAACTGTAAGAAAATGTCTCAGAAGGTTAGTTTTCTAAATTTAACCACATGGCACCAAGTAAAGAGTATTATGTCATGGGAATTTTCTCCACAGTTGTCATCTGGATAGCCTTGACTATTGAAGTCTTAAGATCCTATACACTAAATAGAGAATTTTTCTCTCCTCCCTTATATTGGTTCTGAATCTATTTTTATTGTTAGTCTTATTTTAGTTAGCTCTACTTTATCTCAGACCATCTTAATTCTATGAAATGGCAAAAAGGTTCTTTGCTAACCTCTTTCTAGAAGTCTAAAATAAAAATTAAGCTGCTTTTCCATTCTAACTGAATCTCTCTTTTCCCTCTGGCATATGACTTTAATTTCAGGAAAACAAATTATAGCTAGCTACTAGTATTTTCGGTCATGGAGATGGCCTCTGCTTTACTGTACACATACCACGGTATTATGGCCATGGTGGTAGGGGAGGAAAACTTCACAGTTATTCAATTTTTATTAGACTTTCCTCCATTTTTTTAATTTCCCAAGCTTTCTGAATTTGACTTATAAAATAAAAGTTTAGATAATGCCTTGAAAATGGTAAATTTGTTTTTTTTAACACAAGATGAGAAAATCCATGTTTTTAACATGGTGATTTATTTGTAGCAGGAGGCCTTATTGTGTTAAATTTCACTTTGGTGTGTTTTTCTCAATGGCATTTTCTTCATGCTGTGCTGCGTCTCATGCCTGTGATCTCAGAGTTATGAGAAAGAGTGATAAGATTTTTTAATATCAGGTGTATGCCAGTTGAGTTTGTAAGTACACTAGGATGAATTGGTGTGTGGTAAAGCTGAGATGCTATTAATTAAAAGATAAGCCAAGAAAAATGTTATTTTGTTATGATGATTTGAAAAGCCAGATGTCGACAGACTTACTTCATTCCTCGGAGAGCGAACTGGGAAATTAACTACAAAATACTCATGTTTTTATAATGCTTATTTATTTCTTTTTGACAGGTAAATAATACAAAAAGTAATAGGCCTTAGATAATTACCTCCACTTTTTGAAATACAAAATATCTAGTAAAGACTTTCTAAGAAGTTATGGGATAAAGTCTTTAGCATGCAAAAAAATAGTTTTCTGTGAAACTACCTCTTCTATAAACAAAGTTTTAGCAATTTCTTCCAGGCATCTGTAAAAATGGGGTTATAATTTGTATTTGAATTAATAAAATAATGGATTTTAGTAGCTACATATATAATACTTTACCTTAACCTAAATTCTTATTGCATCAGTGTGTTGCATACACTGATGTGCTAATTCTTAGAACAGCTTTGGAATTATTATAAGCTGATAAGCTCTAAAACTTACTGTTATTTTTCTCCTTGACTCTGCCATCTGTCAGAAAGAAAAGCAAAGATGAAAATCTCATTGAGCCACAAAAGATTCTGTATTGCTTAATGGACCTTCTAAGGAGATACCTCTGTCTGGGGGGAAAAAAAATTAATGCTGCATTTTAAAGAAAATATTTGTTCCTTAATTGCAGATGGGGTACTCAAGGTGATTTCACCACCACCCATCCTCGGCCCGTGGTCAAAGTAAAACTCTTCACGGAAAGCACCGGGGTCCTGGCCCTTGAAGATAAAGAACTGGGAAGGGTGAGTTGTGGTCAGCCCTGTGTGTTTGAAGTCCCACAATTTTTACTTCTCGTGCTTCACAGTTAGGGTGGACCAATATGTAGTGTGTGGACTTTCTGTTCATAATCTACATAAGACCATTTATTTGTAATTTTCCATTGTCCCAGATTATAGCCCTAATCTGTTAAAGGTAATTGTCAGTAACATAGAAAATACTGTGATAGGCTTTGCGTGTATAAAGGTTGTATATAAGATCAGAGTCAGGGACCCATTTTTCTTACACATGCACTGATCACTGGGTATTTATGGCACAGAGAAACTTGTTCTTTTGGGTGAAAGATAATCGCCGTTTAAACATTTCTGTCCATGGGTTAAAAGCAGCATCTTGATATTTAAAATCCATCTGTTTAGGTCCATTATGATTAGACTAATTACAGGATATCTAAGGGTGTTTCTTAACCTCTCCTGTTTTCCCTTGTGAGAAGGCCTTTTTCACATATCTTTTAACTCCGGATTTTTTTTTTACCCTATACTTACTTCATACCTAGAATATATCTATCTCCTAATTCCGGGGATCTTTCCACTATTCTCAGCTCTTTCTGGCAGTGCATTAAGTTAGGGTAGATATGCGATCTTAACACCTCTCTGTGTGAAAGATTATCTGCAGTCTCATTTATAAAGTAGATGTGCTCCAATGAGCAGGCTATAAAGTTATCTTGTCTAATGTGGATTTCTCTTACCCTGACCTGAAGACTGAATTCATAGGTATTTTCCAGAGATGAAAGCCTTCAGAAATCTTACCTGAAATTTTCTGGTAATGACAGACAGCTTGTGTGATGGTTGATGTTGAAGGATACTAGGATTATTGGGTATACTGAAAAAAATTTTCCCCCAAGTTAGGCTTTTGATTCATTTCATATCTTTAGCCTCTTGTGTCTCCTTTACCTGGTTAGAGTTTTCCATTTCTAGGGATTTTGTGAATCTGTACCCACACTCCAGAAATTGAGAATCTACATTCATATTCCAGGTTTCCAATTCTGTTTCCTTGTTATGTGTTATTAAGACTGAAGAGCTCATGTGCTTTCATATTTGTGCACTTATTCAGCAACAATGTACAGGTGGCATAATCCTATGGAAGAGCTCTGGAGCTCCATGATCTGATGGATTTATGGATCAGGGTTTTCCTTTAGACTATTATTAATTTTACCATATTTCCTTATTGTGACCATTTTCACATTCAGATAGCAGCCATTTTAAGTCCAATGCTGCAGTGTAATTCTTTAGATTTTTCAATTCATTTCTCAGCTGGCCATATACATATTTAAGCAGGTTTTAAATTGGGTGTGTAAGTGATATGCTTCCCAGTCCGCTGTATATCAGAGAAATGCCTTATGCTCCTTTGCTCCCTTCATACAAGATAGTTTTTCTTTCCACACGAGTTTCTCACCCTCAGCGCTCTTGATATTTTGAGCAAGAAAAATGCTTTGTTTTTAAGAGCTTTTCCGTACACTTTATATTTAGCAGCATCCCTGGCCTCTGGTCAGATGCCAGTCATTCACCCAGCCTTAAGTCGAGATGGTCAAAAATGTCTCTAGACTTTGCTAAATGTCCCCTGGAAGGTGTGCCAAATCACCCCTTTTTAGAGATCCTTTGAACTCCTCTAATGATCGGAGGAGGTTCCATGATTATAAATATCATTTATGTGTTAATAACTTCCAATTAAAATTTTTTCTTTCTTGGAGCTTCAGATTTGTGTATCCGACCTGCATACTGAGTATTTCTAAGTTGCATTTAACAGTGAGCTCAAATATTTCTAAAATAGAGCTTATGATTAGCACCCCCATAAAGTTTTCCATTGAGGTAGTTTCTAAATCCGTGAAACTGACATGTACTTTGTTTCTCCTTCCTTCGCTTTAATACTCCATCTATTTGCAAGTTCGGTCAGCTTTCCCTAAGTGTATTCTGAATACGTCCACATCTTAATTTCTCCTCTACCCTAATTCAGGAAACCATCCTTCCTTGCTGCTAATAGTCTCTGTACTACTTTCCCATTTGTCATGTCGTCCCCTCTGATTTAGCTTTCACACCTCAGCCGCTATGATCTATTTAAAATTTGAAACAAATCACATCATTCTTCCCTAAAAAATCTTCCAGTGTCTTCTCATTTCTTTGGAATAAAAATCAAACTCCTAGGGGTGCCTGGGTGGCTCAGTGAAGTGTCCAGCTTCGGCTCAGGTCGTGATCTCATGGTTTGTGAGTTCAAGCCCCACGTCAAGCTCTGTGCTGACAGCTCAGAGCCTGGAGCCTGCTTCGGATTCAGTGTGTGTGTGTCTCTCTCTGTCTCTCCCCTGCTCATGTGCGCGCTCTCGCGCGCGCGCTCTCTCTCTCTCTCAAAAATAAACAAACATTACAAAAATCTATTGAAAGTCAGACTCCATATCATAGTATAGCATGCCCAAGAATGGTTCTTAAGGTGGGACCCCGGATCTGCAACAACAGCACCTGGAAGATTGTTAGAAATGCAGATTCTCAGGCCTCACACTAGATCTGCTGGACCAGAAACTGTGACTGTGGTGTGCTACAGTGTTCTAGCAGGGCCTCCTCTTAATTTTGGGCCACGCCCACATTGAAGAACCCTACTCTCCACGAACTGACCTCTGAGTCTCCTGTTAGAGCCATCTTGCTTACTGTCCTGTTTCCTTCATACTTGGCTTTCTTCCTTTCCTCAAACATACCCGATTCACTTCTGCTTTAAACCTTGGGTCTTTAGCTGTGCTGTAGGGTAAGCCCATACTTGTACACACACACACACACACACACACAATGAGAAGAACCTGGTGGTCGGGGCACCTGGGTGGCTCAGTTGTTTGAGTGTCAGACTCTTGATTTCAGCTCAGGTCATGATCCCAGTGTGGATGGATCAAGCCCTGTGGTGGGCTCTGTGCTGAGTGTGTAGCCTGCATAAGATATTCTCTCTCTCTCTCCCTCCCTCCCTCCCTCTCTTCCTCTCTCTCCCTCCCCCCNAAAATTAAAAAAAATAAAAAACAAAGAAACTGATGATCAGCTCTGAGTGGTAGAGCTACTAGTAATGTTTGCTATGTATTTATCTACTTTTATACTAGGAAGCAGGAACAGGTTTTTTGTTTTTTGTTTAATTTGAAGGAAAAAGCCTTACATTATCTGAAATTGACAGTTTAAATTTTTACAAATAGATATCTGGAGATCTTTTTTTTTTTTCTTTAATGTTTATTTTTGAGAGAGGGAGACACAGCATGAGCGGGGGTGGAACAGAGAGAGGGGGAGACACAGAATCCAAAACAGGCTCCAGACTCTGAGCTGTCAGCACAGAGCCTAACGCAGGCTTCAACAACAAACAGTGAGATCATGACCTGAGCTGAAGTCGGATGTTCAACCAACGGAGCCACCCAGGCGTCCCTGGAGATCTTAGTTTTAAAGTGAAGTTTTCTAATTAAGATTTTGTGTAGCAGTTGAATTAAAAGATGAGCAACCCAGTCCCCAAAATAGATTTATACCACAAGGCGATCCCACCGCCGTACAGCTGGTAAGATGGCTGAGGTACGAGAAAGCTGACAGTAACAAGTGCTGACAGGGATGCAAAACAACAGAAACATGATCTCTGCTGGGTAGAAATACAAACTTGCACAGCTGCTTTGGGAATACAAGTTGACAGTGTTTGTTTTTGTTTTTTAAGTAAAATCTAGACATTCCATCTTACCCTAAGGTTACCCTCTTAGGTATTTACCTAAGGTTTATTAGTAAATAAATATCTGTATGTGAATATTGATAACAGCTTTATTCCTAATCACTAAAAACTGGAAGCTGGGGCACCTGGGTGGCTCAGTCGGTTAAGCGTCCGACTTTGGCTCAGGTCATGATCTCACGGTTCATGGGTTCGAGCCCTGTGCCAGGCTCTGTGCTGACAGCTAGCTCAGAGCCTGGAGCCTGTTTGAGATTCTGTATCTTCCTCTCTCCCTGGCCCTCCCCTGCTCACTCTGTCTCTGTCTCTCTGTCTTTCTCTCTCTCTCTCTCAGGAATAAACATAAAAAAATTTTTTTAAGTAAAAACTGGAAGCAGTAAGATGTCCTTCAACAAAGGAACAGATAAATAAACTGCGGTACACCCATAAAATGAAATTCTTTTCAGTGATAAAAAGAAACCATTAATTCATACGACACAGATGAAACTTGAATGCAAGAGAAAGAAATCAGACCCTTTGCCCCATTTAATCCTCTTGGAGGACGGCAGTCACATCCCATGTTGAGATGGAAAGTGAGAATCTGATGGAGACCACTCAGCAAGTGCAAGAGTCCGTATTTGACCTTGGGTTTTTGATCCCAAAGCCTTTATTCTAAATTTTAAATAGTACACCTGACTATTTGAGATGAGGAAATTTGGTGGTATTTTACAAATCTTAGTATGAGTATAGGCCCATTTAATTTCATGGTTTAAAGCACGAACAGGATATTATTTAAGCTAATGCCATTTTATGCATAGTTGCTCAATACATTTTATATCATTTTATGCGATGATTTGCATCTTATTACAGTAACCTTTGGATGCACTTTTTTCTTCTTTGTTTATTTTGAGAGAGAGGGAGAGACAGAATCCCAAGCAGGCCGCATGCTGTCAGCACAGAGCCCCGTGTGAGGCTCAGTGTCACAAATCGTGAGATCGTGACCTCAGTCGAAATCCAGAGTCGGAAGCTTAACTCAGCCCCCCAGGCGCCCCTTTCTGACTGCACTCTTCCATGCTGCAGTGCCTCTCACCTCTCTGTGCACATAAGAACCCCCTTAAGAAGAGCATGAAAAGACTGAAGCTATAGGCCCACACTTGTCTTTTGGTTGGTTGGGGGTGAGTCCAGGAAGGACTGTTTTAAGCACTTCTCAGGAGCTAGCAGTGTGCATACAGGGTTGAGAAGTACTGGTCTGAATAGTGTCACTCAGCAGCCGCAGTCAAGAACTAGTAAGTTGTAGGGATAAGAGAAAATCTACTCTAGCACAGAGTTTTGTAAAATGATAGTTCAAATTTAAGTAGGCATTGGGCAGCTAGCTGAAGGTTATGTTCTTTGGGAAGTCCTTGGCATGCAGATTTTGTTTGTAGATGGCAGGTGCAAACACCTATTTATAGAAATGGAGGTGGCATATGGAGATTTTTTCACCTGAATTGGTGGCCAAGCCTCTACCAGGTGCCTTTGGGAATACCTGGAGGCAGAACAGGGAATTTTTCATGTCACAGACTTGTCCTAGCAAGCAAACAGTTGACCAGTCAGGCACCCGAAAGTATATGTTTCATCAGTGATCCTCTATGGTAGCTACACTTTTGGTGACCATAGTATAACGTAGAAACTTGTCAAATCACTGTGTACACCTAAAACTAATGTAACCTATGTGTCAGCTGTGCCTAAATAAACAAAAATTAAGATGATTTTGTCCCAAAAACTTTAAAAGCAAGGCTTACTTAACATAGCCATATAGAAATCCAAATTCCTTAGAACATCTATTTGTGAATGATGGAGTTTGCACTGAGTCTTTCAGAAGTAATTTTTGAACTCCTTGGTAGCTTTTTAACTTGCTGAATGGTGTGCAAACTGAATATTTGAAGTTTCCACCCAAGTAACTTTTTAGTTTAGAAGTGTTGCTATCAAGGCATTCTCACAGTTGTTAGAAAAAGAGCCTAGTTCATGTCTGGTCATGCACTGAATTCATAGTCTTGATACCGCATCATCGGGATACACAGAAGGACATTTGCTCTTCTGCCCCCCATGAGGTTAGAGACTCCCACAAATCAGAGAAGCTGCTCTCCTTTCCAGTGGAGCCTGCGCCTCTTCTAATTTGATTAATATTTTACGATCGCAAAAGACCAACAGTTTGCTTTACTCTTAGATCAACATTTTGAGAGTAGTTATGTGTTTGAAAGTAAGGTTTCATTTCTCGTATTTCTCTCCTTTTTTCCTTTCTATTGGACTATCTGCTTGTATTTAACATTTCTCAACATGGAGATATTCATACCTAATAATTCAAGGTGACAGTCATGTTTTGTTTGACAAGTACAAATACTATAAGGAAATGGCAGCTGGTGGTTAATTTCAGATACATTTTAAATATTAAGATAAAATTGCTGGAATGGTGACTCCATTACACTGAACTATTATCATTCAAGCAGGTTGTAATATCTTAATGGAGCAAGTAAAAATTAGCTTCTATATTTGCCTTTTTCACGGAGTTGTTTCTTCTGTTTGCTTTATGAAGCATCAAAGGAGGTCTGTCTGAAGAGTGATCAGAATATGCACAATTTTTATTGCTTTTTGAAACTTGACAAGAGACGTGAGTGATTGGTATGTTAAGCTATCTTAGATAGATAGCTTAGGCAGAGACAGAAATATTGTGTTAGGAGCTCTAATTAACTGGTCAGTCTAATATTCTGTCTCTTGCCCCTCTGGTTTTTCTGGAATATATCCTTTTCAGCTTTTCTCATTTGTGTGGCTTTGGTTGAATTGAACTCTCTTAGTTCTCTGTTAATGCTAAAACTTTCAGCAGCTACATTAATTATTACTGCCACACTTACATGTCTATAATTGGATATCCCATATATAACTGGTTAGAACCTACAGACTTAAAAAAATTTTTTAATCTGGGGCACCTGGGTGGCTCAGTCGGTTGAGCATCTGACTTCGGCTCAGGTCATGATCTCGCAGTTCGTGTGTTCGAGCCTGGCATTGGGCCCTGTGCTGACAGCCAGCTCAGAGCCTGGAGTCTGCTTCAGATTCTGTGTCTTCCTCACTTTGATCCTACCCTGCTCAGCTGTTTCTCTCTCTCAGAAATAAATTAAAAAGTAAAAAAAATTAAAAAATTAAAAAAAAAAATTTTAATGTTCATTTTTGAGAGAGAGACAGAGAGAGAGAGGGAGGGGTAGAGAGAGAGGGAGACACAGAATTTGAAGCAGCTCCAGGCTCTGAGCTCTCAGCACAGAGCCTGACACAGGGGTTTAACCTACCGACCATGAGTTCATGACCTGACCTGAAGTTGGCTGCTTAACCACCTGAGCTACCCAGGTACCCTTAGAACTCAGACTTTAAACATTTGTGTAATTGCCTGGTTTATACAGTCATCATAGAACTTCTCATTTCAGCATACAATGTAATGAGTTAGGACTAGACTGCAGATGGTTTGAATAACCATCCTAAGTTTTCAAAAATAAATATACAGTTAAATTCATAAAAATCACTTTAGGCCTTGCCTTCCCTCCGTCAAAATTTATATTTGAGGATTATAAAAAAAAAGTTTCCAGCATTATATGAATTTGATTCATCTGCATATGAATCAAGCATTAGAGAAGCTAACAAAATCATAATATGTATTTTTCTTCACTTTGAAAGGGAAATTTAATATCCAGTTTTATCGCAGTTGCCCGCACTGGATGGCTGCGGCTGTGGCCGGCGAATTCACACCACATACTGCCAGGTGGAGCGGAGACTCATTTGCATTTCCTATGCCTAATTCAACTCACCGTATACTGTGGACTTAAATTTTTGTAGTTTCAGCAAGCATAGTAGCTTCTCTGAAACTAAAATTCACAGAAAATGTCTCCTTCCTCCTCTAGTCCTTTCCTATAAGCATTCCTGCCAGGACTCCGCTGTCCTGTCTCGCAGCAGGACCACAGACAGGTAGAAGGCCACCGATGATTCATAGATGGTGCAGATTTTTTCTAAGTATTTTTTTCTAACTGCCGTTAATTCTGTCTGCTCATTAATCACATGCTGTGAAGAGTTAGAGAAGACTTCTCATTCAGAGTCTGACTTCGAAGGGAAGGCACCTTTGATAACATGAATCGGTTGTTAGTGACTCAGCCTCAGACCTTCCCTAAGGAGTTGGCCCAAACCTTCTCTCTAGAGGGAAAGGAAAGCATTTTCTTGCTCGCATTCAAGAGGGTGAATGGATTTAAATCGCCATCCTCCATGGTGGGTCCAGGCGGGTGATTTTATTAGCAGAAGTTGATGTTTCAGTTTCCCCATAGTAATAGTCGGCTGCCTCTGCCCCAGACAAAATATTAGACACCATGTGCACTGTACTTACCTCTTTTTTCCGAGAAGTGTGGTGTTATTCCCTTCTGGTTTTCATTTGCTCTTCTCTACCAACTCATATCGATCATGTTGTACATTTTTTTTTCATGCTTGTCCTGCATACATCTTTTTGATAAATACATACATCTTCTTGATCGATACATCTTCTTTGATGAATCCGCTCAAATGGCTTCCCCAATTTTTAATTGGGCTGCTTATTTTTCTTGAGTTTGGAAAGACTACAATAAATTGTTTACACTTCCTTTATCAGGTCTATTTGTGAATATTCTCCCAGTCTTTAGTTCGTATTCTGTTCATGGTGTGTTTCAAAGAGCAGGAGTTTTGGGGTGCCTGGGTAGCTCAGTCGGTTGACCGCTCGACTTCAGCTCAGGTCATGATCTCATGGTTTGTGAGTTCGAGGCCTGCATCAGGCTCTCTGCTGACAGCTCAGAGCCTTGAGCCTGCTTTGGATTCTGTTTTCCTCCTCTCTCTCTCTCTGCCCCTCCCCTGCTTGCACTCTGCCTCTCTGTCTCTCAAAAATGAATAAACGTTAAAGAATTTTTCTTAAATAAAAAAACAGGAGTTTTTAATTATGATGAATTATGAATGAATTATGATGAAGTCCAATTTTTGTATCTACAGCTATGTATAGATCAAAGTTCAATGTTTTGTTATACGAATATCTGGTCCTAGTACCACTTATTTATTAGAGAATGCGGGTGTGAGTGGGGTGGTGGGCAGAGGGAGGGAGGGAGAGAGAGAGAGAGAGAGAGAGAGAGAGAGAGAGCATCTCAATCAGGCTCCACACTTAGTGTCGAACTCGACACAGGGCTTGATCCCATGACTGGGATCATTACCTAAGCCAAAATCAGGAGTGTAATGCTCAACTGACTGAGCCACCCAGGTGCCCCTCTAGTACCATTTATTTAAAAAAAAAAACTTTCTTCACTGGCTTTTCTTAGCACTTTTGTTGAAAATCAATTGTATATGTATCTGTGGGTCTATTTGTGGACTTTCTGGTCTGTTCCATTGATCTATTTTTCTGTCTTAATGTCAGTAGTGTACTGCTCTGATTACTTTAGCTTTCTCATAAGTCTGTCATATCAAGTACTGATAGTTCTTCGACTTCATTCTTTTCATTCTTGATTTCCCTGGTTTTTTCTATTCTAATAGTTCTTTGCCCTATGAATTTTAAAATCAGGTTATAGCTTTCTACAAGAAAACACTCAGTGTTATTTTGACTATGGTTTCATTGAATCTGTACGTCAGTTTTAGAATTGATCAGTAGTATTGGATCTTTTGACCCATGGCTACAGCGATATATCTGTCCTTTATTTAGGTCTTACATCCTTCCTCATAGCAAGGGCTTACAGTTTTCAGTGTACGGGTCTTGCGTTTCTTTTGTCTGTTCTGTCACTTGACTGTTTCATATTTTTGATGCTATTCTAAGTGGCATTGTTTTAATTTTTTAAATTAGGTATTACTAGCATATTGAAATGCAGATGACTTTTCTGTACTGATCTGCTATCCTTCAGTGTCACTTAACTCACTAGTCGCAGTAACAGTCTGTAGATTGTGTTTCCATAGACAGTATTGTCTAAAAATACAATTTTTCCTTTCCAGTCTAGGTAGTTTTTCTTTTTGTTGCCTTATTGTACTTACTAGAAGCTACAATACAGTGTTAAATCAAAGTGGTGAATGTGAACATCCCTATCTTGTTCTCAATTTTGGGGGGAAAAAGCATTTAGTCTTTCAACATTAAGTACAATATTATCTGTACTTTTTTTTTGTTTGGTAGATTCCCTTAATCAAGTTGATAAAGTTCCTTCTAACTTTTTATTTGGGCTCTGATCTTTATTATTTAATTTATTTACCTTGGGTTTCATTTATAATAGTTTTTCTAGGGGCGACTGGGTGGCTTAGTCGGTTAAGCGTCCGACTTTCGCTTAGGTCATGATCTCGCGGTTCGTGGGTTCGAGCCCTGCGTCAGGCTCTGTGCTGACTGCCAGCTCAGAGCTTGGAGCCTGTTTCAGTCNTTTTTTCCCATTTTCATCCTTTGGAAAATACCAAGCTTTATTTTAATTTCTTTCTTTGACTACAGGTTATTAAGCCTGTACTACTTAGTTTCCACATACTTTAGAGTTTATCCAGAGTTTTGTTGATTTCTAATTGATGTCTGTTATGATTAGAGAATATACTTCTAGATCTTTGATCCTTTTAAAATTTACAGAGGCTTGGTTTATCACCCACAATCTGGTGGATTTCCATGTGCATTTGTAAAAGACTGTGTATTCTTCTGTTGTCTGATAGGGTGTTTCATAGAAGTCAGATAGTTAAAGTTACTATGATCTTCCATATACTTAATGATTTTCTATTTACTTTTTTTAAAACAATTTTTGAGAGATTGATACTAATCTCTGAGTTTAATTTGGATCTGTCATATTTTCTATCTGGAAGATCTGTTGCTAGGTGCAACAATATTAAGGGTCTCTATAATTTTTTTAAATGAACTGACTGCATTGTCAATATGAAATAAATTTCCTTAGCCCTAATAATATACTTTGCTTTAAAATCTCCTTTATCTTAGGGGTGCCTAGATTGCAAGACAGTTAAGTATCTGATTCTTGATCTCAGCTCGGGGTTGTGAGTTCAAGCCCTGCATTGGTCTCCACACTGGGCATGAAGCCTACCAAAAAAATAAAAAAATAAATAAAATCTACTTTATCTTAGCCATCCCAGAGTTTTTAAAACTAGTGTTAGCGTATCATGTCTTTTTCCATCCTTTCATCTACTTCTTTACATTTAAAATACGTTTCTTTCAGGGGTGCCCGGCTGGCTCAGTTAGTGGAGCATGTGACTCTTGATCTTGGGATTATGAGCTCAAGCCCCACATTGGGTGTAGAGATTACTTAAAAAATAAAATATTTTTTAAGATAAATAAAATATATTTAAGCAGTGTATAATTGTTGGGTCTTTTTTTTAGTCAATCGAGTAGTCTTTTAATCAGAGTATTTTAATTATATTTTATTACAATTTTTGATATGGTTAAGTTTAAATATGTCATTTAGGTATTCTTTGTCTCTCTATTTCCTTTTTTTCTTTAGACTGATTTTTTTTTAAAATATTCATTTTTTGAGAGAGCATGAGCAGGAGAAAGGCAGACGGGGGGAACAAAGGATCCGAAGGCGGGCTCTGAGATGATAGCAGCAAGCCCCATGAGGGGCTCGAACTCCTGAACCATGAGATCATGACCTGAGCCAAAGCTGGATGCTCAACTGAAAGAGCTGCCCAGGCACCCCAACTAATTGTTGCTTTAAATCATCACAGTCTAACTTCAAGTGATATTAGAACACGGAGTATAGTGTAAGAACCTTATAATAGTGTATCTCCATTTCCTATTGAAGGTGAAGCCAAGGACATAACTGTCGTTCCACCAACATCTGACCTATAACACATGTTCAGTCAATGTTGGGAAGATGAGTGAACAAATGAATCTCTTGAACTTTGATTCAGTTTCATTTCTCAATGCAAAATTATAGTAGATAGTAGAATGACTCACTTTGTTTGAATGCCTGAACTTCAAGTGATAAACTGAAACAACAGTTGGAGGATAATGTAACGTTTGGATCCTACAGGAAAAGTGAGGTTCTAGTACCATCGGGCTGTCTCCTTATAATATATGGAAGATCCTCAGAGCCATTAGTAACTTCTTATAGTTGTTACATTAAGAAAAGAAGTTCCTATGCATCTTGGAGCTGTTCATAACCACTTCGTGGTCTTTAGCACCAATGCCAAAAAGCTAACACTTTTGTCCCCTACTAGTTATTATCTATAGTGTTTNGGCTGTTCATAACCACTTGAGAATATTCACCGTCATGGTCTTTAGCACCAATGCCAAAAAGCTAACACTTTTGTCCCCTACTAGTTATTATCTATAGTGTTTGAATCAAAAATAAATTCTTTAAGTAAAAGATACAAGAATCAAACTGGTTCTTGAGCACCAGAAACTGACAATTTAAAAACTGCTTCCAGAAGACATGGATTCTGGCATTGGCTCTGCCATTGTAGCCATGGGGACAAGTGGACAGGTCACTCAACCTCTTATTCTCTGCCCTGATTTTTATCTTCCATTATGTTGCCACCTTACCATATATTGAATGTGAATCAAATATATTTAAGGAGAAAGCTGAAGTCATCCAGGTTTAGACAGTCTGTAATTTCTTCCTTCCCATCCTACTATCCTGTATTCTGAATTAACAAATAAAATTGACGTGGCTCTAAAAATCCTTACAGTATCTAATAACCAGAGCGAAAACAAAGCTACATTAGTTTTTAAAACATTTGTCAAATAATTGAGGGAGTAATTTGTTGGATTGTAACATTGAAAGTGTCCATTGTTATCCTGAAGAAACTTCCTTAGGTATTCATTTAACTTCAGTGTCAAACTATTTACATAACCAGAGTAATGCCTATCTTTTAAGAGTGATGTGAGAATTAATTCAAATTTCACAAAGCACTTTGAGGTACTCAGTTGAAAGGTTCTTTATAAATGCCAGGCATTATTATAACCAGCCTAGTAAAAAGAAACGGGATAAAGCTACTCATGCAGTGTCCTCTAATAGAAAATGTACTGGTTAGGGAAATATAAAGGTTAACTGCTATTCATAATTTATGGTTGAGGAGAATAGGTCAAGAATAATAATGACACTTTTTTGTCCAGTTGAGTCTTAAAAAACACAGGTATAACAGTGATGGAATACATTGCTCTATCCAAGGAGAAGTATGAAACCCATACCTTATAAGCAATAAAAGTGATATAGGAAGATGAATAAAGGCCAGTATCTTTAATTGAATCATAAAAAATACAGTGACAGCCTTAACTATGTCTTTCTGAGTCTTCAAGAAAGAGTTCATAATGGAAGAAAGGGTTCTTGATCATTTGTGTATATAGAAGTTGAAATTTGCTAGAAGTACATGCAGGTGGTCTTCACTGTAGTAACCAAAATAATCAGGCTCATTGTTAATCACTTAAAAATTTATATGATAAGTCAAAACTTTATCACAAAGAAGAAAACTTTTCAAAAGATTTCATACAAGCAGGATGCTTCAAGAATGGGAGATAATCACACACAAAAACCTCTTGTTAATCAGACAAAGCTACTGATTGAAGTCTGTGTGTAAAAATATCTTTACATAACACTTGGCAGAAGAAATTTAAAAGGTAAATTTAGTGTTCTTTTAATCTCAGCATTTAGTGTTTTTATGATCAAATCTCAGCCTTTTATTGTCTGTATTAGTTTCATATTAGTTTCACTTTAACAAGTTATCAAAAACAGCACAAATTTATTGTCTTACAGTTGCGAATGTCAGGAGTCCAAAATGAATCTCAGTTAGCTAAAATCAAGATCCTGGCAGAGTTGAGTTCCTTTCCAGAGGATCTAAGGGAGAATGCAATTTATTACTTTTTCAGCTTCTAGCGACTGCCTGTATTCCTTGGCTCATGACCCCCTTCCATACCAAAGCCATCAATGGCTAATTTGAGTGTTTCTCACATCACATGGCTCTGACACTTGCTTTTCTTCCTTCCTCTTCCATAGCTAAGAACTCTATTATTTAGTTTAGTTTGTTTATTTGAGAGAGAGCAAGTGAGCTAGTAGAGGAGGGGCAGAGAGAGGGAGACAGAGATTTCCAACAGGTTCTATACTGTCAGCACAAAGCCCAACCTGGGGCTTAAACTCACAAATCATGAGCTCTTGACCTGAGTAAAGACCAAGAGTTGGATGCTTAACCACCTGAGCCACCCAGGCGCCCCTAAGAACTCTTGTAGTTGTGTGGGGCCCACCTGGATAACCTAGGATTATCTTCCTATTTAAAGGTTGGCTAATTAGCAATGTGTAATTCCATCTGCTACTTCAGTTCCCTGTTGCCTTAGAAGCGAGCATATTCACAGGTTCTGGGGATTGGGTCGTAGGCATCCTTGGGAAACGTACTCTTATGTATCACAGTCCAGGAATGGAGAATGAGAGTTACTTAAATTTTTATGACTGGCAAGTAAATGGCATACAAATTCTGACATTGACTACGGTCATTTTCTGTAACCAAGTTTGACAGTGCTTTAGTTGGCAAGCCTTTTTCTCTTTTCACCTCAGTGAAATCTCAATTTTAGGCTTGCATTTTTGTTTACAGTTTCTCTATGCATCCATCCATCCAGTAAGGCACCCAACAAATGGTTGGTAAATACCTACTATGGATTTGAAGGCAGGGGGGACCATGATGAAGAATGGTTTAATTGAAGATACTCGTTTAAATTAACCTATAAGCCACAGATGAGCTACTTTACCACACTATAGCTTTTGCCTTCAGGGAGCAGAGTTTGCTGAATGTGTTCTAAGAAATTCTTCACATAATGGTTCTTTATTAAGTAGGGATTTCAGAAAAGATTTAGGAAGAATTTCTACATCTTGCTTTTTCTTTTCCATACCCTCTTCCCCAGACCCCATCATGCAAATAACAAAGTTTTTCATCTCTGTCTTTTAATAAATTAATGTCAGGGAAAAGTATTTAATCAAGATGGTACTATTTCTTTTACTGTTTTGTTTGTTTTTCAAAAAGGCCTTATTGCAAAAGCACCGTACAGAAGTAAGCAGTTGTGTGGTTCTGTCAGGTCAAGTGCACATTTGGTAAGGGGTTGGGAGTTTGATCAGTTCCATATTGTAAGTTCCAGGATTCTCTCCAACTTTAAAAATAAAGGGAACTGGATTTAGCCCACGGACAATAAGGTTGACAGAAGACTTAACGCTAATCTTTCAGTATACAAAAGAGCATTGTGTTAGTGAGAAAGAGCAGGTGTTCTTTGTTTCAACTAAGTAGGACAGGAAGCAGGATATTAAATGGAAGGGAAAATAATTTAGACAAAACAACCTCATGTGTATTGAAACACTGGCAAGTGTTACTAAGAAGGATGTAGATTTCTCTCAGAAAAATCTTTTGATTTATCTTTTCCATGCACTGAAAATATGGAGAGGCTCTCGATATTGGAGAAAATACATACTAGTTTTTAACATGTGCTAAATAAAGATTGATATGAACTAAATTCAGCCACTCTTTCTCTCAAGGTCACATAACTCTAGGAAGTACTTGAGAGTTTCACAAGGAATAGTCATTGTGAATCTTAGCTAATGTATAAAATTTCTGTCACTTGAAGGAGAAAGATAGAAAAAATGTCAACTGAATCCAAAACTAAATGTTTCTTATCAAGACAGCTTTGTGTATCTGAGGAGTTGCTCCTTTGCACATATCCTTAAGCAGCTGTGTCTCAAGGACATCTGATTGTCCACATAAAGGATTTCGGGGGGTGAGGAGGGTGCAAAGGGAAAGAGAGGGAAAGAATCGAAAGCAGTCTCCATACCCTGCATGAGCTGGACACAGGGCCTATCACACAACAGTGAGATCATGACCTGAGCCGAAATCAAGAGTCAGATGTTCAACCAACTGAGGCTCCTCTCAGAAAAAGGATGTTTAAACACAAGTGAAACCTGATTCCAGCTAATAGCAGTTTCACTGCCACCTTACACCTTTTAAAGGTGTTATTCCGAAGGCCAGATCATCTCTTAGTTGGATGTTAAGATACCCCACCGCATACTGAGTTCTGTGACTCCATCTGGGATGCATACAGATGGATAGAGGGAGATTATTCCTTACACCAGGGTATTCAAATTTGATTGCCATTCCCTGGCTTAAAAGCATCTTTTAATTGCATGTTATGGGATAACCTGTAAACCCCTTAGCAAAACCTACTTCTTTACAGACTCTACCTAGTCTTCCTTTCTGGTCTCTTCTGTCAACCCAAGCTTCCCATTTCTTCTTCACCTGAGCTGGCTTTATTCCCCCTGCATTGGCCAACAGTGCTTTTCTAGCTGAAGTGATCTTGCCTGACTTGCCCTGACTTGATCCCTTAGAACTTAGATGAGATCTTTTTCTATTCCTTAGATAGATTTTTGTCATTGAAACCATTGCATTCTGGCCTCACATAACTTGCTGAGATCTGGAGCAGTTTGCCTGTTAAACTCAGCAATACCCTTTCCGTTTTCACTGTGCTTAACCTCTCCATTGTCATTTGGCACTGATGGCTACTTCCTCCTCCCTGAAACACTGTCCAACGTGAATGTAGCACATCACCTTCTTGTTTTATTCTGCTTACTTGGCCTCTGGTCTCAGTTCTCTGATTCTCTTCCTAATTGTCAAAATTTCTTCACAAGATTCTTGTGTACTTTTTGTTTTAACACTATCATTGACTATATTCCCTATGCTGTACTTTTTATCTCTGTTACTTATTTTATAATTGGAAGTTTGTACCTCTTAATCTCCATTTATTTTGCTCATATGTCCATCTACCTCCTCTCAGCAGCCACCAATTTTCTGTATTTTAGAGTCTGAGTCGCTGTTCATTTGTTTTTTAGATTCCACCTATAAGTGAAATCATATGGGCATTTGTCTTTCTCTAAGTCATTTCAGTTAACATAATACCTTTTAGGTTCATCCATATTGTTTCAAATGGGAAGATCCCATTCTTTTTTATGGCTGTGGAATATTCCATGCATGTACTATGCATCTATCTATCGATGCATCTATCTATCCATCTATCGATGTACAGTTGGCTTGCTTTCATATCTTGGTATTGTAAATAATGCAGCAAGAGATATAGAGGTATGTATATCTTCTAGAATTAGTGTTTTTGTTTTGGCTTAGTTCCAACAGCCTCATGTCTTTGTCTTCGTTTCTTCCCCATTTCTTGCCTTGTAATTCTTTTGTGTTCTTTTAGACTCCCAAATGGAAGTAATTCCTCTATGCAGGCTGTCCTAATTCCTTCCAGAGTTGCTGGTTGCACCCGTCTTTGAGCTTGAATTGTACCGAGTATGTGTGTCTATTTTACCTGAAGACTAAAATGCAATTATTGTGGTCATGTACTCTATTTTCTTCCTCTAGGCTAAGAGATATTTATAGGAAAAAGCAGTGGATTGTTTATCTAGCCCCAGGGCCTATCTAGCCATCTTTAGTTCTTCTAGATTTTTCCCCTTAGTTTTTACATTTTTCAGATGTTATTGAAATCATTTAAAAGGCTTTAAGTGGATAGATCACAGAGTTCAAATACTGTGGTATCTACATGATATATATGACTTTGCTTTAACTAAGGTATTTTAATTAGGAAAGTAATATAGAGATGGTAGCTTATACAAATGTTAGAGCCTATGAACTCCTTTTTCTTTAAACATGATTTATTTGTGTATATTTACACTTCATTCTTAAGTTTTTTTCTTCCTGTATATTAAATTTGACAGAATTTGAAACAAAGCCTAAAAAATTGTGTTTTTCATTACACCTCAGCAAACATGGGAAGTAATGTTGATATTTTATTATGAAGAAGACACATTGGCTTTATATTTAAGATAAGGAATCATAAAATATGTGTGCCATGCTAAGTGACAAGACATTTCAAATGTTGGTGACAAAAATAAACTAGAAGAAGCAGAAATGTGTATAGAAAGGTTCAGAGAAATGAATAGCAAAGAACAGACCACTTAGCTAAATAGTAGAAGCAGCTATTTTGTACAGAACTATAATTTAATTTCGGTGTGAACTTGGAATATAGCAGAATCCCTAATCAGTTTTTATATCTGTTAAATATCTTAATTGCATCAAGTCCATATTTAACAATTGAAGTTTATTTTTTAAAAAATGTTTATTTTTGAGAGAGGGAAAAAAAAGACACCGAGTTTGAGTGGGGGAAGGGCAGAGAAGGAGGGAGACACAGAATCCAAAGCAGGCTCCAGGCTCTGAACTGTCAGCACAGAGCCGGATGTAGGGCTCAAACTCACAAACTGTGAGATCGTGATCTGAGCTGAAGTCAAGCGGTTAACTGACTGAACCACTTAGGCACTCCAGGTTTTTTTGTTTTGTTTATTTTTGAGAGAGAGCTTGAGATAGGAGCAGAAAGGGAGGGAGGGAGAGAATCCAAAGCAGGCTCCACGCTGTCAGCACAGTGCCCAACATGGGGCTCAAACCCAGGAAACCATGAGATCATGACCTGACCCCAAATCAAGAGTCAGACACTTAACTGACTAAACCACCCAGGCACCCCTGTATAAGGTTATTATCAGGTAAAACATCTTCTCTTAAAATTTTTAAGTGCTTATCTGTGAAAGAAGACACATGAAGCAAAACTGTTAATGTTCTACTTAGGATACTACGAAATGCTGTGACAAACATTTCACTCCTAAACAGTAACACCTGTAGAACAGTTTACTGTGGACATTACTGATACATGGAGTAGATTCCTCCACGTAGTGATTCAGGACTCTAGTTTCTTCCATTTATGGCTCTCATTTCCTAGAGCATTATCATCTTTGGATTTGGCTAGCAGATGAGTAAAGAGGGATGAAGAAGGCATACTTGTACCTTAATGATTTTTTCTCCAAAGTGACACCACTTGTCTTCATATTCCATTAGCTAGAACTTTGATGTAAGAGGAGCTAGAAAACATAGCCTCTGGCTGACTAGCTGCTTCTAGCAACAGCTCTATGCTAACGAAAGCATGAATCCTGGTTAACAGATGATTGGCCATAGTTCATCCCTATAGCCAAAGATGAGAACGATTGTGGCACCCTGCCTCCTACATACAGAACACATTCTCTTCAACGCAAGGGAGCCAACCCAAAGCGTCATCCAGTCCAGCACCTCCATCAGGCCCAGCTGTGGCTCTTTGCAGCCTGGTGACCTAGGAACTAAAGTTCATGCTTAACTACCTACAGCTCCACCTCCCCTCCCCACTCTGTCCGAGCACAAATCCAGTCTCCAGCAGTGGGACAGTAACAAGAGCGCTCCAACCAAGTGTCCCATTTGAAAAAAGGTAAAGTAGAAAACACATAGTAATAACTCTCCATTGACAATCCTGACATCCTGTCCTGGCAGGCACTGTGAAGATGCCCTGTCCTGGCAGTGTTGAGGATCTCTTGACTAGACCCTCGTTATGCATCTGAAAAAAGAACTCCTTTGTCCTTTATCCTCCGTGGCCCTTGGGCCTTACACATTGGGAGCTGCTGCTTGTCAGTTATCATCCGTGGTGACATCATATGGAGGAGCACTTCATGCTTGTGCAATTTTGGAACCTGGAAACTATTTACAGCCATTGTTAAGACTAAGTTCAGGGTTGGGGCGCCTGGGTGGCTTAGTCAGTTAAGCGTCCGACTTTCGCTTAGGTCATGATCTCGCGGTTCGTGGGTTCGAGCCCCGCGTCGGGCTCTGTGCTGACTGCCACCTCAGAGCCTGGAGCCTGTTTCGGTCTGTGACTCCCTCTCTCTCTGACCCTCCCCTGCTCACGCTGTGTGTCTCTCTCTCTCCTAGAAATAAATAAATAAATAAATAAATAAATAAAGACTAAGTTCAGGGTTTATTCACCAGTAATCCATTTAGAAACAATACATCCCATATGCCTGGATCTTCATTGGTTACATGTGTCAGTGTTTCTTCTTGACAGACAATTGCAGGTCTTTCAAAGGGAGGGAATGTAACACAGGGAATTGGCTTCAAATGTGATAGAAAGAACAGAGCTACCAACGAAATGACAGTGAGTAAACCGAGACTGACAAAATGAGAAATTTTGCACATCTTAGGAATAGAAGGGCAATGGAAGGAGGTGATATCATCAGATAGTATCTGAGCTCTTAGCTCTGATAACAAGAAACTGTGAACTCTCTGAGGGATCTGAGTCATCTGTATTCTTTTACCTTTTGTGTCCCCATATAATGAGCCCTCACATGTTTAACTAAACAAAGATAAATAGTAAATCCTTCCACTGACTTCATTTAGAAATACCCATTAGGAATCTAAAATGTGGCAGAAATGATGGTATTCAATAGCGAGATGATCCTTAATTAATTTGTGGATCAGATGCAATTAGTTGTTTGGGGACTTTATTTAGTAACTGTCATCAGTATTTAGAGAATGAGAAATTGTCAAAAGTTTTTATTTAAATCTCTTCCTGTATAAAACTTTTGGAGTTTGGAACAACACCAGTTTTTGTGTAAACATAGAAGGAAGAATTAAAAAGGAATAAAGTATGTAGGTGACTCATGCCAAAATAAATTGGGGTGGGGGGAGGATGATGTAGCTTTCCAGAATTGCTAGGGAAATGGAAGCCATACCTTCAGATGTTAGATCTACAGCTCGGTCTTAGTCCTTGTTTCATTTTTGGAATCATCCTCTGAGTTGGTAATCACATTATTTTGTCTACTGGTTTGAGCCAAAAATTATCACTTTTTAAGAACTGTCATTTAAGAAAGAATCTGTACAGTATTCCATTGGATAATTTAGCAGTCCACAGAGAACTAATTCTATAATGTAGTTTCTGAAAGTATCCTATAAATACCATTTTCTCTGTTACTGGATGTGCCTTTATATACTCAAGTGTATGGATATGCTGGATTCAACTCAACTGTGGCTTTTAGGTTAGGCTAGAGAAAAGTCTCAAAATAGTAGATACATTTAACAACTTGGAAGTTGAGAATAGTTTAGAAACTTTTTTTTTTTTAAGTTTTATTTATTTCTGAGAGAGACAGCGTGAGTAGGGGAAGGTCAGAGAGAGAGGAAGATACAGAATCCTTAACAGGCTCCAGGCTCTGAGCTAGCTGTCAACACAGAGCCCGACACAGGGCTTGAACCCACGAATTGTGAGATCATGTCCTGAGCTGAAGTCAGATGCTTAACCAACTGAGCCACCCAGGCACCCCTAGTTTAAGAAGCTTTTATGACTGTTGACTTTCCAAGAGAGAAAAAGAGCTTTGCTTAAAAATTTCTTTGTGAATAGTTCCACTTTACACAGAAATGAAGAACTTTTTTTTAAACCAGAGCATGCCAAGTTTAGTTGCCGTGTTTTGCTTTTAAAAACATTTTAGCATACCTGAGCATGTTTATAATTCTTCCATTTACATAGAAACTTCAGGTTTGTTTACTTCTCACATTGGTATAAAATAAGAGTAGCTTAAAATATACTGCATTTCTTTTTGTTTTTAATTTTAGAGCATATGTGCAAGCAGGGGAGAGGGACAGAGGGAGACAGAGAATCTTACGCAGACTCCACTCTCAGCAAGGAGCCCAACGTGGGGCACAGTCCCATTACCTGGGATCATGACATGGACCAAAATCAAGAGTCGTACGTTCCAGCCGACTGAGCCCCCCAGGCACCCCTATACTGCATTTCAAATCTTTATCCTTCAGGATATAGTCCTCCCGTTTAAAAATATCAAGGCTTTGATATAAGCTGTGTCTAAATGTTCTAACGAGGGGGAGGTACATGGTTTTATTCACAGACATTGCTTAGATAGTGAGCTTGGTTCCAGAGTTCTGCAAGAAAATGGATATCATGATAAAGTGAGTTCAGTGAATTTTTTGGTTTCTCGTAAAGTTACATTTGCGCTGTACTGTAAGCTGTTATGTGTGCAGTAACATTGTCTTTTAAAAGTACATACCTTGGGGCACCTGGGTGTTCAGTCAGTTAAGCATCCGACTCTTTTTCAGCTCAGGTCATATCCTCACAGGATATGCATCAAGCCCTGTGTTGACCATATGGAGCCTGCTTAGGATTCTCTCTCTCCCCCTCTCTCTGCCCCTCTTCTAATAGGTGTCTCTGCTTCTCTCTCTCTCTCTCTCCCTCTCTCTCCCTCCCTCTCTCTCCCTCCCTCTCTCTCTCTCCCCCTCTCTCCCTCTCCCTCTCTCCCT
>NW_027531893.1:1856240-1858649 GCF_008692635.1 Crocuta crocuta
CCCCTTTCTCACTCACATACATAAACAAACTGTAAAAAAAATATATATATACTTTAATTAAATAATACTTACTACTGAAAATGCTAACCATCATCTGAGCTTTCAGAAAATTATAACCTTTTTTTTTTTTTTTTCCTGGTGGAGGATCCTGCCTTGATGTTGATGATTTCTGAATGGTCAGGGTGGGGTGACCCTGATAACGTCTTAAAATAAGATAAATGAAATTTGCCATATTGATTGACATTTCCTTTCATCAGCAATTTCTCTAGCCTGTCATGTTGTTTGATAGCATTTTACACACAGTAGAATTTCTTTCAGAATTACATTCAGTCCTTTTGAACTCTGCCACTGCTTAAGTGGCGAAATCTGTGTAGTATTCTACATCTTTTGTTGTCAATTCAACAATCTTCACAACATCTTCTTTAGGAGTAGA
This sequence comes from Crocuta crocuta, assembly GCF_008692635.1. Classification (NCBI taxonomy): domain Eukaryota; kingdom Metazoa; phylum Chordata; class Mammalia; order Carnivora; family Hyaenidae; genus Crocuta; species Crocuta crocuta. The sequence continues at coordinate 1,856,674 of NW_027531893.1, forward strand.
TTCCATCTCAAGGAACCATTTCCTTTACTCATCCGTATAAAGTACCTCCTTACCTATTAAAGTGTGATCGTGAGTTTACAGCCATTTGTACTATGGCTCTTTCTTTCACTTGAACGCTTACAAGCCATTGGTGGGTAATTGGTCTAATTTCAATATTGTTGTGTCTCAAGGAATAGTTGGTCAGTCACGTTTTCAGGTTCCACTTCTGGTTCTCTTGTTGTTTCCACCACATCTGCAGTTACTTCCTCCACTGAAGTCTTAAAATCATCCAGAATTGGAATCGACTTCTTCTGAACTCCTGCTACTGTTATTTTGACCTCTTTTCATGAATCCTAGATGTTCCTAATGGCATCTAAAATGGTGATTGCGGAGCACACAGGTGACTCTGTCAGTTATGCATCTGACTATTGATTTCAGCTCAAGTCATGATTTTGGGGTCGTGGGATCAAGCCCTATGTTGGGCTCTGTGTTGACGGTGAGGAGCCTGCTTGGGATATTCATTCATTCATTCTCTCTCTGTCCCTCTCCCTCTCCCCGCTTCTCCTGCTTGTGCGTGTGTTCTCTCCCCCCGCGCCCCCCAAAATAAATAAGAAATGGAGAGGCCTTCCAAGAAGGTTTTCAATTTACCTTGCCTAGACTCATCACAGTAATCATTATTTAGGCCAGCTTTAGCCTTATGAAATGTTTTTTTTAAATAAGACTTCAAAGTGAAAATACTCCTTGACCCTTGGGCTACAGAACGAACGCTGTGTTAGCAAGTGTGAAAATAACAGTAATCCCATTGTCTATCTCTGAAAGAGTTCTTGGGTGACCAGGTGCATTGTCATTAAGAAGTGATATTTTGAAAGAATCTTTTTTCCTGAGCAGTAGTTGTCAGCAGTCGGCTTAAGATAGCCACAAAACCATGGTATCCACAGATGTGCTGTTATCAGGGCTTTGTTACTCCATTTACAGAGCTCAAGCAGAGTAGATTTAGCATAATTCTTAACAGTCCTAGGATTTTTGGAACAGTATATGAGCTTTGGCTTCAATTTAAAGTTACCAGCTGCATTAGCCCCTAACAAGAGAGTCTGCCTGTTGCTTTGGTGCTTTGAACCCAGCAATTGCCTTCTCCTCTCTATGAAAGTCTAAGATGTCACCTTCTAATGTAACACTGTTTCATGGATGTTGAAAATCTGTTGTGTAGTATAGCCACTTTTATTATCCAGATCTTCTGGGTAACTTGCTGCAGCTTCTCCATCAGCACTAGCTGCTTGACCTGGTGCCTTTCTGTTACAGAAATGGTTTTTTTCTTTAAAGGTCATGAACCAACCTCTGCTAGCTTTATGCTTTTCTTCTGCAGCTTCACCTGTCTAAGCCTTCTTAGAATTAAAGAAAGGGGCTTGCTCTGGATTAAGGTTTGGCGTAAGGGAATGTTGTGGCAACTTTGATCTTCTATCCAGATCATGAAAACTTTCTCCATATCAGGAAGAAGGGTGCTTTGCTTTGTCATTTGTGTATTCACTGTATAAAAGTGTATACACTTTTAATTTCCTGCAGGAACTTTTCTTTTGTGCTCTTGGTTCTTTGGCCCAAGAGACCAAGTGTTCAGTCTCTCCTGGCGTATGTCATGCCTTCCTCACTAAACTGAGTTATTTCAAGCTTTTGATTTAAAGTGAGAGACATGTGGAGCACCTGGGTGGGTCAGTCGGTTGAACATCCAACTTTTGATATGATCTCATGGTCAGGTTATAATCTCATGGTTTTTGAGTTCAGTCCCCACGTTGGGCTCTGCACTGTCAGTGCAGATTTAGGATTCTCTCTCCACCTTTCTCTCCACCCCTCTGCCACGTGCACAGGTGTGTGTGCTTGCTCTCTGTCTCTCACTTTCAAAATAAATAAAAATTTAAAAAGGTAAATAGATGTGCGACTCCGTCTTTCACAAGGGTTTTTATCTTAGTTTCAGTATTGTTGTGTCTCAGAGAACAGGAAGTCCC
>NW_027531893.1:1858660-1967314 GCF_008692635.1 Crocuta crocuta
CCCAGGGGGAGGGAGGGAGGGGGGAGGGGGGAGAGAGAGAGGGAGAGAAGAGAGAGAGAGAATAAGCAATTGGTAAAGCATTTAGAAAACACATATTTATCAGTTAAGTTCAGTGTCTTGTGTGGGAGTGCTCTGTGATGCCCCAAAGCAATTATGTTAGTAACATCACAGTTCTTCACTGATCATAGATCACTATAACAAATATAATGTAAAAGCTTAAAATACTACGAGAATTACCAAAACTTTACAGAGACGTGAAGTGAGCAAATTCTGTTGGAAAAAGGGCAGCAACAGACGTACTCGGCACAGGATTGCCATAGACCTTCAATTTATAAAACGCAGTATGTGTGGAGCACAATAAAGTGAAATGCAGTAAAACAAAGTATGGTTGTATGGCATGTAAGATATGAAGAGTAAGCTTGTCTTTTCTGTGTTGGCTTTGTAAAGCTATAGTGTTTAAAAACGTCACTTGGAAATTTGGAAATTTTATTAAAAATAATTACTTTGTGACGGTGCCTGGGTGGTTCAGTCAGTTAAGCATGTAACTCTTAATTTCAGCTCTTGTCATGATCTCATGGTTCGTGGCCTTGAGCCTCATGTCAGGCTCTGCAATGACAGCACAGACCCTGCTTGGGATTCTCTCTTCTTTGCCTGCACGTGCCAGTCTCTCCCTGCCCCTGCCGCAAAAATAATTAAATAAGTAATTACTTTGTGTCATTGTAATATTTATAGTTCTGAAAGCATCAGGAAAAAAATCCTTTGGCGTTGATCTAGGACAGAATATGTGCTATGATATCAGTCTTTTCCATCTCTAATTGCGTTGATTTCCTTCAACGCTGTTTTACAATGCAAATATTAAAGCATTAGCTATATTTTCGCTGCCTAGAATAATTGGTTTTACTTTTTAAACATGCTGTCTGTAATTTCAAAAACATACGGCTTTCTGACCTCCTTCGTCCTGAGGAGTTTAGAATAGTCTTGAAATTACAGGTGTCTAACAAGTATTTCTCAGTTGTCAATTCAGCTGCAGCCTTTGTGTTCTTACCTCATTAGGAAGTGACATAGGAAGAAAACTCGTTATGTGATAATATGAAAACACATATTTGTCAAAAAGATAAATGAGGCTGTATTGAAAACCCATCTGTGGCGGAGGGGGTCAAGTGGTTTAGACACATTTGGGTGTGACACTTTCTTTTTATACAGGAAAACAGAAGACTTCTCTTTCAATCCTTAGACATTGAATTGTGCACTTAAATGTGTTTTTTTTTGTTTGTTTTGTTTTTTGTTTTTTGTCTTTTGTAGGTGATATTATACCCAACTTCTAATAGCTCCAAGTCAGCTGAATTGCACCGAATGATAGTTCCCAAAAATAGCCAGGACTCTGACTTAAAGATCAAATTAGCAGTGCGAATGGATAAACCACCACATATGAAACATAGTGGGTGAGTGTGTACTTGAAGATGTTTTTCTCCTGAATTATTGGATTTCATTTCAATGTATCACTTTTGTCAGTTTACCGACAGAGAAGGTATATCATGAAATTCCGCCCCCCCACAATGACATTTACAGGTTTACTTAATTTTTTAAACTCCTAGATGCTTTTATAGCTAAATACATGTGTATTTTTACTGTGTGCATGCTAACATAATATTGGTAATTGATTGCGTTGCTATTCCATATCACACGTGTCAATGAAGAGCAGTGATAGATGGAGATCACTTCTAAGACATACTCTTCAGAATATAATAATAATGGAAACAAGCATGGCATTCAGCTCTCCAGTAGCTAAACTTACATAAAATATATTAAAGCTAAAATGCCATTCACATATAACTCAGGAGACGGTGAAAGGTGTGTCCGGGAGGGATGTGAGTGTTCATCCAGTGTGTGAGGGAAAGCTAAACCAATGCTGGAGGGCAGGCCAGAGTGCAGGACCCCTCTCCTGTGGACCACCATGGGTCACAGCAACCTTCTTCATCTCTGCCAGGGCTCCTTTTTCCCTGTAGCTGGTGAGGTAATAGGTCTGAACTCTTGAATACAATAAAATGAGGGTTTTTGTTTTTTGTTTTTTTTTTAAAAATACCTAGGTCTTGCTCAGATTAACTCTGTAGAACTCACCACGGTCAAATCCCAGCACAGAGTTGTTAGCTATTCGGAAAGCATGTGATCTTTTTTCACAAGGGAGAAAAGCAGTCACTCAAGTGGCTCCGCCTGAGATAAGCAACCGACGTGAGTCTAAGAAAGTACATTCCTATACGGAGAGGTGTCGTCTGCTGGCTTTGGAACCAGATCACCAGCACTGTAGCAGAGGTCACTGAGGGGTCCACAAGATAAGGATTCTTTGGATGACCAACACGGGACTGAGGACTACATTGCTTCCCTGGTTTGGATGGGCAGTTTATGCAGTGTCAGAAGGAGTCTCACTGACAGGAAAGACCGCTCAGAGGGTGGGCTCTTTGGAAGGAAACCATAATTTGGGTATTTCCCATGACGGCATCTTCAGTACAGTGTTGCAAACTAGAGTCTGACTATGACTCTGCTCATGATGTAGGTGGAATTTGTGGGATTTAATATTTTGAGTTCTTCTTTCTCATCCATCCATCTCCCTACTCACCACTGATTGATTTAGCAGGCATGTACTGAGCACTTACTCTGTTCCACCCAGAGCAAACAGTGAGACACCATCTCAGGCCTAAGGGAAGTGGCTAGTCAAGGATTCAGGCTTGTGTACAAGTAGCTATAATAGTGATGTTAGTCATAAAAATCCCACAAGACACCTGACTTTTGAGATACAACTTGAAGCATGAATTCAGGTGGGTAGTGAGGAGGAAGAGCATCCCAGTCACATGACCTAGCATATCCATAGCCAAGAGTTCTGAAAGGGCTGTTAGCCAATGAAGACAAGTTGGGTGCAGTTAGCATAGAGTGCTTTGAGACAAGAGAGTTAGAATACTACTGCCCTAAAGTGCTTAGAGAGTAGTAGAGCCTAGATTTAGATAAAAAGGAACATAATATATTTCCGGCACTGCAGTTCTCTCTACTATTTTTGCATCAGTCTCTTTTGATGAATGGCACCATAAGAAATTAGAACCTATGTATTATAACTCCAACAGAGTCCTTAATTTACAAATGTCCAGCACCATGGTGAATACCCCTGGAGCCTTCCAGTTGTCCCAAGAACCAAGATTAAAATGAGGTTGGGCACATGGCAAATTCTGTATCTTTTCACCTCTGTGGAAAGAAAGCCCTGCTCTCATCTTTGGCAGTTTCTTCCTTTAGAATGTTCTAGGGCAGATCAGACAATCCAGCCCCCTCCCAAGACTTGATTTGTTGTTGTTTGCTTTTCTTTTTTCTTTTTAATCACTCTTTTGCACTTAAGAAAAACTGGTTTATATCCTATCTCTGAGCCCCTGACTAAATCAGGATCCCCCAGATGTTTCTGGAGTTGACATCTGTCCAAGACTCCTGGTGAAGGGGATCACCACAGAGAATATATCTTAGTCTCTCAATTTAATATAGAAAGCCCCAGAACTCACCGTGAATTCAAATGAGGAATGCTTCATATCTATCCACATCAATTATCATGTCCCATTCCTAAACAATACCAACAGACATTACTAGATACTCAGGTGTCTCTGCCGTAGATAGTATGTAAAAAGAAGGAATTCTAGAACTGAAAATATCAGTGAGGCTATTCTCCTAGTTGGAATGCTATGCAACATAATTAAAAATATCCTATTTCATAATAATGGTTCCCTAAAAACTAATTTAATACCAATATTGGACATAAACATAATGATGATCAATCAGAATTCAAGGTTTTCAACATTGCTATGAAAGTTTATCCCCAGGGCCAAGCACGGATGCTGACTACAGATGCCTGTTGGGTTCCTCAGTGCTTATGGAAACACCCAAATGTTTTGAATATCACCCTTGTGTATGTGGGCAAACATGATTTGACCTACCTTATAACTATATTCATCTTTTTCTGCAGCATTTCATACATGGATTTTACTGAACCTAATTACATTTAAGAAGAGAAAGTCCACTAACCTTTTTCTTCCAAGTACTCTATCATATGCCAAAGCGATAATAGGATATGAGTAGTAGATTAATAGCATTTTGCTTTGGGGCTGGATTGTGTTCTGTCAATAATTCATCCTATAATGAATAATTAACACATGAATAATGAATAATTGAAAAAGAGACGAGTCAAGTTAAAAAAAAAAGATTAATTTATCTTTAAATTATGGCAAACCCCTCTTACAGAGAGCATTGTCAAGTGGATTAAACAGTAAATTGGGAGGGTTATGGGTTTTTATTTTCAAAGCACTTTGAGAACTAGACTTTGAAATTCCCTGAGTCTTTAGTTGTAAAAAACCTTTTGGAATTTTTAAATAATATGGGTATCTCTTATGTGAACTATTGGAACATAAAAACAGATGAATATTCATCACGTGTGTACAGCACCTGTGTGGTCCCTAAATATTTTATCAATGTTTTTTTCCATTTTTTTGTATCCCTAACCAACTGCAATAGGTAAGAAACTCCTACCTGTTCGAATCCAGTGCTCCCCATGGTGTGCAGTCAGGGATAGATATTAATATAGTGATGGTGAAAATAATAGTGTGTTTCTTAGAGTTTTAGGGGAAAATATTGCAATAAGTTGCATTCCTAAGTTGAAAAGTAAAGAGTCCTGAACACCAGTTACATAAATTATAATTTTCATATGAAAAATACCTAATGGGCGCCTGAGTGGCTCGGTTGGTTAAGCATCTGACTTCACTTAGGTCATGATCTCGCAGTTCATGAATTCAAGTCCCACATCGGGCTCTCCACTCTCAGCGCACAACCCGCCTCAGATCCTCTGTCTCTCTCTCCCTGCCCCTACTCTGCTCAAACTCTCTGTCTCTTAAAAATAAACAAACATTAAAAACAAGAAAAACACATAAAATAAATGTGTTTGGTTCTCAACTGTTGCATTTAAATAACCTTTTTTAAGCAGTAAAGTATATCTGATCTAAAGCTTATGTTTCTGATAACTAATGAGTCCATGACTATACGTTGTAGTTTTTTTTAAGTAGTATTGACTACATGCAAATAAAAATACATTTAATTTGGATAAAATAAAGATGATTTCATTCTTTTAAAACCAAACTGGGCATTACCAAATGACATTTGATTTAAAAAAAAAAAAAAAGACTCATTTATTCTTTTGGAATATATTCCTATAAACTAATTATGTAAACTCATATAAATCTGTTAAGTGAATTACCAGCTAGGTTTTGAATGGTTAAATAATTAATATCCATTTTTTACATTTATTTTCCTGCTTTTTTGGATAGCTGGAAGACAGAAGTGTTCTAGAACAAATGGACTATCCTTTAGCATAGCCTAGTGGCAAAATAACGGTATTAACTCAGAAAATGCTACTTTTTTTTTTTTTTTTACTAAGTAACATTTTCTTAATTCAGAGTTTATTTTTGCAATCAAAAGACAATAAAATGGAGCTAAATAAAACAAATTATTTATTATGGCAATTAAGTCTGCAATGGAAAAGGAAAAAGATGAAAATTAAATTGCCACAAATATGCAGAAGCATAAGACCAGAGTCTGTCTATCCGAGGTCTGCGTGCACCTGTTTCTTTTTTGTTTTGTTATGTTCTGTTTTTTTAATAACGAACATGAATGAGAACTTGATGCGTGTCTAACCGTAGGAGAGTTTTGTCACAGTTAAGAGCTGGTAAGTTCAGAGCTGGTAAGATAAAAGATTAGCCAAATCACTGCCCTATAAATCTCCTGTTTCTCTTTGTGCAGAGTCATGCTTGGCTCTTCAAACATTTGGGGATCAAATAGATGTATCAAAACATTTTGTAATTGTCATTTATAAGTCTCTGTTTAATTTATATCCCCAAAGTTTAAAAGGCCCCAGGCCTGCTTCTTGCTGCCAGGAGAGACCGGAGTTGGGATCGCAGCAGGAAGAACAGCGTGACCACCAAGCTGGCCGCAGCCTTAATATGCCAAGCTTTCCCATAGGGTCGGCAGCCGCACGCTCAGGGGCTGCCGTGTTAGGCTGTCAGACGTGGCATTTGCTCTTAACGTGAATGGACTGCACTGTAATAAAATTGGATTGTTTATGATTTTAAGGTTTATGATCTTCAATTAGTTTGGGGGATAGTCTGATGATCAAAGGGAGGGAAAAAATCTTACTTATGTCAAGATGGCATTTGCTTTCAGGGTCCAGGCCTTACAGAAAGGACATGTCTGTTTTTTCCCTGGAAAAAAAAAATTCTCATTTTACGTTGACCTTTTAGAATGATTTTCCTACATGTCCTAGTCTAAAATAGCCATGTTTTGACATTTGAACCTTTACATAGGTCTATTTGCCTTCCCAATTCGAATTTACCTCATTCAGACTTACTCTCATTTTGTAGAAATCTTCTTAGTGCCTTGCCAAAACCTCTGACCAAGTATTTGCTGGGTTCTTAATAAATGAATGGTTCCTTTTCCAAATACAGCTCTCAGAAGAGAAGTCTGTCTGTGGTACTTTATAAACATCACTGTAACTGTTGTAGAGTGACAAAAAGAATAAGCCCTAAAGGCAGCTTTGTTTTTCTGGATACCTTATATTCATGTCCCTCTCTGTGTGCTAATTTAAAGCATTAAGCACTGTATTTTTCATTTTAATTTACTGATGCCTAGTTATGTAATAGTCATAGAAACAGTTTCAGTCATGGCTTTAATGATCCTTAAACGTGTTTTAACTTCTACTCCTTTGCAAAAACTTCTCTGATTTCTCCTGTAATAAATTAGTTTGCCTTTAACTTTAAGCTTAAATGTGGCTTTCTCTCTCGAGATTTTTCTCCAGGGAGTGACATCTTATTTTATTTTTTGTGCATCAAATAACTGTTTTTTGGGGCTTTTGGGGGTTTTTTAAATTTGTTTTTTGTTTTTTGCTTTTAGGCATCCTGCAGGGTCCTATCTGAGCATCTTATTTTTTTTTAATGTTTTATTTATTTTTGAGAGACAGAGAGAGAGACACAGCGTGAGCAGGGGAGGGTCAGAGAGAAAGAGGGAGACACAGAATCCAAAGCAGGCTCCAGGCTCTGAGCTGTCAGCACAGAGCCCGATGCGGGGCTCGAACCCACAAACCATGAGATCATGACCTGAGCCGAAGTCGGACACTTAACCGACTGAGCCACTCAGGCGCCCCCCTATCTGAGCATCTTAAAAGCGTGTCAGACCAAATAATTAAAAGTAGAATTGAAGTCTTTTAAAATATTTTCTTTCAGGAATGACAGACCGTATTCATAAGTTATCCTAATGAATTTGGGGCACTTCTTAAAAACTTACAATGCAAACTATTTAGGAATACTTTAAAATAATTTAAAATAATTTATAAACAGATATCTCTCCCCATTACATTAGAACAGTTCCATCTCCTTCATCGATGTCTTTTATCATACAGGTTTTTTATTTCTTTGGCCCCATCCCCAAATTTTAAAATATCATCACTGATGAGTTTATAAAATCAAAGCTTTTGGGCTTGTTAAATGAGTGTTGTGGGAGCTCAGGAAAAATTTGGACATTATTTAAAGATTTTTACTTGTAATTGATTCCCCAGGGGCATGACTGATAGTGAAGGCGGAGGATAGTACAGTCGTCAGTGTGTGCAGCAAGTGCTGCTGGGAGAGCCAGGACACTGGGTTTGGGTCTCAGTTCTGCCTCTGACTTGGATAAGTCATTGCACCTGTCATGGCCTGGTTTCATAGATTGCTAAAGGGCATCAGACTAGAACATTTGGGTTTTTTTGTTTTTTAATTTATTTTTTTTTTACAAATAGTTTATTGTCAAATTAGTTTCCACATAACACTCAGTGCTCATCCCCACAAGTGTCCTCCTCCATGCCCATCCCCCCTCCCCCCCACATCCATCAGTCCTCAGTTTTTGTCAGCATTCAAGAGTCTCTCATGGTTTGCCTCTCTCCCTTTTCCCCACCATTTCCCCCCTTCTTCTCCCCCTTGTTCCTCCGTCAAGTTCCTCCTAATCCTCCTATACGTGCAAACATATGATATTTGTCCTTCTCTGCCTGACTTATTTCACTCAGCATAACACCCTCAAGGTCCATCCATGTTGCTACACATGGCCAGATTTCATTGTTTCTCATTGCCATGTAGTATTCCATGGTATAGATAAACCACATCTTCTTGATCCATTCATCTGTTGATGGACACTTAGGCTCTTTCCATGTTTTAGCTATTGTGGAGAGTGCTGCTGTGAACATTGGGGTACATGTGCTCCTATGCCTCAGCATTTCTGTATCCCTTGGGTAAATTCCTAGCAGTGCTATTGCTGGGTCATAGGGGAGTTCCAGACTAGAACATTTGAATGGTCCCTTCAGCCCCTCAGAAATTTATGATTTAGCAAATCATCTCCTCCCTCACCTCTCCGGGAGCATATTCCACTCTTTCCCTGTATGCCCTCCATACACAGGATGTTCAGAATTTGAGGAGAATAGAGGCAAGCCTGAGAAGGTAAGACATTTGGGGATTCATTTGAATCTTCTCAAGATAAGGAAGTATGAAAACTGAAGCATCAGGCTGTTTTTATATAAAAGTAATTTTGAAAAGTACACATCATAGAATTGCTTATAGTTTGATAGTATTAAAACACAGATGCATGTAAAAATTCAGAAATGGAATGTACTAAATATACTAAATAGAATAATGCAACTGGGGTGAAATTTTCTTTATTTTACAAATTTTTTGTGATATAATTATACTATTATGAAAGAATGCAATAATCAAATGAAAGATCAAATTAGGTTTTCTTTAATTAGAAGTGGATAATCACTGGGGAGTCTGGGTGGCTCAGTCGTTAAAGCATCTGACTTCAGCTCAGGTCAAAATCTCACAGTTTGTGCTTTTGAGCCTCGCGTCCAGGTTCCCAGTGGGAGCCTGGAGCCTGCTTTGGATTCTGTGTCTTCCTCTCTCTCTACTCCTCCCCTACTTGTACTCCCTCCCTCCCTCTCTCGCTGTCTCTCTCCCCCTCTCTCTCCCCCTCCCTCCCTTTCTCTCTCTCTCAAAAATAAACACTTAAAAAAGGTAGATTATCAGATATTTGGTAAAACTAATTTATTAGGGAAATTCATTTGAGGGGACTCCTTAAAATGATCCTTGAAAGACTCCTGTCCATTCAATGTTTGTCGTATTATTTTTTTTAAGTTTATTTATTTTGAGATCGCATGAATGAATCTGGGAGGGGCAGAGAGGGAGGGAGAGAATCCAAGCAGGCTCCTTGCTGTCAGCCCAGAGCCCCGGGCAGGACTCCTCACGAACCATGAGATGGTGACCTGAGCCAAAATCAGGAGTTGAGACACCTAACCAACCATCTGATAACTTAAAGAGTCAGAGTGTCCTAGGAACATGAGCTCGGGAGCCAGACTGCCTCCCTCCATAGCCCGGCTTCACCCATAGCTATGGGATCTTCGGAAAGTTATTAAACCTCTCTGTGCCTCAGTTTCTTCATCTGCAAAATGAAAATGTTAGTAGAACCTACCTCATAGAATTGCTTAGAGGAGGAGTATTTTTTTTAATTTCAATGTAATTTGCATACAGTGTTCTATTGGTTTCAGGTGTACAACACAACTTTAACAATTCTATACATTACTCAGTGCTCATCACGGTAACTGTATTCATCATCTTTCCCCATACAACGTTATTCCAGTATTGTGTGATGCTATACCTTTTATCTCCATGAATTTATTTTATAACCAGAAGTTTGTACCTCTTAACCCTGTTTATTTCACTCATCGTCTCATCCGCTTCCCCTCTGGGAACCACTAGTTCCCAGGATCTGTATTTTTGGAGTCTAGGTTTTTTTCTTTGTTCGTTTATTTTTTTTAGATTCCACATATAAGTGAAATGGTAGGGTGGTTGGCTTCCTCTGACTTCAGTTAGCGTAATACCCTTTAGGTCTATCTTTGTTGTTGCAAATGGCAAGATCTCATTCTTTATGGCTGAATAATATTCCATTGTATATAGATACCACATCTTCTTTATTCAACACGAGTTGCTTTCATATGTTGGCTATTCTAAAACTGCAGTAAAGTAAGCATGTATATGTCTTTTTTTGATGAAAAATGATAATCTTTTTATTACAACTGACATTGGCTATTATTCATATTTCATTAAACCTATGTTTTCTCTTTTGTAACATCTCATTTCATTCTTTTTTTTAACATCTCATTTCATTCTTTTTTTAATTTATTTTTTAATTTACATCCAGTTAGTTAGCATATAGTGCAACAATGATTGCAGTAGATTCCTTAATGCCCCTCACCCAGTAGGCCGTCCCCCCTTCCACATCCCCTCCAGTAACCCTCTGTTTGTTCTCCATATTTAAGAGTCTCTGATGGTTGGTTGGGTTTTTTTGGTTTTTTTGTTTTTTGTGTTTTTTTTTTCTAGGAGAGAGAGACAGCGCGAGCAGGGGAGGGTCAGAGAGAGAGGGAGACACAGACTCTGAAATAGGCTCCAGGCTCTGAGCTGGCAGTCAGCACAGAGCCCGACGCGGGGCTCGAACCCACGAACCGCGAGATCATGACCTAAGCGAAAGTCGGACGCGTAACCAACTAAGCCACCCAGGCGCCCCGAGTCTCTGATGTTTTTGTCCCCCTCCATGTTGTTGTATTACTTTTGCTTCCCTTCCCTTATGTTCATCTGTTTTGTATCTTAAAGTCCTCATATGAGTGAAGTCATATAATTGTCTTTCTCTTACTAATCTCTCTTAGCATGATACCCTCTAGTTCCATCCACATAGTTGCAAATGGTAAGATTTCATTCTTTTTGATTGCCAAGTAATACTCCATTGTTTATATATCTTCTTTATCCACTCATCCATCGATGGACATCTGGGCTCTTTCCATACTTCAGCTATTGTTGATAGTGCTTTAAAAATTTGGGTACATGTGCCCCTTCGAAACAGCTCACCTGTATCCCTTGGATAAATACTTAGTAGTGCATTTGCTGGGTCATAGGGTAGTTCTATTTTTAATTTTCTGAGGAACCTCCACACTGTTTTCCAGAGTGGCTGCCCCAGTTTGCATCCCCACCAGCAGTGCAAGAGATCATCTTTCTCCGCATCCTCGCCAACATCTGTTGTTGCCTGAGTTGTTACTGTTAGCCATTCTGACAGGTGTGAAATGGGCAAAAGACATGAATAGACACTTCTCCAAAGAAGACATCCAGACGGCCAGCTGCACATCAATGAGATACCACATATGTCTTTTCAAATTAATATTTTTGTTTTCTTTTGGTAAATCCCGAATAGTGGAATTACTGGATTTTATGGAGTTTGTTTTTTTTTTTATTTTCTTGAGGAACCTCCAATCATTTATCCACAGTGGCTGCCAACAATTTATATTCCTACCAACAGTTTATGATGGTTCCGTTTTCTCCCCAACATCACCAATACTTGATACTTCTTTTGGATATTAGCCATCTGACTGGTGTTAGGGGATACCTTATTGTGGTTTTGATTGGCCTTTCATTGATGATTAGTGATCACCAAGACCTTTTCAGGTCTTCTTTAGAAAATATTCTGTATGTCTTTAGAAAAATGTCTATTCAGGTCCATTTTTAAATCAGATTATTGTGGTTTCATACAAACATTAGTATTCTAGTTGTGTGAAAAATGCTGTTGGTATTTTGATAGGGGTGGCATTGAATCGGTAGATTGGGTAGGATGGATGTCTTAGCAATATTCTAATTCATAAGCATGGAATATCTTTCCATTTGTTCGTGTGGGTCTTCAATTTCTTTCATCAGTGTTTTATAGTTTTCAGAGTACCAGTGTTTCACCTCCTTGGTTAAGTTTCTTTTTAGCTTTTTTTTTTGTTATGAAGTTGTAAATGGGATTGTTTTTGTATTTCTCCTTCTGCTACTTCATTATTAGTGTATAGAAACACAACAGATTTCTGTATAATAATTTTGTTTCTTGCCACTTTACTGAATTCATTTATCAGTTCTAGTAGCTTTTTGGTTGAATCTCTAGGGTGTACTGTATATAGTATCATGTTATCAGCACATAGTGACAGTTTTACTTATCAGTTTGGATGCCTTTTATTTCTTGTCTGATCGATGTGACTAGGACTTCCCAGTATTATGTTGGATAAAAGTCGTGAGGGTAGACATCCTTGTCTTGATCCTGATCTTAGAGGAAAAGCTTTTTCACCATTGTGTATGATATTAGCTGTGAATTTTAATATGTGGAGAAGTAATATCTTAATGTGTATAGTGTGCTTTCAAGAGTAGCTGGCTGGGGCACCTGGGTGGCTTAGTTGGATAAGTGTCCAACTTCAGCTCAGGTCATGATCTCACGTTTCAAGAGTTCAAGCCCCTCATCAGACACTCTGCTATTTGCACAGAACACACTTAAGATCTTTCTCTGCACAACCTCTGTGTTCTCTCTCTGAAAATAAACTTAAAAGTAGCTATCTAGCTCACAGTAGTACTCAATACGTTTTAGCTGTTGACCCTAAAGAAAATACATATTCGAGCTGAGACATGAAATATCTACTACTTCCTGGGCCAAATCTGGTTTAAAGCATGGTCTATGTCACATACCCAGTGACCCATCCAAAAACAAGGACTGCAGCCTAAATTCCAAATACCAGAGGCTGAAATCTCAGCCTTGCCTAAGGGAACACCTCTGTCTTTGAACCTTTATTACGTTTTGTAAAAGTCATTCTCTGATTGAACTTGTTGCAGTTATAAAACAATTAGCAAAACAGCTTAAATTTGTACTTTCTGTTTCGTATCTGTCTTAAAACCCATTACTTTAAAAAAAAAATGCTGTTGGAGAAGTACATGTTAGCTTTCTATTTCGTATCTGTTTTTCTTAAAACCCATTCCTTAAAAAAAAAAAAAAAGCTGTTGGAGAAGTACATGTTAGCTAGGATTTGTTCCAATCTATGGTTGAAGATGGCCTATTACCTGATCTTGACAAGGATGGGGAGGGCCAATCCTTGAAGTTAGTTTCTGTGGGATGTAATAGTCTACTCAGTTATTTCTCACCCATCCTGCAACCATCATTCATGGAAGAATATTACTCAGAATTGCATGTTGGGAAATGCATGGCAGAGAAACATTTGGATTAAATCTTATTACGAGTCAGATAAATGCTATTTTTAAGTGCTCATTTTGTTGGAATGTTGCTATAGAATGATCTGGGCCTTGGGTCTGAGATGGTGTTGATGAATGTATAGTAGAACTCCTTTTTCTTTTTCTTTTTTTCAGTTAGCATGCTTTATTCCCTAATTATTCTGAATCCTTCACCTTTTTTCCATTTTTTAAAAATTTAAATCCAAATTAGTTAACATATAGTGTAATAATTTCAGGAATAGAATTTTGTGATTCATCACTTACATATAACACCCAGTGCTTATCCCAACAAGTGTGCTTCTTAATGTTCATCACCCATTTGGCCCATCCCCCCACTCAGCATGCTGCCAGAACTCTAAGATTGTGCTCTATATTTATGAATCTCTTATGATTTGTTGTCGTCTGTTTTTTTTTTTTTTTCCTTCTCTTCCCTTGGTCATCCGTTTTGTTTCTTAAATTCCACATGTGAGCAAAAACATTTGTCTTTCTCTGACTTATTTTGCTTAGCATAATACACTCGAGTTCCATACACGTTGCAAATGACAAGAGTTCATTCTTTTTGATCACCAAGTAATATTCCTTTGTGTGTATGTGTATATGAAGACACATATACACACCTACACACCAAATCTTTATCAGCTATAAGCTCTCCGTCTCCCTTTGTTTCCCACTTTGTCCCAAAAGGATGCTCTAAACATGAAAGCTGGTCTTAAAAGGAAAAGTGAATCTTTTGAGCAGTAGTCTGTCCTCTGTATGAGTCTAATAAAGTATTTGCAGGAATTTAATATTAAATTAACAACTAAGTGAATAAGGAGAAGAGGCACCATTTCCATCTCACCTGCACCTCTGACAACATTCTCTTGCTCCTGCTCAAGCACCCATAAGGGCTGCTACTGAGTAGTAGAGGGGACTGGACTGTGGGTGCCCTCGGCTCTAGCCAGCGGTGCCTGCAGGTTGCTCTGGGTCTGTAGTCTTGTGCCTCCTTAGTTTCAACTTTAAAGCAGCATATTGAGCTCATTACAAAAACAAAACAAAAACAAAAACTTTTAGTTTTCTTTCAACTCTGAAATTTTTTCAATTTTTTATTTTAAACCTAAAAGTGGGGGCCATAAGGAAAGTAAAATAGAAATAGTTCCTATTTCTATTGGATATTTCTATATGGGATTGGATAGAAACAGGTAAATGAGGGGCGCCTGGGTGGTTCAGTTGGTTAAGTGTCCGACTTCCGCTCAGGTCATGATCTCACAGTCCGTGGGTTCAAGCCCTGCATCGTACTCTGTGCTGACAGCTAGCTCAGAGCCTGGAGCCTATTTCTGTTTCTGCGTCTCCCTCTCTCTCTGACCCTCCCCTGCTCGCTTGCTCTCTCTCGCTCGCTCTCTCTGGCTCTCAAAAATAAGTAAAACAGTAAAAAAAATAAAAATAAAAAAAAATGATTTTCAAGGCACGTCATTCTCTTTAAGGACATTTTCATAAACCAGAGGTTTAGGGTACAAGGCGGTAAATAACACAGGCTTTGCAGTCAGACCTGCGTTCAAACTTGAGCCCGGTCATTTTTATGTGAACTTCGTCATGATGCTTAACTTCTCATAGCCTCACTTTTCTCAACTAGAACTTGGATTGTCCTCAGCATGAAATGAGATCTTCCCATAAAGCATGTAACACAGTGCCTGGTACACAGTACTTGATCACGTACTGATCAAAAAATTATTTTTAAAAATAAACTTTTTTTTTAAAAAAAACTAGTCCCATGAGCTATAATAAAACCTTCTAGTTTTACCAATACCATTTGATTGTATTTGGAAGATGTCCAAAGACAGATGGGAAAATAGCAAATCGAAATTCTTTCAAAATATAAAAATCACGTTCCCCATTAAGGCCTTCTGCTTTAATTGTTACAGTTTAATTTTTTTTGACAATTATTCTGGATGTAGGTGGTGGTGGTGGTAGATATGTGTATGTTTCCCAACTAACTTTGTCTTCTATATGCCCAAAGGAAGAAAAATGGAAAATATTATATAAGAGTGCTCAGATAAGCTCAAGTTCTCAAAAAACATTTGGAGATTATTTCATAGCAAGTGAGGAAAAGAAGATAGAACTTTTCCCTTTATTTTAGCCCAGTACAGTCTAACTTATTTTTAAAATGACAAATGCTTTTCATTTGCAACTATGTGGATGGAATTAGAGGGTATTATGCTAAGTGAAATTAATCAGAGAAAGACATATATCATATGACATCACTCGTGAGGACTTCAAGATACAAAACAGAGGAAAGTAAGGGAAAGGAAGCAAAAATAATATAAAAACAGGGAGGGTACAAAAACATAAGAGACTCTTAAATATGGAGAACAGGGTTACTAGAGGGGTAGAGGGATGGGCTCAGTGGGCAAGGGGGCATTAAGGAATCTACTCTTGAAATTGTTGCACTCTATGCTAACTAACTTGGATGTAAATTAAAAATAAAAAATAAAAATAAAATGGCAAATGCTCTTAAAGCATGATAATCACAACTAGTCATGTCTTTTGTAAATTTAGGGCAGTTGCTGATTTTAATTTTCTAAACTCATTAGGAGAGTATTGATCCTCTCTCACTCCAAGCAGCCTGTTAGATTTTGCAGTATTAAAATTCGTCTACTTTTCAGTAAGTTGTTCTCAGTAATTTTTACATACTGCGTAAGTTTTAATTTTGTTGTGTGTTTTAAGTTGGGTTTATATACGCTTCATTTAAGGAGATAGAGGCTTAATACTTACTGATTCAAAGACTTGTGTTTTGTAATTATGATAGTATCCAAGACCTTGTAGTTGAATAATGTAGTTGAATAATTACTCTAATTAAATATGCTAATGTTTTATGCAAACAGTCGCTGTGAGAGATTGGCATCATTGAGGGTAGGGTCCTGAAGATTCTCCATGAATATTCTCAAGTGGTTCCTGGTACAGGCCCTTTGCAGTGCGGTAGACACTTAAGGAACACTCTTACCCTGGCCTCTGCCCCTGAACCTGTCAGTTCTCTGGTCAGCTGTGATCTCTGTACAGGGGCCCATCCTCACCACCCCACACAGAATATGCCTTTCTCTTCTGACTGCCAACTTTCTCCCCTAACTAGCTTCATTCTTTTTCTTCCTTTCTTTTTTTGTTTGTTTGAGAGATTGTGTGAGCAGGGAGGGGCAGAGAGGGAGAGAATGTCAAGCAGGCTCCTGGCTGTCATCACAGAGCCCTATACAGGGGTTGAGCTCATCAACCGTGAGGTGAGATCATGACCTGAACCAAAATCAAGAGTGGGTCTCTCAACAGACTGAGTCACCCTGGCACTCTGCTTCTTTCTTTCTTAAACTGTTATCATTATCTGATGTTAGTCACTGGTTATTGTTTGTCTCACTACTAGAATGTTATCTCCATGTGGGTGATTTGCCATTGACTTAGCCGTCCCCACCAAATCTGATTTCAGTAGGGAAATTTCTATGGCCTTACTGCTGTTTTTAAACCTAGTTTTTTAAGAAAACTGTCTATTGCTTAGTAGAAGCTAAATAAATACTTATTTGGGTGGATGTTTTCTTTTCCAAAGAAAGAGCAGAATGCAGAATTCATGTTCATAGTTCTTTTATATTCAAAGTAAGTGTTGGATTGATTGGCTTTGAACTTCAACTTATGGCATTATCTAATTGGTACCCCTGTAAGTTTGTTGGAATGTGCTTCAAAGTATTATTTTCTCAGAGGATTTACAATAGGCTTCTATAGGACTAGAAATCTAAAGACTACTGTGAAAAGAAAATGTATTATTGTTCAAAAACACATCAAGGGGCTCCTGAATGGCTCGGTCGGTTAAGCTTCTGACTGTTGATTTCAGTTCAGGTCAGGAGCTAACTGTTCATGAGTTTGAGCTCCGTGTAGGCCTCTGTGCTGACAGCTCAGAGCCTGCTTGGGATATTCTCTGTCTCTCTCTCTCTCTGTCTCTCAAAATAAGTAAATAAACATTTTTAAAAAACCTATCAAAGTCATTATTCTCTAGAATGAGAGTTCCTTTTTTAATCATTTTTTTTTGCCTACCTTGATGAAGTAGAGTTGTAACATCTATTATATGTCAATATTTTCTGTTTAGACCATTTCTTTGATATGTGGTGGAACTGTAGGAGTTTCAGCACCATTTCCTGTGGGTGAGAGTGTACCCCAGCATTCACATACAAGAGTGCTGTATCACCAATACTTACTAAATGCAAAAAAGAAAACTAGATTTGAGCATTGTTCATACTGTCTTTGTGGAATCCATAAGACTTTTGCTTTCTTTCTCTTATGGGAATTACATATTTAAGTCCTATTTATTACAGGGTTTATTCTTTCAGTTCTATTTCATGAACACTTTTATTCCATTTACATTGGCTCAAAAAAAAAAAAAACTCTTATGAAAATATTCTCCCCAACAACTGACAAAGAAGAACAAAGAGAAATTAAAAAGAAACCAGTTCCTTGATCTTTGACCAGGAAAGACCTAGATCTATCTGGGGAGGGGGCAGAAGGGTGGAGGGAAGAACAAAAGCATTTTGACTGCTGTCAACCTGAGTAAAGATCATACAGGGGCCAGAGTGTGGTTTGGGTCCAAAACAGGAAGAAACTTAGGAGCCTGAGGACTACATCAATTAGAACACAGGTTGAAGCCTGGCAGTACTGAAGGACCATAACTGCCAAGTACTTGGTCAACATCTGTTGTTGTAAAGCTGACCCCATGACAAAGAGCAAAATAGAGTGGGGATTGGGTATAAGGACAGGGGTCCAAAAGGAAGAAAATGGGTGTTAGTGGAAAGTAGGGATGCATAGAACAGTACCTGAAAACACAGAAACCAGTTTCTTCAAAAGTAGTCCCAGCTCATCCGCCAGTATATTTTAATCCTAGCATTCTTTTCACAAATCCCATCCGGTCATAAGGAATACTTTCTAGTCCTCTCTTTATGATCATAGAGTTTAGCAAAATGGGTATTGGTGACAGGATATAACTTCACAGCCACAGTTCCATATCAGCACTGTATTTGAGATGCCTGAAAATCATTAAGTCGATATTGGGGAAGATAGCAAATGAATCTGTTTCAGCTGCTTGGGTGGATGGATGTTCTGATTATAAAAAGAATCATCACCAGGTACCTGGGTGGCTCACTTGGTTAAGCATCCAGTTCTTGATCTCAGGGTCATGAGTTTAAGCCCCACATTGGATTCCATGGTGGCTGGGAAACCTACTTAAAAAAAAAAATCACAACATTAATTGATACTAGTGTGAATTACATGAAGAGTACAGAGTTCACGAGTATTAAAATGTCGAATCCTGGAATCTTGTATATCTTTAAGAATACGTCAATATTCAAATCAAATATACAAAATAACTTATTTTCATGTTTTAAAAATCTGTTACCTTTATAAATATGAATATATCTTTTAGTGTCCTTGCTTATTTCATATATTAGTACTTCTGAAAATTTTTAAAAACTTGACAGTGGGCTAGAGGGTACAGGAGTAGACCAGTCAGTCAGAAAGATAACAGAAAATTTGAATATCAGCTATTTCCACCTTTGTGAAATTGGCAACTTTCTTTTTGCCAGTTGGATTTTTAGGTTCATCTTTAATTATTTTCTAATCATGGATACTCATTAATCCCTATCTCTCTTTAGTATTTCCTACAGACCAATCCCTTCCTCAATTCCTTCTCTCAATTCAGTCTCTATTCTGACAGAACAACAACACCTGTTTCAATAATTTTTGTAATTTTTGTAGTGATCTTCCTCTATTCACCTGTTTTCCAAACTGTTCAGGAATTTAGAAGTACTATTCATATTTCTACTAAAGTTCTAGTGCTTTCTGTTGCTGATATTTGGTTAGATTCACATTCTGTATCCTTACCTTCAAATTCTTCAAAAATCTGGCCCCATCTAATGTTTCCGTTCTCCTTTCAGTGCTCCATGCAAACCCCCGCCTTCGGCCAAAGCAATCTGTTCAGATATGCAAACATGCTTTTACTAACTTAATCCTATTTCTTCCACTTTCACTTAACCTGGTACTGATCCCAGTACTAGGCTATCTGTTTTCTCACACTACTACAGATGTGCCAAGAAAATTCATTTTCTTTATAGTCTTCCTCATGAGCAGACTGTCCGCTGACTGCCGAGTAACTTTGTCCCTCCTCCGTCCCCGGTTTTGGGGGAACTGGTCATCTTTTCACCAGTCTGTTTGCACCAGAAGTGTGCTTTCCTTCCTTCTGTCTGCCTAGGGCCTTCCTTGCATAAAATGGTTCAGGCAGCTGGGTCTGCCCTTTGCTACAGTGAAAGAGATATGCTTATCGAAAAAATTCATTCTTTGTACATATGGTAGGTTGATTGTGAAAGTGAACCCCAAAAACAGACTCTCTAAACTGTATCTTTTTTTAAGTTTGTTTAGTTATTTTGAGAAAGAAAATCCCAAGCAGGCTTAGGACTGTTAGTGCAGAGCCTAATGTGGGGCTTTGTCTCATGAACTATGAGATCATAACCTGCGCTGTAATCAAGAGTCTGATGCTTAACCGACTGAGCCACCCAGGCGCCCCTTAAGCTAGATCTTTTGTCCTGTATCTGTGTTGTTCCTTCCAACATTGGGCTCAGCCACGTGACTAGCTTTGGCCCCTAGAACTGTGGAAACTGGGCATATGCAGAGACTTGAAGAAGCACTTGTACATTTTCAGTTCTTCTCTTGCTCTCTGCCTTCATCATGAGATCACCTATGGGTGTGACTGCCAGAGGAACAGAAATGAATGAGCCCAGTTGTTCTGGCCAAGGTCTCAGACATGACTGAGCCCAGACAGAATAAACAAAGCCAGCTAGCCAATTTGTAGCTGACCAGAGGTCAAGGCCCGGGTAGTGTAGAGCCCTGATCAGATCAGTAATAATGCTCAGTAGGTTTATGAGAAATAATAAATGCTTGATGTTTTAAGGTACTAAGTTTAGGATGATATGTTATTTCTTTTATATGTCAGATGCACAGAATTGGATTAATCATAATCCTTGGCCCATGCAATATACCATATCAATCTATACGTGTAATGTATGTAATCTTTTCTTTATAAGAGCCTTTCTATAAATATACTATAATCTATCCATTTTATCATAATGGGCATTTAAATACTTTCCAGATTTTGGCTACTTTCAGATGGTGCCACTCTAAACATCTTGTGTATATCTCTTGGTACATGTATGTTCTTTTACTTGAGTGTGTACCTAAGAGTGAACTGTGAATTGATGAGAGTGTAAATGTTCTCTTTATAGGATAATGCTGAACTTTATCCAGTTTACCATCAGTTTTAGCA
Organism: Crocuta crocuta; assembly: GCF_008692635.1. NCBI lineage: Eukaryota > Metazoa > Chordata > Mammalia > Carnivora > Hyaenidae > Crocuta > Crocuta crocuta. Next base: position 1,879,136 of record NW_027531893.1, read on the forward strand.
GATTCCTCCAGTTGTATGTGAGATTCTTCTGTCGTTCTGGCTTTTACCACATACTACCTTCTTCTGATAGTTAGATTTTCATATATTTTATACATACAGCTATATGGTCTCCTAAAGGCAGGGAAGGTATATTGACTCTCTGTTACTTTGCCCACATACTTCAGAACATAGAGGATACAAGTTAAATATTGACAGTTGGTTGGTTTTTATGTACTTTCAAATTAAGAGGCAATATAAAACTTCCTTGACCTTGGGGTGCCTGGGTGGCTGGGCCACCTGGGTGGCTCAGTCAGTTAAGCGTCCGACTTCGTCTCAGGTCATGATCTCACGGTTAATGGGTTCTCCGTCAGGCTCTGGGCTGACAGCTAGCTCAGAGCCTAGAGCCTGTTTCGGATTCTGTGTCTCCCTCTCTCTCTGACCCTCCCCTGTTCACTCTGTCTGTCTGTCTGTCTCTCTCAGAAATAAATAAAACCATTTAAAAATTAAAAAAAAAAAACCTTTCTTGATCTCACATTTCCACTTCAGACTGATGTAGGCATCCCTAATCTGTGCTCATAGATAATTACAGAATTATAATCATTCTGTCCAGTTATGATTAATACCTTGTAGACTGGAGCTTATTAGTCACCATTGTTTGACCAGATGCTTAATACAAGCATGGTTTCATCAAGTGATTTATTGATCACCATGTGCCAGATTCTGAGCCAAAGAATGGATGGGTAAAATTTGTTGTAAGAATAGTTAATTCTTTGGGTGATTGGCTGGCTCAGTCAGTAAAACGTGCAGCTCTTCTTCCAAGAGTCATGAGTTCAAGCTCCATGTTGGGAGTAGAATTTACTTTAAGAAAAATATTTTTATTTAAATAATATTTAATAAGATTAATGTTAATATTAATAACTAATATTTAAAAACATTCAGCAGGAGAAATAAAATAGAGCTAATTATTTCTCCTACTGAATTAGAACAGCTGATAATGTAATAGTATAGACTTAGAAGATGAAGAGACCTGTAAAATGGGAAACGAGCTGGAAAAATATAGAATGTAATGGTCTTACAGATGATTGCTTTTTCCATGACTTTGACATCCCAGTTGAAAAGATATAAATAAGTGACTCACAGAATCTATTTTAATTGGTATTTTGAAGCTGTTTCTAAAAGCCCTTATACCAGAATTCAAAAATGCTTTTTAAAAACTAGGCAATTTGGGGGTGGGGGGTGCCTGGATGGCTCAGTCGATTGAGCTTTGAACTCTTAATTTTGGCTCATATGATCCTGGTGTCATGGGATGGAGCCCTAAGTCGGGCCCCATGCTAACTATAGAGCCTGTTTAAAATTTTCTCTCTCTCCCTTAGCCCCTCTTCTGTGCTCACACACATGCATATTTTCTCTTTCTCTCTCTTTCCCTCTCTCTCTCTCTCTCCCCACCCCCAAACAAAGACCATTGTTTTTGCTTTTTTATTCTCTGTGGGTATTAATATGTGTACACAAGTGTTGCTTAGGTTGGTTGAGTATAATTTTTCATTGGTCACTCTGGTCAGCAAAAGCACAAGAGTATGAGTACTTGAGAACAATATCTGTTTGCTGAAAAATACTGTCCCAGTAGGTGATGGTAGTAAGAATTGTGGTCATGAATATTTATTAAAACAAGGGGCACCTGGGTGGCTCAGTCGGTTAAGCGTCCGATTTCAGCTCAGGTCTTGATCTCACAGTTTGTGGGTTTGGCCCCGCGTCGGGCTCTGTGCTGACAGCTAGCTCAGAGCCTGGAGCCTGCTTCAGATTCTGTGTCTCCCTCTCTCTCTGACCCTCCCCTGCTCACACTGTCTCTCTCTGTCTCAAAAATAAATAAAACATTTAAATAATAAATGAAACATTTAAATAAATAATAATAAATGAAATTTAAGAAGGATGAAAGGTCATGAAATGTGAAAAGTGATAGAGGAGGAAAGCTGATCAAACCTGAGTCCTCCAGATTTCTAGGCTGATGGAGACTATGATAACCAAGGCAGAAAAAAATGGGTGAGGGGAGTCCAGAGGTACAGCGTTACACTTAAGTAAGTCATGGGAATGTAGTGTACAGCATGGTGTCTATAGTTTCTATCTGTGTAGTGATGGTTGTTAACCAGACTTCCTGTGATCATTTCATAATATGCACAAGTATCGAATCATTATGTTGTACGTCTCAAACTAATGTTTTATGTCATTTTACCTCAATTTAAAAAGTAGGATTGGACCTGAAATGAGTAAAATAGTGTAAAATGAACTGTAACATGGCTACAAAAAAACAAAAACAAAAAACAATACTGTTTCAGTTGCAAATACTGCAGAGAACATGGCTAAGGTTATCATATCACTGTTTGCTTTGGACACAAATCAGCCTTTGTTTTTTTTTGTTTTTTTTAGTTTATTTATTTACTTTGAGAGAATGTGAGTATGAGTGAGGCTGCTCCCAAGCAGGCTATGTGCTGTCAATGCAGAGCTCAATGCGCAGCTTAATCTCACCAACTATGAGATTGTGACCTGAGCCAAAATCAAGCATTGGTCATTTAATCGACTGAACCATCTAGGCACTCCACAAATCCATCTTTTTATTCAAAGGAAAACAAGTTTCCCATATGGTTAGACTTTGCCTTGACTTTAAGTAGGATCTGTTTATAGTTTCTGAAACTTGCACTTAGTTATAGACAGCTATACATTGTTCGCTCAGAGGTTTAACCTTTCGACCTACTAAGTATATCTGAGAGAATGAAAGTGTTAGGTGCCATGTTTTATGGTATAGAATTCTATAATATACTCCATATAAGTTTGAGATATTTTCATATTACAGTAGGAATATGCATTAGAAAAATGAATTGTAAGAAAAACAAGAATAAAAGTTTACCTCAATACTTTAAAAATTTAGACATTTAAAAATTGAAAATAAGAGACTTTATTAGCATTAACGATTTTGTGCGTTTATCTTCATATTAACATATTCCATTTAGAGTAGTTTTAGATGTCTTTTCAGCACTGATGTTTCTCCTACCATCAACCACTTTAATGTGTTCTGACCATTAAAGTCATATCATGAATAAATGGGTTAAAAATTATTTAATTAAAATTATTCCCACAACTTGAATTTCACAAAATCAGTTGGTTGTAATAAATTATATAAGATGAAAAATTGAACTTTGTGTAAGAGAGCTCAAATTGCATTAATGATTGATAGGTAATATGCATGAAATAAAAAATTACTAGGCAGAGAGGAGAAAGTATTTATCCTGCTTCCAAATACTCAGTGAGTGGATTATAGCTGTGATCATCCCTCTAATGTTCCTCATAGTAATTGTCAGGAAGAGGTATGAAGAATCACGAGACCTTAATAATATGCTTTGCCATTTTAATTGCTGAGACAAGTAAGAGAATCTTAATTGCCAGGAGACGCATTACCAATTAAAGTGTCATTCTAAATTCATTCTGAAATAATTAGTTTGAATATTTGTAAGAGCTGAGATATAAATTTAGTTCCAAATTCAGGAGCATACCCACAACAGACTTTGTTAAAATGATCTATGGTTAAGAAAGGTTAACAGTCATAAAATTTTTGATGTTTCTTTAATTCGGTACAATTTAATTTTTATTGGATTATTGAACTTGGAAGAATGGAGTTTAGTATCCTAAAACTCAGTATGGTTTTTAAATTGCTATAACCCTGAGTTAAATTCCTAATTCCTTTTGGGATTTATGGGATATTGGTATTTTGTTTGGCACTTATCACAATTTGGGAAAAGCCTTTAATGAATAATGATGTCAACATATAGTTACATTGTACTGTATGAATTGTAAGTTCTGTTAACACTGCATGGCAGCTTATAAATGTAGTCATGATTCAGTGAACTTTTAAATTCAGGGGTAAAGTATTTAAGTTTGAGATTAAGTAGTTAAGACCTGTGTGCATTGTTACATATTCTTCTAGGTCATTCCTTCCTACATTCCGTAATATCTGTTATATTTTACCTTTGCATTCCTCTAATGATGAACACCTGAATTGTCTCCAGTCCATCATCTTAATAGATCTTAAATAGATCTTTGTTTCTATCTACTGGCAGGCCTAGTGAGAATTTGTCCACCACATGTAACCAAGAATCAGACATACACATACTTAATTTCATGAAGTATTCCAGGTTTGCTTCCCAGATAATCTGTTGTTCTTTACATTCCTACAACCCTGTAGGCTTAACCAAAATTTGTATAATGTCTTTATATTTTTTTCTTATTCTGATGACTGTGAGTTAGTGCTCTCTTATGTTTAATAAGTTTGAGTATCTATTCCTATGCTTTTCCCACTAGTTAGGCTTCTTTTGTGATTCCTAAGTTCCTCTCCTCTGCCAATTCTCTTTAAAATATTTTTCGTTGTTGTAAAATGTTCTTTGTCTATATCAACATTGTCCAGTAGAACTTCAGTGATGGGAACGTGTACCTGCACTATCCAGTAGGTTAAACTATTAGGCTAAGTTGAATTTTGAAATTTCTTTCTGGAGTATTGGTATTTTTTTTCATTGTGTTTCAGGATTTATCACAGTGTGGAGATGACCTGTGACTGTTGAGCACTTGAAATGTAACTAGGAGCCAACATGTGTATTGTATTAATTTGTTAATTTAAATCTAGCCACATTTGTCCCCTCTGTTGGACAGAGAGATCCTACATGATCTTTTGTTGCTTTTAGCCAAGACAGGTAGCCTCTTGATCTTTAATCTGCTGGATAACTTTCTTGAACAGAAATGCCTACTAGTGAAATCCATCAAATTTTTCCGCATGTGTTTGTGCTTTTTGGAGTTGTTTTAAAAGTATCCTTCATCTCTAAATCTCAGAAATGCTTGCCTTCATTTTCTCTTAGTTGTGTAGATTTTGTCTTTTATTGTTAGGTCATTAACCCAGATAGAGCTTCCTTTGAAATATGGTATGAAAAAGGCCTCCGACTTTTCTCAACAAGCCAGTTTTCCCAACCTGCTTACGGAAGGCAATCCATCCTTCAACCTTTGCTTTTGTGGTGTAAGCATGGTATTGATTGTAGTAAGCTAATCTGATCACTTCTCTTATTCTGTCCTCTGTAAAGAGCCATTTTTTCCCTCTTAGTGTCCTCTCTCTCTCTCTCTCTCCCCCTTTTTTTTTTTTTATACTATGTGCCAGGGTCTCTAGTGTTATTATTACTTAGAAGGGACCGTGGGCAAACTGGCTTTATCCCAGTCTTAGAACTAAATCAGTCTTAGGATTGTCCAGAAAAACAGAACCAGCAGGATACTTACACGTGCGTGTGTTTGTGTTAACACGTATCATAAGGTAATGGTTCTTGTGATTACAGAGTTTGGCAATTCCAAAATCTAGAGAGCTAATGTCTAAAAGCCCAAAGTTACTTTAGAACCAGGAAGAGCTGATGTCCCCAGTTTGAAGGCCATCAGGCAGGACTTGATATTTCAGAGAGGATCAGGAGAAGGCAGGATCCCTCTCTTACTGGAGGGAGGGTCACCCTTTTGTTCTATTCAGGCCTTCAACTAAGATGAGGTCCACCCACCATTTTCAAGAGAGCAGTTGACTTGGTCTACCAGTTCAAATGTTAATTTCATCCAAAAGAACATCCTCACAGAAGCACCCAAAATAATGTTTTACCAAATATCTGGGCACCACCCTGTGGCTCAGTCAAGTTGATCCATAAAATTAACCATCACAATATCTGAAATTTCTTTCATTAGGCATTTTTGCTTTATGTTCTTGGTATGCAGCTTTGCTAAATTTCTTAAACCCAAAATGGTTGAACTTTATCAAATACAAATAGTTTCTCCTGTACTATTTTTCTTCTTTAACCATCTGTATGGTGATTTATGTTGGTGGGTTTTCTGATGTTAAACCATATTTCCATTAATGGATACAGTGTTTTGGTAAAGTTATTTTAAATTTAGATATTTACAACGTTGGCAAAGAACACAGATCACCAAATTCATTGTCTGTAAATTGATGACGATTCATAGCATTCGCACATATCTCCTGAGCAAGTTTAACAACTGTAGTCTGCATCGAAAATGATGTCTACCTAACAGTGGAGTGAAGCAAAAAAGAAAATATTTTCTTGTTTTGAAATTGTGGTAAATATGGATTTTTTATGCCACATGGCTAGAGCACATGTCATGTTAGAAGAAAATTCTTTATCTAGCCAAAAAATTTTTTCACAGATGTAAAATATTAAATATTTGTGCCGTGAGTTTTAATTTTTAGGCCACAGATTTTTTTTTTGGAACGGTGAACATATCAGATCTCTTTGAGTGTATTCTCCTTGGAGTTTATTGAACTTCTTTGGTGTATGAACTAATATTTCTCATCAAATATAGGAATCTGGGGCCATTATTTCTTCAAATTGTGTTTCTGGCTTTTCTTCGGAGACTTCCATTATGTATATGGTGTGCTCCATGGGATGCCACAGATCTCTCAGCCAATTGGTGCTTTCTTTCTTCCCCTGTCCATCTTTCTCTGTTCCTCAGACTGGATAATCTCAACTGCCTATTTCCATGTCTGTCAGCTCAATCCACGATCAAATCCTTCCAGTGGATTTCTAATTTCATTTCTTTTTCTTTAAAACTCCAGAATTTTTTTTAATAATTTCTATTTCCTTATTGACATTTTCTTTTTGATGAGACCTTGTTTCATAATTTTCTCCATAGACAACATTGTCACTAGTTTTTGAAAACCTTTAAATGTTTAACATTGTCTTGTGTTTTCTGTCTTACTCTGTGATTATATATGATTATATATGACAGACTTTGTGTTTGGAGAAACGCACTTACAAACACGGTATCTATGAGGACACATTGCCCTGTTACAGGTTTTCTTCCTTTCTCAATGGTGAGGGGAATTTCTTCTAAGGTCTTATTATCCCCTCATCCTCAAGTATGGTTGGAAAAGTAAGAGTAAGACGTACAATGAAATTCTTTGACAAGTCCCACGAGGATCCAAAAAAATGTGAGTCACTTTTGGTGATGTTATCTTCAATATTGCATCCCATCAACCTGCAACTTTACCTGTATTCTTTTAAACAAGTTCAAATTGCTATGGGATTCTTGTCGGAGTTTTAAATATGTGTGTCTTCATCAGTGGTGCAGTGATAGTTTTCATTAGTTCTTAAAGGAAGATGTGGTCAGTATGAATAATAACTTATCCCCTTTCTGTATAAGTCATGTGAACACACTGGAAAGAGTCCTTGACAGCAGCAAGCAGTTGTTTATAAATAGGACATGAATCCATTCTCTCATAGAGTATTATTTATTTATCCATTACTGATTTATTTTCAGAGAGCATGCATTCCTGCACATGGGCAGGAGGAGATCAAGAGGGAGGATCTTAAACAGGCTCCATGCCCAGCGCCGAGCTCAGTACAGGGCTCAGTCTCTTGACTGTGAGATCATGACCTGATCCCAAATTGTATCAGATGCTTAGCTGACTAAGCCACCCAGGCACCCCAGAATATTACCCTTTTAGAGTTCACATCTATTGCACTACTAATCAGCAAGATGAAGCATGTGATTTCTCATACCTGTGACATCAAAATAATATTACACTTAGATGTGATGTTTTATATGATTTAATTTATGATATATCTATATATATCATTTGATACTGATGTGACTATTATATCAATTTACAGCAAGATTACTGAAGCAAAGGAAGTTAAGGAAGTTGATCAAAGTCCTATAACTAGTAAGTGACTGTGCTTTAAACCTGTTTGTCTCATTCTAGAGCTAGACAACACTAGACAACTAGACAACACTAGACAACAGTAGATAACACTGCCTAGTAACACCATACTTTTCTCAAGTGATTACTCTGCAAGTTCACAAGAGTCAGATGGTGCCAAAGGCCAGGCAAATCAAATAAATGCATGAAGTCATTAAGTATAAGGTCAGGAAAAGTGGAATAGTCAGGATTACTGGAATGAAGAGAACATGAAAAGCAATTCAAACTATATATTTTTAATGCTGTGCTTTGAAAGCACATCTGCAAGCCAGATTTGGCCCATACGGTCACCATTTTGCCTCTCTCGCTTTATGGAAATTATCTGTCTCTGTTCTTACCTTTGAATAATGTTTAGGGCTTTGCTGGCTGCCACATACACAGGAATAGCATTTTTTAATGAGTAAGGGACCTTAAGGAACTGCATATTCTTAAATCGATTTCACTGACATAAGAGAATGAAAGGCATTTTTAAAATGTTTTTTAAACCATCTTCATATGTTCTCTTAAAATGATGAAGCCCTCATCAATGGACACTGCTGTTACTCTGCCATCTAATTAAATGATCTTGTCAGTTGTCTCTTTTGCGGTTATTTGACATTAAGGTTTTAGAGGCCTGGCCCTATTGGCCATTGAATAACTAACTGGAAAATCCTAAACATTAGGGTCTTAACTTAGGACATAACCCAGCATTGGTCTAGTATATATTTACCCTCTGAATTGTGTCATCTCAAGACTTGGCATGGCGAATACCTTAATTCATAAGTATGCTTTAAGTCTGTGTCTTGGCCATAAATTCTATAAAAAGCAAATCTGCATATCTTTTAGTGAGTAACTTGATCCCCTCTGTGTAGGTATTTTGCTAAAATAACATTTAGGTATTCTGTTGGGAGGGCTTTGTGGAATAGGCTTCTACATGTTAAAGCTTAGAATTATCCTAGTTCAAGGAATTTACGTTAGTACAAAAGCAAATGGTTTTGATGGTTTAAGTGTTAAGATTAGGTAACAAGAGTCCTCACATTAAAATGCTCTAGAGTTTAGATAAAAATCAAAATCATCCTTTTAAAAGAGTTCAATAAATAGAATTTAGAGCACCACATATTCAAACTCGTAAATCAGTGGCAAATTAGGGACTACGCAGGGCTGGAGATGTGAATATTCTATAATGAGGATAATAAAGGAGTTGAATGTGGTGTGCCTTGGGTGCACGTTAGTAGCTAATTCCAGTAAGAATGCTTTGCAGTCATTTGTCGGTTGAGATGCATATGTTCAGCTAAATGGGAATCTTGGACGTTCTCTCATACACCCCATTATTTGTAATTGAACACCTGATTTCTATCATGCAACAAATTAACATCTGCACTGGATCTATCTTTTATGCATATGGATACACTGATTAGAATTTTGCCGAAAGGCAGATACTTGAAAACAAAAAGACAACATTGTGAAACACTTCCAGCCATAATTTTTGATTACATATTGAGAATCGTTTAATTATCTTACTCCATTTAATTAGCCCTTCTACTTAGGTCAATTGCTTTTTTTATTAGCATGACGTGTTAGCAATTTGTTAATTGGCATGAAATAACATGAGACTTTTCTGGGTCTTTTGTATGAGATCCGTATTTCATGTGTGCTGAAGGAAGTTAAGGGAAGTGCAGAGAAAGAAATGTATTCATTAGCCTCCTTACAGCATTTACCGGGGTCATTATGTAGCATTAGAACCTGAGTTTCTGCCCTTTGAATTTCAGTCCTCCTACTGTGTCGACTGACTTTGTTGGTTTGAGTGATAACAAAAATTTGAGAGCCTGGGCATACATTTAAAAAAGAAGAAGAATTTTGGGGTGACTGGGTGGCTCTGTCAGTTAAACATCCAACTTCAGCTCAGGTCATGATCTCACGTTTCATGGGTTCAAGCCCCGTGTCAGGCTCTGTGCTGACTGCTAGCTCAGAGCCTGGAGCCTGTCTTCGGGTTGTGTGTCTCCCTCTCTCTCTGACCCTCCCCTGCTCATGCTGTCTCTATCTCTCTTTCAAAAATAAATAAAACATTTAAAAAATTTAAAAAATAGAATCTTTTCTCAAATTAAGATAAGAGGAGGTGAGGCACCTGGATGGTTCAGTCACTTAAGCTTCCGACTTCGGCTCAGGTCATGATCTCACGGTTTGTGGGTTCGAGCCCCGCATCGGACTGTGTGCTGACAGCTAGCTCAGAGCCTGGAGCCTGCTTCAGATTCTGTATCTCCCTCCCTCTCTGACCCTCCCCTGCTCACACTGTCTCTCTCTTAGAAATAAATAAAACATTAAGAAATTTTTTTAAAAAATTAAAAAAGGTGTGTGTAGAGAGAGAATTTATACATATATATGAATACACACACACACGCTAGCAGATGGGAGGGAGATAGGCATTACATACATGCATGTAAGAAAGTTAATAAGAAAGGGATTCAGTCAGTATCCAGTCCTCTTTGCCAGTGTTTTCTGTTTTAAATAATTTTGGTGTATCCACAGGTTTCCTTTTAAAGCTAAGGCCTCCCAATTTGGTACTTCCATATATACCCATTGAAGTAAAAAATAAAAGTGTAAGCTGATATGTTTTTAAAATGAATTACAGAATGTAATATGTAAATAACAACATGTAAAGATATTCTGATAGCTAGGAAGAAAAGTTTATTTTCTTCCTAAGACTTCCTCTAGGGCATGCCACAGACAGCTGCTACTCTCCTGCATTGGGGAGACAGGTATGTAGCCAGAGCCTATTTAACCACTTTGCATTATATGCAATCATTTAAGTACAAACTGTTGTTGTTTTTTTTATCCTAAACCCTAAATTATTATCACAACTTTGAGGAACTCTGTGATGGTGAGAATGGAGAGCACAGAACAATAATAGTTTTCCTGTTAGTCATTTGTTTATATTCTACTTTTTTCTAAATAGAGCACAGAACAATAATAGTTTTCCTGTTAGTCATTTGTTTATATTCTACTTTTTTCTAAATAGGATTTGTGGTTACTTCATACCCAACATAAAATTAAAGAGCTAAAAGATTTTGGGATCACTTGGCCCAGTATTGATGTTGTAGAAATAAAACACTGAGGGCAAGAGTGGTAAGTCTCTCTGAAATATGTGCGGGTGTTTATACAGCTACCTGTGTGGAAGGTATGGAAGATATGCTACGCATAGCACCAAGTTGGGCATTCTGGCAAATACCAATGACCGTAGGTTTACATAAACTCCATCCCAGTCAGAATCGGTCCATTTTCCTTTCTTGTTAGTATTGTTTTTATCCACTTGGGGGCACTATGATCAAATTTAAGAAGAGAAAAAGTTATTTGGTTTGGTTTATTTCACTTAGAAAAATTGCTTAGAGTAAAGAAATCTTAACTGATTACATACTGTCAGGTAAAAATACATTTTAAAATATATATGTATGACTGAGGCTTTTGTTTTTGTTGAAGTTTCAAAATAGGTCCGGTCTCTGGACCAGGAGCACCAGCATCACCTGAGAACTTGTTAGAAATGCAGATTGTCAGGCCTGATCTAGGGACCCAAACTCAGGGCCCAGCAATCTGTATTTTCACATGCTCTGTTCCTGAGCGTTTGTGGAAACTACTGGCAGGAAATAACTGCTGCACTGAAGAGAAGACCTCCGACCTCTAATGCTATAGTCAGTAGGGAGGATCTTCCGGAGACAGGGCGTGACTGGGTGGTCAGATCGGGAGTGTGAGTTTGCCCTTCCTGGAGGGATTCCCTCACATCCTTCATACTAAGTTAGACATCAGATATGCCCTAACTCTACCTCTTTTCCTTTCTCTTCCATTGTAGACACTCCTTCCTTGTTTCTCTTTGTTCAGTTAAAGTGGCGTAGAACTTCTGAACATCGTTATGCTGAGGGAGACCAAATGATAGGGTCCTAGGGGATATGAGAAGCTTCCTATAAAGTTTGCCATCATTCTCGGGGCCTCTGACAGTTCACTTGCTGTCATCCAACAGTCACCTACTGTGTGCCTTCCTCAGGAGGCTGACCCGGCTTACGTGGGACCCTTTGAGGATACCCTCCTGTTTTCATTTAAGTCTTTGCTCTGAATGAAGACCCCTAACTTAACACCTGCAACCAGAGAATGGTGTTCTGCCTAAGTAATCACCTTCTCATTCACAACCAAGCCAGGAAGTGGGACAGGCCTCTCACCCAAAACACAATGAGTGGTCTTGATCTCAAAGACCACATTCTCCATATATACGAGGTAACATCTTCCATGAACATAATTGTTTTATGTGTATAGCAGCTGGGGGCTGTTCCTTTACAATTAACTATACTTATGAAATGAATCTGGTAGCAAAGTCAAAAGGCTACTGTAAATATCAAAAAAAATTGTAAGTAATACTTATAAGGTAGTTCTTAGTTTGTGTAGTATTAAAGGTATCAGAAGTTGGTTATAAACTATGTTGTAGTTTATAGCAGTAACTATGCCTACCTTACAGGATTGTGGTATTAACTGAGTTAATATATGTGAAGTACAAAGCACAATGCCAGGAATTCAATACATCTCAAAAGATAAAATGTAACCTGTTAAACAGAAAACGATGAGGGACATCTGTGTCACTCAGTTAAGCGTTTGACTTCAGCTCAGGTCATGATCTCACAGTTCATTTGGTGAGTTTGAGCCCCATGTGGGGCTCTGAGTGGAGAGCATGAATTCTGGTTCAGATTTTGTTTCCCCTGCTCTCTGCCTCTCTCTCAAAATAAACATTAAAAAAGAAGGAGGAGGGGGAGGAGGGAAAGGGGAGGGAGAAAAGGGAAGAATTAAATGAATTGGGAATAGTTATTTGAAGAATATCAGTATAGAATTATGCTTCTAATGTAATAGAAATACATGTAATATAATCTCTTCTAATGTAATATAGTCTGTCATTTTACTGGAGGTTTTTTGGACTTTTTTTTTTTTTACTCTCACATAGAATCAAAAGGATGCTAGCAGAATAAGTCTCAACGGAAACCTTATTTAATTTCAAACTTTATCATTGAAGATTCCCTTAATATTTACTAGAATTCTGTATTGCTTTTTGAGTTAATAAATATACTTTAATTTTATTTGATGATTGAGGATCATTTATTCACCTATGCTTATCTGTCTGAAAAATCTCAGACTTGTATGAAATTCCCATGATTGTTTATGTTCACTTTTCATAATACTTTCTACCTTATGTTAATGTTTATGGGATACCTAACTTATGTCCTAAACTATACAGAGTAAATATTAAATATCTCTAAAGAACACTGAATCCAAGATAGGTCTTATAATTTCTGAAGTAAGTTTGTTTTCTTACCTATTTTCCTCTAATTGTATGGCAAAGGGAGGCAGAAAAAAACCCTCTGATAAGTTGAATATTATTTGAATTCTTGTCATTACAGTTACATTGTCATTGATAATAACTTTCTAGTAATTTATGCATCCCACCAAAAAGCAGATGCATTTGTGCCGGCAACTGAATCAAACCCCACATCCCAGGATGTAATTATACAGACTTTCAACAGGTTTCCCGTTTTATTTTCCTAGGAAAAAATAATATGCCTTCTTAGTTGAAAATGGACAGATCTCAAATTTCTTTGCAGTTCTTCTATTTGGGTGGTGCCATCATAAAAAGAATAGGGGAAAATATTTAGAGGTTGGTGTCTTCTATGTACTATTTTTTTGTACTCTGTTTTATAATTGTGGTTTTAACTATTTAGAAAATGTCAGATATACCTTTGAAACGGCTGTAATTCTTTTCTGTGAAGTAATCTTGATATTACAAATTTATGGAACAAAATTATAACCTTTATCCATAGCTGGATAGCTAAATGGAAGAGAGTCACTTCTTATATTTGTTTTAAAATTATATGTTGGTGTTTTTTAAATAAAACGTTAAAGGGTTATCTCCTTTCCTCCATCTAAATTTTTCTATTTCATGTACACTTTTGCCTGTGAATATGTAATTCTCGAATGATTCCATTAAGAAGGGACTATGAGTTATGAACTAACGTGTATTTGAATAAATTTGAAATAATGTACATTAACCTTGGAGAAAGGTTCCAATTTCATGTGCTGACACATGCCTTCAAATGCAAGAAAAAGGACTGGATTTTGTTCCAAAGTTGGAATTTAAAGGAAAGTATCTTTGGAAGAGTTATTGTTTGACGGAAGTAGTCATGTATTTTTCCAGTAGATGGCGCAAGCGTTCCCTGAAAACAGAAAAAATATTTTTTCCTCTGAGAACTTGGTAATAAAGGTGAAGCTATTTAAGGAATATTAAGTAACCTTTAAGACATTTTCTTTTTAAAAAAAATGTAAGAAGAAAGGTTAGAAGAAGGTGAAATGGTAGCTCATTTTGGACATATCAAACTTGTCAAGACATTTTATCAAATTAATGTAGAAAAACTTTAATGCTGAGTAGTAGATGAATGATCAAAGATATCACTAAGGTCAGTTTTAACCAAAAATATCTGAAACTTGAAATTCTGAATACGTTTTGTAAGTGTCAAAGGTTTTCTTCTCTTAACTGTATTGATTTCGTTTTTCTTCTTATCTTGCATTCACAGGCAGGAATTTTGTAAATATAGTTTATAGACAAATAAATAAATGAATTCTTAAGCTTTAAGATTAAAGGAGAATGGGAACTATTTTACAAGCCTAGCCCAATGAATCCCAGCCTGATTGCACATGGCCCCCTTACTACTATTGCCTTTATTTTTTATTCTCCAAATAGATATTCTCCAAATAGATAGCTATAGGTGAGAGAGAGACTGAATGCCAAAGTGCATTTTTCCATAGTATTCTGGAATTTTTGTTTGTTTGTTGATAAGTAACAGTTTCCTAGGAACCTAAGGAATTTAATAACTGGGAAACATATATGTACTCCACACAACTATTACTTATATATGATGAATAAGGGGGCGCCTGGGTGGCTTAGTTAAGCGTCTGACTTTCGCTTAGGTCATGATCTCACGGTTCGTGGGTTCGAGTCCCGCATCGGACTCTGTGCTGACTGCCAGCTCAGAGCCTGGAGCCTGTTTCAGTCTGTGACTCCCTCTCTCTCTGACCCTCCCCTGCTCACGCTGTCTCTCTGTCTCTCCTAGAAATAAAAAAAAAAATTAAAAAAATAAAAAAAAACTAAAAAGAAAAAAAGAAACACTAGTTCTGTTGTAACATGCGATATCCTAGTTATCCATGATTTTAGAAACAGACAACTTTTTTGCCCCACTTCGTGGGACTTTTTTTTCTTAATGGACAAAGTTGGAAAAATTCATGGTCTCTCCTCTGCACTTGCCAAAGAGTCCTTTGAAAAAGGTGGATTGAAGTATTCTTCAGTATGTTCTACTACGACTATAATGACAATGACGATGTCTTGATTTACGTTGCGCTTTATGGTTTTGCGCTTCGATAGTTTCAAAGGGCCTTTTACATACATCATTTCGCCCTGTTTTTGCAACTACACGATTATACTCCAGGCAGATACTGCTAGTCCTGTTTTATACATGAGAAGAGGGAATGTCATGCTGCGCACATAGCAGTTAAAGAAACTTAAAAGTTTCATATGTTTCTGTCTTTTCTTTCCCTCTCCCTCCCTGTCTCTGTGTCTCTCTGAATATTTTCACTTTTTCTTCTCTCATTTGAGAAAGCACTTATTGCACAGCCCTGATACTTGCTTCTGTGTGGAGGGCCATCCGTGACAGTAATGCTCCTGGCTTCTTGCCTGTCCGGTTCGGACTTACCCGATGGGTTAGCTGGAGAGCAGGACCTGGGGCTGCAGAAATCAGCCCTGTCCACTCTGTCCCTTGACGGTGACCTGTCCACAGGGAGTCCCTGCTCTCTGCTTCTCCCTGAAATCTGTCAGAGGCGGGATCCTCATGACTCTGGATGTGGACAGTCCTCTCCTGTTCAGCACTGTCTGTGACTGGAGACTAGTGAATAATAATATTGAATAAGGTGATGTTTTTGCCTCCTAACTATACTCTCAGAAGCCAGTTTGTTCAGAACTTAGGCAAAGAAAAGAGAAAAATACTGTATAAAGTACTGGGACTTCTCAGAGACTCCCAACACTGTCCATATATCAGCAAATTTAAAAAAATAAAAGAATATTGGTGGAGTTAGAAATCTGGGGGAACTTTGAAATCTTTAGACAGAGAATGTATTCAGTTCCATTTTGACTAAAAGGCCCCTGTGTTGCTGTGACCTTGAGGCCGTTTTTTTCAACAGTGGTTCAAACTTTGTTGCCTAAAGTTCAGGAGTTTCAGGGGCGCCTGGCTGGCTCAGTCGGTATACCATGAGACTCGTAATCTCGGGCTTGTGAGTTCAAGCCCAACGTTGAGTGTGGGCCTTACCTAAAAAGTTCAGGAATCCCTTTTTTGGATAATGGGGTGGTGGGCGGACTGGACTCCTGAAGTTCTGTGCCTGCTTCCATAGCAGTTAATTTATGCTTCCTTTATGTTTGATTCTCCATGTTACGTTAAATATTAGGATAACATTCTGCTACAACTGTTTGAATACTTGTGATTAAATATAAATTTCTGTGGAAGATTTGTTTCCTTTATGTTCTTAACATAATTGTTCCTAATGTCAGGCCTAGAAACAACCATTTAGTCATTCTGAAAATGCTTATGGAATATCTGCTATTATATAAAGGCACAGTGCCTGGATGTAGTGGTGAGTCATGAACAGTATGGCCCTTGCCCTTACAAGGATTTACAGTCTTGTGCTGGAAACAGGCTAATCCAATATGCCTCGCCATAGGCCATGGCAGAGCTCTGGAAGAAGTGTCCACATATTGCCTAATACATGAAATAAAGGAATATGACCTTATTAAGGATATAGGGATATCAGGGAGGGCTTGTGTGGAAAGGTGGTGGCTGAAGTGCGACATGGGAAGAAATTGGAAATGTGAGACTCAAGAACTGAATTAGTTTAAATTGTGGGAAATTAATGAAAAATGTAACATGTGTGTGGAACTGATTAGGGGAACGAGAACGGAGTATCTGTGCAAACGAGTGCGTGGTGTCAAAACCGAGGGGAGTATCTGCGGATCTCAGCACAGGCAGCATTTGCAGATGTGAGCCATCACCAGTGTCACAGAATGCCAGAGCAGGGTGTCAGAGGAGGACGGACAGGAGCAAGAGCAAAGCTGGTTCCTTGGCCTGGAGTATTGGGTAGATCAAAAGAGTGAGTGCAGGGGATACGACACTGAGGCCAAGGTGCAGTGTCAGAGCTGGAGTGAGAGTCCCTGAAGTCTTGAACCAGAACTCCACACAGCTGCGCTTGACTACAGAGAAGGTTGGTCACAAGGCATGAAATTGAAATTCAGGTGACATGGCGCAGGTAGAACAAGGCTACCTGGGGCAGGGAATCTGTGAAACATGCTGGGTGTCAGGAGGAATTCAAATGCCTTTATAAATGGCTTACGTGAGGATAAGTTACTCTAAAGATGGGTATAGCTTTCTAAATTTCAGAGTCCTTCAAAAATGTCCTTCTTCATGAAGACCAGAGAGAAACATTACAGAACAAGTGACCTTTCGGAAATCAGGTATAATCCATGGAGATTATGCTCCAAATTTTACAGAAAACTTTTTATCCCCCAAACATAAATTGTTTACAGATTCCTAGTAAAATGATATTAGAAGGAAAAGAAGATATTTTAATTATGATTGGAATTTTTGTTAATTCTGAACAGAATGTGAAAACTCAGTTGTACAATTTACTGCTTAAAGACTTCTCATCAGCATTCCAGTCTACCTAATTTCGCAAGGCATATGCTGGAAAACAGTACTCCCACAAGATACTCTATGAAGAAGGTTCTGTAATTTCGGAGACGCTACACCCACTCTTCTCCCTTCCCCTCCTGCTTTTTTTAGTGTCTCTTCCAGGTCTACTATAGACTCTTACTTGCCCTCTCATGCAGAATGCCTGTAGCTTTGTTTAACTGAGTATTTCTCACATGTATTTGCCCACCAAATTTGTTCTTTTTGGGGTTTTTTTTGGGGGGGGGGCGGGCACAGTAATTCTTTGTATCCAGATCCCAAGACACACAGTGGAAAACACTGAATCTCAAATTACCTTCTCAATGATTTTCATTTTCTCTCTTTTTTGTTTAATTTAAATTGAAGTTTAAATAGACATACAGCGTAGTCTTGGCTTCTCTCTCTCCTTTTAAGTTTATTTTGAGAGAGAGCACGTGCTGAAGCAGGGGAGGGGCAGAGAGAGGGGAGAGAGAATCCCAAGCAGACTCCTTGCTGGCATGGGGCGGAGGGCAGGCTCCATCTCCTGAATTGTGAGACCATGACCTGAGTGGAAATCAAGTCAGACATTTTCACCAACTGAGCTACCCAGGCGCCCCATGAGAATTTTCGTTTTAGAGTGTATTCAGTTTACAGATGGACATTTAGTATACATATTTCATCTCGAATGTATCATAAATATGAAGAAGGTAAAACAGGTATCTCCACTTACAGAAAACTGAGACCTAAAAATTTCTGCTAATTCAGGATTACCTATATTGGATGAAATGTTTAAAAGTGATTATTTTTGCCTTGTATTGGGAACATTGTGCCCCAAGAGGGAAGGTATTTCCAATAGTCAATAAGATACAATTTGATACATAAAAACCCCTTGCTAAAACTTTCGTTTCATTATTACCAGATCATTTGCGTTTTCAGGAAGAGGAGAGCTTAATGGATCTCCCAAAAATATCTGGGATTGCCTAAGTAAATTATTTCATTTAATTGATGCCCCAGAGCTTTATTGCCAAGTACAGAGTGTCCTTCCTTTTGGAGCATGTTGTAGCATGACCCCTCCAGCCCCCAGATTCACACCTTCCCAGCCTGTACCCTCCTCCACAGGGAGATGGAGGTATGGACTTGACTCTGTGCAGGTTAGCCTGGTTGGAATAGGTTAGTACTTTGTTTGGACATATTTTCACTCATCCCCTTCTGAGATAGTTTATAATTAACTTGGAAAGCTAATTTTCTTTAACAAAGCAGTAAGGTTTCTGCACAGGCAGAAAAGTATTACTTATTTTGAAGAATATTTAAACTNTTGAGATAGTTTATAATTAACTTGGAAAGCTAATTTTCTTTAACTTTTAACAAAGCAGTAAGGTTTCTGCACAGGCAGAAAAGTATTACTTATTTTGAAGAATATTTGAACTGAGGGAAAACATGAAACCATGCTTACATAATCTGCCCTCTGCGTTAGAGTATGTCAGAATGAGACTCTAACATATC
The DNA here is from genome assembly GCF_008692635.1 of Crocuta crocuta. Taxonomy (NCBI): domain Eukaryota; kingdom Metazoa; phylum Chordata; class Mammalia; order Carnivora; family Hyaenidae; genus Crocuta; species Crocuta crocuta. The sequence goes on from NW_027531893.1 coordinate 1,898,144, forward strand.
TGTGTAACTTTATAAAACATGAGCATTGGTGAGACCATGAGCCATGAAGAGGGCTTTTTAGGGTACCTTTCCTGTTGAGAGACAAAAGAATACTGCTGATCAGTTATCAAAGATGAATCTAGAAAAAACTGCCTTTCTAATAGATTTCTCTGTACAGTTTGATTTAGGTGGTTTGGTTTGTGTGTTCTTTAAAAGTACTTTTCATGGAACTACTGTTATAATTTCCCCAGTTTGGTTTGTTTTTGGGTGACTGCTCATTGCTGTTTATTTTGGACGCCTTTTACCAATGGTCACTTAGAGTTCTTAATGTCTTACCTGAGGTTGGGGTATCAGAGTCTCCCCCTCATGTCAGGTTGCCCCTGTTCATATTCTGTAGTGTGCAATGGCCAGCCTGTGTTTAGAAGATAGCTTTCCTCCATTAGACTGTTCTACTCTGATAATGCTGATACAAGCTGAGAGTTAACTCCCACTTAGAGTAAACTACCAGAAGATGGGACTTGTGAAGGAAAGAAGGGGTGATTAGTTTTCTGTTACTAATTCTATAAAATGTGATGAGAAAAGGAGTGAAGAACTCTACGTTTTACTCAAGTTTGCTTTTGTAAGTCTGTTTATACAGCACACACATTTCAACTTCTTGTTCAGCTGTAGGAGTTTCTTATTTTTCTTCGTTCATAATTTCTCTCCAAATGTTAAGTAATCTTGTTTGGTGGTGAACCTTCCCTTGCTTGCCCAACCTCCTATACTCTTTCCCATAAGAATTCAGGAAGTAGAAAAGCCCATTGGAAAGAATTTATTTCAGGGTTTCTTAATGCTCAGGTCACACTGTTGTCTTGAATCAGTTTCTTTCTCTCATCCTTAGCCAAAACTATGCCCCCCCCCCCCAAAAGGCTTATCTTTCAGGGTTAAATAAAAGGAAGAATGCAGTGAAAGGAAGATTCCTTTTATGCAGGCAGCAGAGACCAGGAAACGTGCAGGACTGAAAGTGCCTGAGGGTATTTCGTCCCCATTGGTTTTCACATCAGATGCTGGGGTGCCCACAGATAGCCTGTATTGTTGTCAGTTAAATGGGATCATGAGTGTCTGAAAGGTGTTTGAGAATGAACCGAAAATCATTTTCACAAGTGGATGATTACTTCTGCCACATGTTAACCGAACTCTATCAGAATGGCCCAGATTTTTGAGCCTGCATTAATTGCTCTTTCAACCTTGACTGAGGTTTCTCTTTAAGAAAGCCCTTTCCAGGACTAAACGACTCTATATATTGATTTTTTTTTCCTTTCTGTATTTTCCTTGAAAAATGAAGCCTTGTAGAAGGAAAGGCTTTATCATTCAACATGTAGATTGATTGTTCCATTTCTTTGAATAAAAAGCTAGACTCAAGTGATCCGACAAAAGCAATAGTCCTTTTCTTCAAGCACAGAATAATTCCCATATTCTGTACACAATTATGTTTTTCAAATATTCATTAGTGATGATTTTTTATCATAAAGTGAAACCATGAACTCCCACAGCATGGACTTGGTGCAAATAAATTGTCATATTCTCCTTTCTATTAGAACTGTATGCCACCACTCTAATTGAAACTTAACTACAATATTTAGTAATGTGTTTGGAGAATTTTTGTGTGTCAAAGTATTCTTTGAACAATCTTTAACTTAGGTTTTATAAAGTGCTCTTAGAATGTTTGGATAATTGTTATTATATCATGCTCCCCCATTTTCCATTTCAAATATGACATAGAGAATATGAGCTGTTTATTTACCAAAACAGTATAGGGTATATTGGAGCTCAGACAACAGTATGTTACAAAGTTGGGTTAAATCACAATTCTAAAAACTAATTGAAAAATGAGTTCTTCAAGTTTTATTAACTTTTGTGATAATATATTAGATGAAAATATATGCCATTTACAGGAAAATGGTTTAATTTGTCATTAAAATTAATTTTGGAGGGTTTTTGGCTTAAAGGAAGACACACCACAGAATGATGTATGTAAATCTATTAAAAGCCATTTACAGGGGCACTGTAGAAGAACAAGCATTTAAAACAATTTTATTTTACAAGCATTGCAGTGTAAACATGTAATGAAATGTAAATATCTCTGAAAATTCGGCAAAAATAAGCATAGTCCTGTTGCTAATTTTTGTTTGCTTGATGCTTGTTTTTACAAAACTCCATTTTTTTAGCTCGTGGTTGAGACCATTTTCTTGGTAATAATACGTATTGTTAATAGGCAGCACGTATCTAGAGAAAAGTATTTATCCCTGTTGTCACAGAATGTTCTAATGGATTTCATAAAGACTCTACTTTTGTTTGTCCATAAATGAAAACTTTTAAAAGCACCTTGGCTTATTAAGTTATCACATAACTCTTTTTTTTTTAATTTTTTTATAGTTTATTTATTTTTGAGACAGAGACAGAGCATGAGCAGGGGAGGGGCAGAGAGAGAGGAAGGCACAGAATCTGAAATAGGCTCCAGGCTCTTAGCTGTCTGCACAGAACCTGATGCAGGGCTCGAACCCACAAACTGTGAGATCATGACCTGAGCTGAAGTCAGACGCTCAACTGACTGAGCCACCCAGGTGCCTCCACATAACTCTTTAAAGGACCACAGTGATACCATAAAGATTGTACAGTTTTTAGTGTTGAGATTCTCTCATGACTCTAGGTAATTATCGACAGAGAAGATGAGAAATAATGCCCTGTTTTCCTCATTGGTAGTAACTCGAGGTTTGCTCTTGCCAGAGTTCTTTCATTTTCTTTTCTTTCATCACTTGACACTTTTCTTAACAGTATCCACATCATATTTTAAGTATGCAGTCAAAACTCTTGATATTCAGTGTCACATTTCTTTTATGTTTGAGGATAGAGCATGACCAAGAGTAGTAACACCAAAAAAATAGTCCTAGGCAAATGAAACATTGATCTATATTTAGGTGGGTTTGTGCCTTGTTTTCTAGTAATGATTGCTATGTCTCTGGAACAAATAGTACTCTCCATTAGAAGCAGCCCTAGAAGAGGGATTAATTCTTTAAGATTATTGCTATGTTGATACTGATTTATAAAACCAAATGCTTCAAGGTTTTAACTCTTATGTGTTGAAACCAAGCTTTGTGCCAGTGCTGCTAATTTCTTTGTTACCTAATCCCATGTAAGAAGAGAAGATTTTAAAGTTAAGCAGGCAAAGTTTTGTTCAAAGGGAACAACTTCTTAATACATTAAGTTGGATGGATTGATGGAAGCAAACACCATTAAATAGTATCTGAGCAGTTACTTTTAAGTAATCCAGAATACTCTCGTTACATGAGTATTATACTGCATAGGAAATATCTTAATGGAAAAATGTTACATTTAGTACAAATTAGGAATGGAAATCTGTGCTTTTCAAATATGTACAATAGAATATTTTTCCTATTCAAATAATTCTTGGATGGGAGGGGGGATGGGCATGGAGGAGGGCACTTTGGGGATGAGCACTGAGTGTTATGTGGAAACTAATTTGACAAACTATTTGTAAAAAAAAAAAATAATTCTTGGATCAAATTTACTTTTGATTAGAGACTTTTTTTTTTCTGAAGGCCATATGCTAATACAGGCCTGGAGAAAATAGCTGATATATGTGTTCCTTCATTTTCCATCCATTAGTTACTTAGCTGAAATAATTTAACGAGGATGAGTAAAAATGCTTTGTTTAAAACCAAATTCTGTAGGTTGATGAAAATGAATAATGTTGAAAGCCCCATTGGGGGACAAAACAGAAAACAGAAAACTGGCTTTGCTCTGTAAAACCTCTTCAAAGTAAGGTGAAAAAAAAATTCACAGTCTGCATTAGAGACCATTGCTGTCATGCTATATGATATTTCATTAGATAACCTTATAAATTGTCAAAGCCCCGTTAAATGTACGTTCCCAGTTTGACTGGTATTTGGCAAGTCTGACTTACATACCCTTAAAAACAACCTTTTTTTTTTGAGTTAATCACATAGTCAGTTGAGAGGAAGCTAATAATGATTCAGCAGGTTGCAAAACAATCAGGGAGAGTATGACTGCTGAGAGACCCACTGACAGACCCGTAGTACACTAGCCAGAGTCGCCTCTCTCCAGAATGACAAAGATACTTCCTGGAAGATACTCTCTATACTTTTATTGGGTAGAATTAGATTTAATAAAAAAACAATTTGTTCAGAATTCAGAAAGGAAGATATTAATAATAGATTTTTTTTAAATTCTAAATGATTTTTATAAAATGGAAATGGATGACAGGTAAATAGCTTTCAAAGATCTGTTTAATACTATTGCTTAGATTCAGATCTGTCAACTATACCTCCTTCTTTACAGAATTATGCAGTTATAATTGATGTTCATAATAATGACCCTGAGATGCTATAGTATCTTTTCTAAATCATCAAAGATCAGATTATATTTTATAACTATTTGAAATCAAGTCTACCTGTTGTATACAAAAATCTTTAAAAATCCATTATGGATATAGTCTCTGTATAGAGCAACTCATTTTTCAGTAACTAAGATTACTCAAACATCACTATGTAAGTGTAATGAACTGAATCTTAACTACCTACTAGAGCATAACATGTTAAATGTAACTTTAGTATATTTATCTGAAATAAAACAATCTTACTGGATTTTTAGCCATAAATGAGATAATTTGTAGCCTATCACTCAACATTAAAAAAAAAGTGAGCAGAGAATGCATATTAGTTTTTACAGAAGTTTCTAAAAAATGGATTATATGATTATAACCGAATATTCAAATGATTTGGGCTAACTTTTTCCTTACTCTCTCCACAATTCAACCCTTCCACAGCTAAGACCACCAAACTACAGACTTGAGAATAGCCTTGAAACCTGAAAAACCATTGAACTATTAAAGCTTATTGAAGGGGTTCTCCAGTGTACTCAAGATACCTATAGACCAAAGAGAAGGATCTTTGTCACTGTATTCAACTTTGTCATACCAGAAATACGATTTATGGCTCCATAATGATCATATCCCTCAAATCCTTCAGAACAGTATTTTTTTCTGATTATGAAATAAGATGTACTCCTATACATTGCTAGTGGTAATACAAAATTGTACAGTCACTTTGAAAAACAGTTTGGCAGTTTCATAAAAGGTTTAAGCACACACTTTAAATATAATTCAGTAATCCCACTCCTAGATATTTACCTGAGAGGAATAAAAATATGGGCCCACACAAAGACCTGTTCATGTGTGTTTATAGCAATTTTGTTTTTGATAGCTAAGAAAAAAAAAGAGCAATCCAAACGTCCACCAACTGGTAAATGGATAAACACATTGAAGTTAATTTATACAGTGAAATAAATTCAGCAATGAAAAGAATGAACTCCTAATATAGACAACAGGGTGAATTTCAAAAGCTTTTTACCACCTGAAAGAAACCAGACACGAAAGGGTGCATACTGTATTTTCCCTCCTATATGACATTCTGGAAAACAACTGTTAAGGTTAGAAATCAGGTCAGTGGTTGCAGAGCTGGGGGATGTGAGGAGAAGATTGATTATACAAGGACCTGAAGGAAGGTTTGGAGGGATACAGATGTTCTGTTAGTCCATTGTGGTGGTGGTGGTTACATTGCTATGTCAACACGCACCAAATTATAGTACTTAAAATGGATGAACCTTACTATTATGTAAACTATACCAATAAACCTTACTTTAAAAATAAGGGAGATATGCTCAGTGTAGAAATTGTGGAAATGTAAAGGCATAGAGAACCATACAAAGGAGCACCTGGCTGGCTCATTAGAATGCAGATCTTAACCTTGACGTTGTGACTTTGAGCCCCAAATTGGATGTAGGGATAACTTTAAAAAAATGAAATTAATCTTTAATCTCACCAGCCCAGTATTAACTGCAGGCTTAACATTTTGATGCATCTTTCTGGGTTTTCTTGCCATGCATATACTATAGGCTCATGTGACTGTTGTTTGTTTTTACTTAGCATAGTAATAATTTTTCTGTATCATTTTCTGTGCGTCAATGTTCATGGCAATTTATTCCTTACCATTTGATCCTTAGAGGGTTTTGTGTTTTTTATTTTAAACAGAATTGACGAACATCTTGTTCTTCATTCTTTCCTTAATTTTAATTATCTCTTATGCCCAGAGTCTAATTTTGTGCTAGTGAGAAAGCAGCTAGACATTTAATTCCAGAAATCATTTAGATGAAAAACCTCACATTTGTTGAAGTTAAGTTTAATGTGTTCTTATTTAGCATAGTTATCTTTTTTGATATATTCATGTCCATTTTATTTCGTAAAATTTTTGTCTGGCTAATGTGAAAACTGAAGGGCAGAAACTATCATCTTGCTCCGTAGCACTTATAGCATTGCCCTTATGCAGTCAATCTTGTGTTGAATGTAATTTATTTTCTTATGCAGAGAGGGAAACTCTCATGCCCAGCTACTTTCTAGATATGTTTGATCACTGTGACTTCTTTTTTTTTATTTTTTTAATGTTTTATTTATTTCTTTTTTAAAACTTTTTTTTAATATTTTTATTCTAGGAGAGAGAGAGACAGCATGAGCAGGGGAGGGTCAGAGAGAGAGGGAGATAACGGACTCTGAAACAGGCTCCAGGCTCTGAGCTGGCAGTCAGCACAGAGCCCAACGCGGGGCTCGAACCCACGAACTGCGAGATCATGACCTAAGTGGAAGTCAGACGCTTAACCGACTAAGCCACCCAGGCGCCCCTAATGTTTTATTTATTTCTGAGAGAGAGAGAGAGAGAGAGAGAGAGCGAGCGCATGAGCAGGAGAGGATCAGAGAGAAAGGGAGATACAGAATCTGAAGCAGTCTCCAGGCTCTGAGCTAGCCGTCAGCACAGAGCTTGATGCAGGGCTCAATCCCACGAACTGTGTGATCATGACCTGAGCCAAAGTCAGACTCTTAACCGACTGAGCCACCCAGGCACCCCTGATCACTGTGACATCTGTATATGGTTGACTGAACTCATTACAGGACAACACCCCCAAAATACCTCATGGGCCAAATGCTTATCGTATTTCCATTCTTAAATTGTCTCTTATTCAATTTCTTACATCTTCCAACTTGCAGTATACACATGTATGTATCCACCCACCACTCTGCTGTTTTCAGAGAAATCCTACATTGTCCTTCCCTATATGTTCAGCCATGATTTTGAGTGATGTTGCAGCAGGTAGTAGTATTACTTGTGTATCACCCTTAGCAAGACTTACACTTGCTTGTGGTATTGATGGTTTGCTTATCACTATTCACTTCCACTTAAATATGACCCAGTTGCCCAGCAGCATGCTAAGTGAGATGCTGAAGGAGCTGAGATGCAGGCAGTGTTCACGGGCAAAGGTGATTCGAATGTCTTCTTTGACTCCTAGGCAGCTATTCGGTGCACATCTTGCTGGTGCACTTTTATAGAGGGCATCTGTCATGTCCACACTGTCTAGCTCCTGAGGTCATTGCTGTTAACCCTGTAATAGGGGTTTGGGTGTGTGCATTTCAAGGAGAGGGAAATTACATAGGAAAGACAGAAAGAGAGCAGCTCAACACCTATCACCAGAACCACAGAAGAGAAATTATAGCCTAGAGCAAAGGTGGGGCAAAGGGTTTTAAAGGGACCTCAGGAGGTGATCGTGAACAGGTGAGCACAGTAGCAATAGACGTCTCCGTCAGTCAGTCACTAAATGAATTCGCATTATATCCAGAAGTGCAGGCGACATGGTATCAAGGGTATTGTGAGAGCAAATAGTTCACCTAGAAAGCTGATGGGTTTGACACAAAATACATAATTGATTTGAGCAGTTATGGATGATGATTTCCAATGCAAACTCCGAGTTTCTAGTTTGACTTTTAGTAACTCCGTTTTGTTTTTTTGTTTTTATGTGTGTGTGTTTTTCCCTGAACATTTAGAACCCAAGAAATCAAGCTCTTAGTTACAGAGAACACATTGGTGGTTGCTAGAAGGTGGTGGGCTTGAGGTGGGACAAATGGGGGAAGGGGACAAAAGTGAAGAGTGTTCATTCATTTCTTGCATTACTTTTTAAAAAGAGGGCGAAAATGTTTGCTTGGCAAAAGAGAATTATTTTAATATCGCAGAAACTAAAAATTCAAGTTAAGATTTTAGTGTTAAAAATTGTGAAGCTCTCAAGACTTTAAGCCCCCAAATAAGTGCTTAACTGCAGTTCTTTTTTATCACTCAGAATTGTATATAAATTTAGTTTGAATAGCCTTTACAGTGGTGAACCTTCACTTCAGAAAAATATTATGATACACTATTGAAAAATCTTATTTTAATTTAAAAAGTTGGCCTGTATTCGTCATATTTCAAACTTCCTTTTATAGGAAGTGTGTATATAGTTCCAACGTGTAGGGGTTTTTTGTCCGTGGTGTAATTTTTGAATAGCTCTCCATGGCATGCTTACACTTGAGTAATTGTTAATTTTTTCTTTTTCCTCCTTGATAAACTTGATAAGTTTACATCTATATTTATTCAGTAAGAACCTAAGTTGTTTTCTCAAATGATTGACTCCTCGATTCATTTCAATTCACATTGTTAACAGCAATGCACAGTTAAACAAAGGCCTTGGCTAAAACTATGTTGAATTGCACCATGTCCTCTTCACCTGAATTTCATAGTTAGGAAATTTGTGTTAAGATACTACCATCAGTCAGCCAAACCTCCAAATTATGAGGCTGACAGCAACTTTAGGAATCCGCTAACCCAGTCTTGCCATTTATACTTGAAGAAACAGAAACTGAGATTGGTGCCAGCACAACTCGGGGTCACCCAGCGGGACAGTGACCCTTCACTCTTGTTCTTGACTCCACAGCCGCTTCCTTCTCGGGCCACACTCCTCAGCCCCAGTCATCTGAGAGCTGAAACATTGAGTCCCTTTCCCCAGTTTGTCACCTTTTGTCTCCTAAGAAATGTGTTGTCAGAATAAAAATCCCACTGGTTCTTTGATTATCCTTTCTAGCTCCAACATGGCTCAATTTGTAGTAAGAACTGACAAATTGCTAAGCCACATAAATCAATTCCCTTTCGAGAACCTAGAATAAGCTCAGTCATTTTGTAACACAGAAGCTACGTGTTGTCTCCTTTTTCAAATGAACTGAACTTTGCTTTTAGCAGGCCAGGCTCCAGAATGTATACCTATGGAAGAAATATGATTACACAGAGCCACAACATTATTCATCTAAAATACTCTTTGCTTGTTTTTCTTACCAGGTATTTGTATGCCCTTGGACAGAAGGTTTGGAAAAGATGGAAAAAACGTTACTTTGTTCTTGTTCAGGTTAGTAAATTTTTTTTTTTTTTCTGTTACCTAACTGGTCTAAGACAGCAGTCTCAAACTTTTGTTTGGTGAGTTATATCTATTGGTATTCACTGTGTTAGAAATTAAAACTGAAACTTTTAAATATTTCATTTTAAAATAAAAGTATATTTCTTTACATGCTAACACAAGTAACATTTTTATGTAAAATAACTTTTTTGAAGCAAGCAATTTAGGGCAATGAGTGACATTATTCTATGCTTTTACACATCTCTTTAATGTCTAGCTTAATAGAATGCAGCTGTATTTTCATATCAGCTTCTATATTCAATCCGTTGCAATATCAGATGAAATTTAGCCTCTGGAAAATTCCACTGTACACACAGAGAATAACTGCAGAAAAGGCAGATGATGTCTGAATATTATTATAAAAAGAGTTTTGAACTCACAGATTCCCTGAAAAGATCTTAAAAGTCTCCAGGATTGCAAAACCATACCTTGGGAACCACTGCATCATGCTGATATTTTATAGACAAACCATAATACTTAGAAGATCTCATTTTTATACAAATCTGCCATTTTTATCACTTACTCACGTAATGATAGCTTTAAATTTCCAGTACTGATAGATGTGTTAGCAATAGGATAACGGATATTTTGGGGTTATTGGAATATATGTTCTGGCTGACTCTTTTTTGTTGTTAGTTTTTAATCATGGATAACCTTTGCTCCTAGAATATACTCATTAAATTAAATGTGCATTAAAGAGTAACTTTCTAAGTAATGGCCATTCTATTCTATGATGAATCCAAGCTATTTTATTCCCAATGGTTCTATATAAAAAAATTATTCTTGGTATTCTTAACATAAAACAATCCCTAAAATCTTACTGGTTCCTAGCCACACATTAAGCAAATTTGAATGCCCTAGATCAGAATAACGTGGTAAGATGCCAAGCAAGGAAAACTGTCATTTTATGTCCTCCAGATGTTAGGTTATCTGTCCACTGTTGGATGGGCCACAGTGGCAGGATAATTGCATGAGGAGTACGAAAATTTAGTCAGAACTAGTTACATCTACATGGCAAAAAGCCAGCCTATTTGGCCAGCTACTGTAACAAAAGATACGCATGCATGTACACGGCATACATCGGTGGTCCTGATGTAAAGCCCACACATTTGCTTTGCATAAGGGTCTCCAGTTTGGAGTTCTGAGTGGTCTGTTCTCCAAAAACCATACCCATAAGATGTCTTCTCTGGTTCCCAGGTTTAATTTCTTTACATTGGCACAAGAATTTAAATGCATTTACTAAGCAGCTTTAATGCAGATCTTTCTAGACATTTGCTTCTATTCCTGTTTGTAGATGTCTCACATCTAATTTGACAAGTTTATATTAGCAACTCATCTTTATCAAATCTTTCTAAAGCACTCAGTTGGTTTCGCATAGAAACAGTAGCTTTGTTTTCATAGTCATACTCAGCGTATTTATGTAGAATCTTTTTTAATTCTGTATTTTTAATAGCTGATATGACTGGCACAATCCTAGCTGACTCTTAATGAGCATGAACAGTTAGGGACGTCTGGGTGGCTCAGTCAGTTAAGCGTCCAACTTCAGCTCAGGTCATGATCTCACAGTTCGTGGGCTCGAGCCCCACATCAGGCTCTGTGCTGACAGCTGGCTTAGAGCCTAGAACCTGTTTCAGATTCTGTGTCTCCCTCTCTCTCTCACCCTTCCCTGCTCACACTCGCACGCTTGCTTGCTCTCGCTCTCTTGCTCGCTTGCTCTCAGAAATAAATAAAAAGCATTAAAAATTAAAAAAAATAAACATGAACATTTACTTAGTAGTCATTATGGTTTTTATTATTACCTTTTTTTAAAAAACTATTTTTCAGAGCAGTTTGAGGTTCACAACAAAATTGAGAGGCAGGTACAAAGATTTTCCATATATCCCCTATCTTCACACATGCCATGGTCTCCCCTGTCATCATCACTTGATACATATGTTACCCAGGATGAATCATCACTGACACATCAGCGTCATCCAGTGCCCATTATTTATGCTGTGGTTCGCTCTTAGTGGTGTGTAGTGTACGTGTTTGGACAAACGTGTAATGACCTATATCCATCATTGAAATGTCATGTATTTTCACTGTCCTAATAACCCTACGTTCTCTGCCCATGCATCCCTCCCCTCCCACCCGGCAACCACTCATCTTTTTACGGTCTCCGTAGTTTGATGTTTTCTAGAATGTTATATAATTGGAATTATAGAGCATCCAACCTTTTCAGATTGGTTTATGTCACTTAGTAATATGCTTTTAAATTTCCTCCATGTCTTTACATGCTTAATAACTCATTTCTTTTTAGCATTAAATAATATTCCATTGTCTGGGGGTGCCTGGCTAGCTCAGTCGGTTAGTGTCCTCAGCTCTTGATCTCAGCTCAGTTTTTGATCTCTGGGTTGTAATTTCAAGCCCCACATTCGGTTCCATGCTGGGCATGGAGCCTACTTTAAAAAAAAAAAATCCATTGTCTGGAAGAATCACAGTTTATTCATTTATTCACCTATTGAAGACCATCTTGGTTGCTTGTAAATTTTGTCAACAATGTATAAAGTTGCTGTAAATGTAAACAGTCCTGGGCAGTGTAGACATAAGATTTCAGTTCCTTTGGGTAAATGCCAGAGGATGCAGTTACTGGATATTTTAAAGAATGAAACAGAGAATGTTCATTAGTTTGGAGATCTGGTTAAGTGACAGGCTAAGAGAGTTCCTGTTATATTGATCATATGAAAATTGGCTTTATTAGATCAGTCTTGAGAGATCAGATGATTGCGTCATGCTTTTGGCTAGGTAAAGTTTGAGGGAATCCTTTTCTGCATACCTTATTTTCTATCATATGATAACAAGAATCAAGAGTTACAGAATAAACATATACTTTGATAACCCTGTAAAAGAGTTTAGAAATGAAAGAATTAGAATACTTTGAGTTCATTAATTGGTGTGTCTTTGAGGACATTAACCATGTCTTTGGGAAACTAGAGAGTTCTCCCAGTAACAAAAATAAGTTTGACATTTTAAAGGGAAAAATTTAAGCCCATAATTAAAATTTAAATTTAAAACCATATACTCTATAACTGAAATTTAGAAAAAACACCACCAGACAGTAATGAATTCAGACTTATTCTACCTGGGGTGCCATCTTAAAATCTGAAGTCATATTTAAGCCTTATAATTTTGCACAAATACTCATATATATGCGCTCCTGTAGAGAATCCCATGCCCAAATGCATTGAAATAAGCATGCCAGTACTCTGGCAACCTGTTCAAGTTTTAAACACAATTGAATCTTCCTTTCAATTCCAAATGTAATGGGAAGACAGATTGAATGCGCACATTTCAAAATCAAGATGGATGTGTATGGAGATTCAGCAAGAGTGACCCATTGGGAGGAACTGGGTAGTTTCTATTAGTATTTTTAAAGAGAGCTCTCATTCTGTTGGCATGCAGCTTGTAAGTTCATACCTGCAGGCTGCATTATTGAAAGGTGAAGGAGTCATTTTTCCAGGGAGGACACTATGCCCCTGCTGTGTCCGCTGCTGCCATCGGCAGAATGGTGCTCTGGCGATAATGTGAATCTCATCACCACTTGTGAGTGTGTATTATATGAGTGATCTAGCTGGAGATACAGCCATCACCTCAAGAATTTGTACTCATAAAAATTGATTGAGAGTCCGGTTTGGCCAGCTGCAAAGTCATTGTTCAAAGTGAACACTCGAGGGGCCGCTGAGGTGAAAAGACTTTCACATCAACATTTAAAGCAGAGTTCAAAATGGGAAAATAAAATTATTTATCAATATGGGGTGCTTAGTGAGCTTCTAAGTAAGATTCTAAGTAAGATTAGTTTAGGTCCCCATTTAGATTCTGAAGTCAGTATAGTTACTGTGTTAAACAGATTTTTATGTTTCTTAAGAGGCTGTGTTTGTGTTTGTTTTTTCTTTCTTTTTTTTTTTTTTTTTTTTTTNTTTTCTTTCTTTTTTTTTTTTTTTTTAATGAAAGTAAGTGTTGGTTCAAGCCAAACTGAAAGAACAATTGATTTTGAAGAATATGCTTGAAGTCTTACCAGGATTAATCTTGTGTCTTACTCATTTTTCTTGTACTTAGTCAGCGTTTTACTATTTGACTTGGAGAATAACATTAAAGTACTTATGACACTAAAACATTTTGTTCATTATAGTCCAACCATAAAACAGTTTTTAAATTCCCTATGATTTAATAAAAAGAAATTACGTAATTCTGTGTTCTGCTAATGCCTATTCAAATAACTGTTTGTCCCCATGTACGGCATATTCTGTAATAAATTCAGATACTTCTGAAGCACTCTCACCTACTACTGTAAGCATAGCTGTATTTATTCTAATGTTTATTAAGCAGTAGTAGCAGGCATTTATGTGAAGCACTTTTTAAACACAGAACAAGGTATGTTTGAGGTATAGGTATTATGATCCCTGTTGTACAGATACAGTTGATGTAGCAAGGGGTTATATTATTTACCTGGAATTAGAAAGTTAGTATGTGGTGGAGTCAAGCATTCGAATCCACATATAGTCTAGAGAGTAAACTTTTATTTTCTCTGTCATCGTGGTATGATTAAATGGATACACACAAAAGCAGTTGATGTGAAGACAAATAGATGTAGGAATAATCTCTGCCGATCATTAACTTCATGAGGTACAAAGCACTTTTACTAGAAACGGCCAAAAAGTGATCGCATAGAGAGTCTCGTGCTCCTGAAGGCCACTTACTGCGTGACATCACTGGAAACTGACATCAGTGTTGTTTTGGCCCTGTATCAAAGTGTTCACTGCTTGTTGTCAGTGTGTCAGAATCATGACGTGAAGTTCTGCAAACAACAGCAGGCTATCAAGACATAACGTTAATTACGTACACATTAGCCGAGTTGGCACAGGATGTAAACAGTCAGCCATGTTGCAGATGATGCGTACATGCTGCACACATGTGAGAAGCACCATGTCTAGTGAGATGCCATCAAAATCTGCTTTAGACTTTAAAGAAGTGGCTGCCCTAGCCTCTTGCTCTCTGAAGTCTTCAGCACACGTGGAAATCCACTGCAGCAGGCTGCTGTCACATATCTGAGAATGCCGCTACTGCTTGAACTCTGTGGTCTAGATTTACTCGTAGGGCATCAGCTATGTTGGCTTGTTGTGATGTGAAGCAAACAGATACACTGTTGACAGATCCAGACAGTCATGGGATAGTAGCTCTCTAGCTTTATGTTTTAAATTAAAATTTACAGACCCAGGGCATGTACAATGTAGGATGAAATCAAGTCATACAGGAGTGCTTATGGAGAAGATGAAGGCCCCTCATCAACATCACCCCTACCCGCATTGCTACCTTATTTTATTTTGCTCTTCAGAGGACCTTTGCCAAGTAACCATTGCCAATAGAGTGGCCTTCTTTTTAAAAAAAATATTTTTAATGTTTATTTTAGAGAGACAGCATGAACAGAGGAGGGGCGGAGAGAGAGGGAGATGCAGAATCTGAAGCAAGCTCCACGCTCTGAGCTGTAGGCACAGAGCCCAACACGGAGCTCGAAACCACAAACTGTGAGATCATGACCTGAGCCAAAGTCGGATGCTTAACTGACCGAGCCACCCAGGTGCCCCATTAGTGTGGTCTTCTAAACTTGCACGTGCACACACACACACAAACACCCTTCTTTTCTTAATGGAATTATTCCATATACTGTGTGTGCATTGTTTTGATTCCCTTTGAAAAATATTACAAGTTGCCATGTTAGTATATAAAAATCCACTTTATTCTTTTGACCAGATGATTGGATCCCATAGTATGGATTAACATAATTTATGTAACAGTTCCCCTTTTCTGCACATTTAAGTTCCTCTTCTTTTAATCAACGAGCAATGGTACAAGCAGTATATATACAGTTTTTATATATTAAGCTTTGAGTGTATGTGGGAGTATTTCTTGTAGAAATGAAATTACTGAGCCAAAGGGCTTGGATACCTATAAGAAGAAGTAGGATGATAAACTTTTAGATGATTCATGAGTACTTAAATAGTCACCAGAACTTCAGCTTGTTTTTTCATTTGTCATTTTTTATAGTTAAGAAATAGTCCTTATATGTCAAGTGGGATATGTTATTTTATCTTTCAAAATGCACACTTGTAATATGAAAGAAAATGGAAAATTCTATGGGTTTTGGGGCTTACTTGAAACAAAATGTTAGAGGAAGAAAAGTTTTTCTTAGATTTTATTTTTTAAAATAACTTTTGCTTTGTGATCATTGAGTTTTCCATAGCAAAAAAAATTTGTCATGTTATACGATCTACCCTTGGACGTTAACTAACAATGCATTTACTCTTCAAAATAGTTCTAAAATATGAACTATTACATGATCATTTACCTGTATCTCAGGAGCTAAAATTATAAAAGACAAGGTGGAATAACCATTGAGCTGGATTTAGTAAGGAGAATCTCATATGGATCCCAATGCCAAAATGCCTTTCTTATATAGATCTGTGTTATCTTAAAATTTTTCTTTTTATTTAGATTCCAAGGAAATGTCTGATTCCTCTTAATGTATAGCTCATACCTACAAAAAAGTGCAAAGGACCTATGAATGAGGATTATCCAGTATTGTAAAGTCAGCATTAAATATTGGTGGGCTGTTATTTTTGATAATAACTTAAATGCTGTGTGTATGTATAGCTTATGTGTATATGTATATCTATACACATGTACAGTATATCTTTACATATACGTGCATAGTGTGCCTTCCACATAGTAAAGACTCAGTAAATATTGAAGTGAATATTACCTGTCCTTTAATTTAGGTTTCTTCTCAGGGCGCCTGGGTGGCTCAGTCGGTTGAGGATCCGACTTCGGCTCAGGTCATGATCTCCCCACTTGTGTGCCCCACATCAGGCTCTATGCTGACAGCTCAGAGCCTGGAGCCTGCTGCGGATTCTGTGTCTGTCTGTCTCTCTGCCCCTTCCCCACTAGAATCTCTCTCTTCCTCTCTCTTTCTTTCTCTCTCTCTCAAAAATAAACATTACAAATTAATTTAGGTTTCTTCTCAAATCTTTATGTGGAACATAAAATTGACTTAATAAAATTGACAAAGCCTAGATGTGGTGTTTGGTCTGCAGCCAGCACCATGCCCCACCTGCGTCCAGCCCCCTCCGTTTTCTCTGCGGCTGCCCTGGCTGGAACCGCTGTCCTCTTCACGTAGACCCCTGCGACATCACTCTAGCTGCTGCCGCCGCTATTCTCCTCCTAACCTGTCGTCTGCATTGCCAGAATAACCTGTGGGAGGCATACCTCCGATTCTGCCACTTCTCGCCGCTTACATGGTTCTGTGACTTCCCATCACACTTGGAATTACCCCGACCGTGACCTGGGGATGCTGCTGCAGAACCTATAGGTAGCTTCCTCTTCAGTGAGTCTTTCCCAGTCACCCTGAGCAGAGCTTCAACTTGCAAGGTTCTACCCCAGGACAATTACAGTGCCAAGAATTGTCGTGTAGTACCTCAGAGTCACTAGTCTCCCTCTCCAGACGTATCTCAAATAAATATGTAATAAGGGTTTATTTTTTAGTGTGGGCTGTCTAGGGAACTATGCCTTGAATTAAGTCCCCTTCCTTTCTTCCGTCTGTGGTTGTTCGGTTACTCAAATCCCTCTATAGAAATTCTGAACATTCTACTGTTTTCATTTCTCCATGGCTGGCTCATTCTACCTACCCATTCAAGTATCAGGTCAAATGTCATCTCAAACGGGCCTTTTCTGCCCACCCAGTCTAAAAGTCCCTCTCAACTCGCTCCCTGTCCCGGTATCTTATTTTATATTTTTTTCAGAGCATATTCCTAATCAAAATGATCTTTTTTATTTTCATTATTATTTCTATACCCCTTCTAGAATATATGCTCCATGAAAATAAGGACCTTGTCTTTTCTTATGACCTGTGAGTAGAAACTGTCTGTTAAATAAATTAATATATGTGCATCATTCTCAGCATTGCTTTCAAAAGACTGCCTTTCCCCTTTTTAGCTTATACGCTGATTGCTAAATCTCTTTTATGCCATTTGGTCAGAACAATAAATATATACATTCCCCTCAAATCCATCATGATCTTGAAGATAGATTTCTTTTCCTTGATTAAATTAAACTGTGGGATTTTTTTTTTTTTTGTTAAATAAAATTAGCAGCACTTTTGGCCTCTGCCAAGAACGTTTCCAGCTAAGGATTTTTTAAGCCTTAATCTTTACTGAAATTAGACGGTGGCAGTTGCTAAGCTGCCAGCTGTTAACATGATCGCTGCAGTAGGAATACAACATGCAAACCCGAAGGCTGTGGTCTCTCAAATCTCCGAGTTAGCACTTACACGTGTGGACACAGGTGTTGAACAGGTTGGCAATTGAAAGTGAAATGGGAGGATTCCCAGACCAGATGCGGATTTTACCTTGTGGGACCTCGGCCACTTAAGGTGCCCTGTCAAAGGTGATGATGCCAAAACCTGATTTCATGCTGTCCTCAGATTACAGTCTGCTCATACCCCCCAATTCTCAATAAATCCATTCTTTATGGGGTTAAGAGTGGATTGCGTTAAGCATATGAGTGTTTATCATTGCTGTATCTTTCCACCGAAAGGATTTTCAGTTGCAATGCAGTGTATTATACACGCTTTGTTTTGTAATGTACAAGTAAGCTTCTGAGTGAAAATAAATACTAGGTCAGAGCACCTGTTTTTATCTAATCCCCCGGTCTATGGTGACGGGGCAGAGTGCAGGCTGCAAGATCTCCAGCTCAGGAGTCCAGGGTGACCCCCGTGGTCCCAACGCTTCTCTTTCACCACGTGTTTTAACTATCAGTGCCACTTCCTTCAGAGGGCGGCTTCTCCTCATGACCCTGAATTTGGATATTGGCTGGCAAACCAGTAGCCACAAGGTGTTAACACCATTCAGAAGGATTCACTAGCATGCCCGCCACAGCCTCACCGTAGGGCCTGTTTGCCTCAGGAATGTGATTTGACATGACCTTGTGAAAGAGACGGGAGAAGTAAAAGCCCTTGGGGGTACTGAAGGAATCCAGAGGAGCTTAAAATGTAGCGTCATTTTATGGAATTAGAACGAGGAGGCAGTGAGTTAGAAGGATGGCGTTCCTAGTTAGGTGCTTCTGGAGCCCGTGTTTTCGAAATTCAAACCGTGCTTCGTTCGGTTGTCTCCTGGCTCAGGTTGCCTCAGCGGTAGCTGTTAGTCCTCGGTGTTGTGTTCCTTCTCCATCTGTACTCTCCGTTCCGTTAACACCCTCAACCCCGTTACCTCCGACAGGCCCTGGGTCTGCTGAGTGACTCTTGAGATATGAAAATATTAAAAGAAGTACAAAGTAAAACAAACGTTTAATACTTTATCGTTTAAGTCCCCCTGACTTTAGAAAGTAGGTGATTCTTCTGAAGTTGAAGGGGTTTGTTTGTTTTTGTTTTTTAGGCTTTAGAATTTCTAAAGATCTTAAATGTGCTTCTTCACATGTTATATATCTATCATGTTAAATAATTATTTAGAGCTAGCTAAAAATACAACAATAAAAATAAAGCCAGAATAGCAACTGAACCTGTATTTCAAGTTATATAAAGAAAGAGCACTGATGTAAGCATTTCACACTGCATGTAAAAAAAAAAAAAAAAACCAGCCCATTGATGGGTAATTTTGAAGACTAGATCTTAAATGGCAAGCAGACTTCTAGCATCTGACGTGGGTTATACATATCAGGTCTGGGTTCTTTGTTTTTATTTTTTAATTTTTTTAACATTTATTTATTATTGACAAACATAGAGCATAAACAGGGGAAGGGCAGAGAGAAGGGGGGACACAGAATTCAAAGCAGGCTCCAGGCTCTGAGCTGTCAGCACAGAGCCCAACACGGGGCTTGAACCCACGAGCGGGGAAACCATGACCTGAGCTGAAGTTGGACTCTTAACCGACTGAGCTACCCATGCGCCCCTAGTCTGGGTTCTTTAACGCATGACCACATGAACTTAGTATATGTGGAGATCTTTAGAGATGAAACCTTTTTAAAACGAAGAATAATATTAAAAATCTACATTGAAATATATAGCCAAGGTTATGTCCATTAGAAATAAAAGAGATAATATCTAAAACTACATTTTAAGCATCTCCACTTCATCTTCTCTTTCTCAGGTTATTGTTCATTTACATATTCATACAGCAAGTACTTTCAGCATTGTCCACTGTGTCCTTCATGGGAAAGAAACAATGTAGGGGAGAGAGGGAGGGAGACGGGGGGAGCCAAGCAAGGCTGGGAAACAAAAGCTGAGACAGGAAAGCCAACAGCCCTCCAAAGCCACAGCAGAGAAGCATATGGCCACACAGTCAGTCCAGTCCCCAAAATAAGCCAGGTGCCTCCCCTGTGTTACAGCAACAATGCACCTCTCCAACTCCCAATGAAAGGATTCTGGGAATATGCTAAGGAGGGGAGTTGAGAGAAGGAATACAGTTTCCTGGTGGCTGGGTTTGGTTGGTTGGGGGACTGGTGCTCAGTAGGCAAGCAGGTGCTATGTGCTCTAAATTAGTTACCTCGGATTGTCTCAAAAACCAGATAGCACGCATTATCGTGGTCTCTGTTTTGCAGAAAATCAGAGTGAGGTATATAAAAGTTAAAGTGATTTTCCCAGGGTCATGTCAAAGACGAATTGGAAAGAACAAGTAACTGAGGGTGAATGAAGTGTGATTTCTGTTTTGCAGTGACAGGACTTATGTTAAACCGGGCCTGTGAAGGGGGCTTCCCTTCCATCTGAAACACAGTAAAACTGTAGAGTGAAAGCATAATTCATTCTGGAAACATGCTTGTAACCCAAAGCACTTGTATATCAAAGCAAATTCCCCCATCATTACACGACCCCAAATATTCACATAAAAATGATTATAATACAGTAATGTGATACAAAATAATAAAATGCAAAATACAAAGAAATATAAATTCACCTGCACTTAACCTTTTAAAACCTTCATGCCAACTGTGAGGGAAAGGAGAGAGGAGGGTTACTGTGTAGGACGACTTTCACTATCACTTAGAGAATCACTGCTATCTTTTGGCTCAATGGAATCTTTTCCTTTTCATGCAAATTTAACAAGGAGCCTCTCCAATGACACTTGGTCCTGCCTCCTTTTGAGGATTTGGTGGAAATGGGACATTGCTTTGTTAAAACAGGTTTATCGCTGGCACTGCTACCGCCTTATGGGGGTGGTGCTTTTCTACAAAGTTTGCACTGTTTCCCACATTTGCTACATCTCCCTAATCTCATTTGAAGTGAGGGATTCCAATTTTTCTCCTCCTCCTCTGCAGACGAGATGCAGACGTAGACTTCTTATAAAGTCTTGCAGTTTCAGCCACTCGCAAACATCATTCATACTTCTCGATGATTTCCTTCTCACCTTCCACTGTAATTATCTCCTCCTCCTCACCACCTTTCTTTTCGACTTTTTCTGCAGCGTGGGGGGACATTGTATACACTGGCACGGATGTTGGCTACAGTACAGTATTCATGAACTCTTGCCATATACTGTATTTAATGTCACTGGCAATAAGGCAGCAGAGGAAGGGGTCTCTGTCTGCAGGCAGCCTGACCTAGAATGGAGCAAAGCATCCCTAAGCTTACTCTTGTATGGAAAAGCAAAGGGCTGCCCACAGGTGCTTTGAAGTGACAAAAAATATACTAGTGCCAGGTGTGCACATCATCCAATGTTCTGAAAAATCACTGATTTCTGCCCTACCCTGTGTCCTGAGACTGAGCATCCAAGTATGGGAGATGATCACCCACAATCCTGCAGAGAGAGAGAGAGAGAGAGAGAAAGAGAAAACAACCATTGGCTCAGTTGTGATCATGTGATGTTTGGCGTCACAAACCAGTATTGCAAGACCTCGGTCATTCATCAAGTTAAAATTTATTAGAAATGTTTGCTTGTCTTGCAGAACACTTGCAGAACAAGCTATTGCAATCTAAATTTACTGTACTTTAATATGGTTATCTTTAGAGAGCTCTTTTCTGGCCAAATTATCGAAAATATACCACTTGCACTATCATTCTCTTTACTCTGCTTTATTTTTCTTCAAGACAACTCATGACTCAAAATTGTTTTAGATATCTCTTTGCTTTTTTGTAATTGAGTCTTCTCTGTTTTTCTGCAAGACTGATCTTATTTTTCTAATTTTTTTCTCTGATTCTGATGCTGGGGAATTTGTTGTAATTCTCAAGGCCTAGATAGTCACTATAGATGCTTAGTAAATATTTGTTCAGTGAACAAATAAGAGGGGGAAATACTCATAAGAATGGAGGACAATATGAAATTTATAAGTGCACATGAAGCTAAAGTCAGTTATTTACCATTCTGACTAGTAAACAATGAAAGATTAATGCCCAGATCTCTAAAAGATACTGAAGGACCAAACATAGCTTTCTAGAAGACCAGATTACATTTGCATTAGTCTTCAAACTGTTTTGTTAATATATCGTCCCTTAAAATAATTTTGTGCAACTTCTAGATCATTGTAAACTTTTCACCATAAATTAGTTGTCGTAGATCTAGTTTCTAAAATAAAACCGTTAATCAATTGTAAGCATGCCTAGTAGAATCTAAATGTTGCTGTGATTCTATATCTACCTGTAACCATGGAAAATTGAGTATTAGTAGCTTTTTTTTTTCCTTGAATTCTTATTTCCATGGCTATTCCCCAACAGAATTTTACTCTTAAGAAATAAGTATTATGCTTTAGAATCCTCTCTGATCACTCTTCTCTGCAATTAAAACGAAGTCTACAAAATTGGAATAAAAAAAATTCCTGTGAAGTCCTAACCACCGGTGCCTTAGAATGTGACCTTAGTTGGAAATAGTTTTGTAATTAGGATGAGGTCATACTGTAAAAGGGTGAGCTTCTAATCCAGTGTTACTGGTGTCCTTATAAAGAAGGAGGTGTTTGGGCTGAGTCCTGCACACAGGGAGAGCACCATGCATAAAGGTAGAGTTGGAGATGATGCTTCTACAAACCAAGATATGCCAGAAATGGCCAGCAAACCACAGAAGTAATGGGAGAGACCAAGGATAGATGGTCTCACAGCTGTCAGAAGAAGCCAACCTTGATTCTACTTCTAGCCTCTAGAACAGGGAGACCATAAATTTCTGTTAATGCCACATAAATAAATGTCAGCAGAGAAAACAGATGTCTAACAGACACAAAAAATAACCTTGGAAAGACAAAAATCTCCTTTCGTCACAAATAGCTTCATCATTACATGTTTAATTTTTTTTTCTTCTTGAGAGAGAGAGAAAGCTCGCGCATGAGCGGGGGAGGGGCAGGAGAGAGAACATCTCAAGCAGGCTCCATGCCCAGCACAGAGCCAGATGCTGGGCTTGATCTCATGATGATGAGATCATGAACTGAGCTGAAATCAAGAGTCAGATGCTCACTGACTGAGCCACTCAGGTGCCCCCATTATTACATCTTTTTATACTAAACACCCAGATTTATTTCCCCTTCTCCCTCCAACCAGGTTTGTTAAACTACCTCACCTGAATAAAATAAGACTATGAAAAGGAGAAAGTGAACTGTTATAAACAAAAGGCTTTAAGTATTAAAAAGTATTTTATATTGATGTATATTTGCAGTGATAAGTAGCAGAAAACTGATAAAAGCATATGAATATATGACAAAATTTGGAGGACAGTTATTAAACATAAAGTTAGTCTACGGCCATACCACCCTGAATGCGCCCGATCTCGTCTGATCTCGGAAGCTAAGCAGGGTCGGGCCTGGTTAGTACTTGGATGGGAAACATAAAGTTAAAGTTTATTGGAAATGCCCATCTTAATGAGCTAGATATGGCTTCCCTTCCCAATTTATCTGTAAATGAATATTTTTCTAAAATGAGAAAGGGTTTCAGATTGACTCCTTGTTTATAGGATTATTTAGAGATGTAAGTGTCGATGAACTTGGCTCCCTAAGTAGGTGTATGATGGTTTGGCCACACTATCATTCAGTTTCTCAACCAGTGGTGTGTGTGTGTGTGTGTGTGTGTGTGTGTGTGTGTGTAAGTTCCTAAGTTAGATTCCCCCAACACATAGTGATATATCATAAAAATATTTTTAATATTCTGTCATCTTATAACTAAATTAGTTCCTTCCATAACTTTGCCAAAAGTAAAAAAATACAAAGCCATCTAATTTTCAAATACTTTGTTTTGCCTCCGAATGTAGAGCACCATACCGTTATTAGAGAGAGCTGTTCATTTCTACTTGTTCTCCAGCTTTAGTCTGAAGAGGTAAATCTTGTCCATTTTCTAGTGGGAGATGAAGGGGAATTAATCAGGATTTCCTGTCTTTTGGCAAAAAATCAGACCTTGCAAGATCACTGTTCAAGGATGGGTAAGAGGCAAGGGGGTGTGGAAGTACTGAAGACCTATCAAAGGAGTCTTTGTATATTAAAATATATATCAGTATATTAAAATCAAATATACTGATTTTGTTTAACTTATAAGAAACATGGACTCTATTGAAAAGTTTGTGAAAACGAGTTGGCTGATATTAATAGGAGAGATCTAACAGAAATAAGGCAGTAAAGCAAAAAACAAGTTGATATCCACATTTTATGTAATGTACAGAATGAAGATGACACAAATGAAGCCACTAATATGGAAGACAAGAAGCTCTAGAAGTGTGAAATCAAAACCTATCTACCTATATTAAGGAAAGAAAGCAAATACTCAATGTGACCAAAATCTGCTTATCTAAATGGGAAGAGAACACAGATAAAATAGAAGTAGTAATAAGCAATGGTGAAAATAAAAGTAAGAGGAACATTATCTGATATTTCAAAGAAATCAGTCTGCAGATACACAGACTTCCCTTATTTCAGGAAATATAGTGAGAAGATATCTTCAATCATTTATGCTAAAATATTTTTTTCAGTTATAAATATGCATTGAGTGTTACACTCAAATACAGAAATTAGTAGAGATAAATCTACAGAGAATTAATGGGAAATTGACTTGAGAATTTAGTGTACATACAAGATCTATAAGTCACTTCCCTGAAAACATTTAAAGAGGAGCACCTGGTATTTGAGGTGAAGGAGTATAGTTTCTCAGGAATAGGAAACTTAAAATAGAAAAGAATTAAAGAATAATGATAAAAAATATAGCTGAATCTCTGTTAATGTTATAAAATGCTTTGAGTCCACCACATATAAACATAAGGATCGTTCCTGAACAAGTTGTGGATGTATGGAGTAATTTGTAACAAGATGTGAAACCTAAACTCAAAGTTAATGAATGGTGTAATAAAAATGGGCTCTACTCCTCAAGTTACGTAAGAAATAATTAGAAATGATTTCATATTTCCAATAAATAGAGAAAATATGGGGTCAATTTCTATCCATGAAAAAGTTTTAAAGTCTGTAAACAAAAGTAGGATGCCTAGAAAACTTTAGTAAACACAAAACAGAAGACAGCAATATGTATGTAAATTCTTACAATGCATGTGGTAAATAGACATATTAGGAGTCAGATTCTCAGAATGCGATTAAAAAACAAAATCCATATATATGGTGATTTTAAGGGATACACTACAAACAGCAAGAACACGGAGAGAATGTAGCATGACAATATTCAGACCAAGGAAAACTTAAGAGCAGTGTTAAACACATCGAAAGTTTATAATTTTACATTCATTAAAGATATCATCAACAATTTGTGTAAAACAATGGTTGTTAAAATCTCGATACTACCCAAAGCAATCTACACATTAAACACAATCCCAATCGAAATAGCACCAGCATTCTTCACAGAGCTAGAACAGCAGTCCTAAAATTTGTATGGAGCTACAGAAGACCCCGTATAGCCCAAATAATGTTGATAAAGAAAACTAAAGCTAGAGGCATCACAATCCCAGACTTTAGCCTCTACTACAAAGCTGTCATCATCAAGATAGTATGTATTGGCACAAAAGCAGACACATAGACCAATGGAATAGAATATAAAACCCAGAAATAAACCCACAAATATATGGCCAAACGATCTTTGACAAAGCAGGAAAGAGTATCCAAAGGAAAAAAAGACAATCTCTTTAGCAAATGGTGCTGGGAACAATGGACATAAAATATAGGGAGCTCTCATATGAATCAGATGTTTTTGAGCAAGTTAAGAATTTCTTTTTAATATAATCACTCCGTAATCTCTGTTTCCTAAGTATTATTTGCTATTTCGTTTTGTTTTGTTTTGTTTTGTTTTGTTTCCTGAATGATCTTATCATTTTAATGGGTTCTTATGACTGTGATCCCATTGTAGCCACTGGTATACCTGAAAGAATAACACCTGGTCCCTCCATGGCTCTTACTACTGGGCCCATCACCTTCTGGGTGCTTAAGACAGCCTCATTGGATAAAGGAATAAATTTAGCCTCATGTTTATTGCTTCCTGAACATTTTAAGTGCAGTGTTTGACATTTAAAAAAAAAATCAAATATTACTTGAATGGTAAGTGGAGGAAGATTCATTTAAGAGTACAAGTAGGGTAATTTGGACTGCTAGACTCTTTTGTATTTTTTTTTAAACAAGGTAAGTATGTGATCTGTACTAACAATAATAATAGAGTTTCAAGTGTGGCCGAATATTTTATCAAATTGAAATAAGTTTAATTTCATGGAGAAATTAAGAGGCAAGGAATATATGCCAAGCACTAGGGGAGCCGATGAGTCAAAAACAAAGAGACAGCACACGGGTAAATGCAGTTAGAAAAATGTGAAGGGACAGGTTTGTAAGGGTGCTAGAGGGAAGAGTAGGGTTTACTAGATTCAGAAATCTATAAATCCTGCCGTTTTAAAGGTGGAGGTGATCCATTCCTGCTTGGGAGTTCAGGTGGGGAAATGGATAAAAGTGGACAAATCTGGTTGAGGAGATGATCTGGAGCACCAACACGGTGGTAGCTGTAGATTCCAACTAATATTTGTGGGAGATTTTTGCAAGCCATGCAGGGAAGGCAGGCCTTTCTGTGCTAGCCATCTCTCTCCCAACAGATTCCAGATTGTTTGTGTGGTGATGTGTCAGGAGACTTTCTTTCAGCCAGGTTTATAAGATTCTTCCAAATGAAAGGGGGAACTTTTGAATAATTGGCTTTATATATTTCCTGTTTTGTTCATTGGTCACAGAAGTATTACTTTGTAGTAGTCCCTATAGTCTAATAATTATATTTTAATTATAAGACAAATTTGAACGTATTTTGGTTTTACATGCAAACCCCATCAAAAACATTTTTTCCTGGAATGTGGTAGAAATGTATAGTTTTTCTCATATATATGAAAGCTAGATCTGTTTTCATAATCTCCATTAAAAAAACTTAGAATTGAAGGATTAGCCAAAGGATTTGAATTGGTGGTCTTGGCTAGTCCTCAAATTAATGCTAAGAATTATTTTATGGAAAACATCTAGAAATGCTGGGTAAGGTATAATATGCATCTTTTTTAAATGCATAGCTGAACTGCAAGAAGAAAGGAAAACCTCAGGGACCAAGTAGTGAAGCTTGTGAGTTGGCATTGTAGCTGTATTGGGCCTTATGGATACACCAGGATGCTGATGTTGGTTTGTAGGGATTTTACTGTTCACACAAAGAAAACATACCCTGAGGCATTCTCAAAGTGGGCATTTGGATAGGAGATCTTCTCATAAAGAACTCAAAAGAGCTAGATGACTGTGAAATGTGGACTAGAAAAAAAAACCCTGCCCCCAGGCTAGTAAATTTATATTTGGCCTTAGGCTGTGAATATGGAGTAAAAATGACTCCTGAGAATTTGTAGCTGTTAGCGTGTACTCAGAGAATGTTGAAATTCTAATTTGTTTTATACAAATTTAAGGGAGAAATGCCCAAGTTAAGAAATTAACATAAAAAAATACTTCTGGATTGGTGATATATCTGAGACATCTGACATTTTTAAAAAATGTGTTTGTGGAGAGATGAACCTTTAACAAAAGTTTTATAAAATATCCATGATAAAATGGTGCTGGATATGAGCTCATGATTTAAAATTACAAAACAATAAACTAATTATTTACACACCCAAGAATTTTAGTAATAACCATCATATATATAAACTATAAAATAGTTAAACTTAGGGTGATGAAATTTATAAACTGATTCAAAACTATAAGAAAAGAACAAAACAACACTATGAAAAATGAACAAGCAGATTTGGAATAGGACTATTAGATCTAGTAAAATAATTTTTTTTAATTTTTTTAATGTTTTATTTATTTCTAAGAGAGAGAGACAGCGTGAGCNTTACTTTAAAACTCAGTAAGAAAAGTGTAACCACACATCCAAATATGAAAGCATGCTTGTAAATAATTCATGTATAAGAAAAGAACTAATGAAATGGAAAATATTTAGAACTGAACTAAGAAAAACACTATATGATAACTTGTAAGATTAACCTAAGATAAACTTAGGATAAACCAAGATATATATGCATTTAGGGTTATTGAACCTATATAATAAGTAACAACTGAAAATGAATAAGCTAAGTAGATGAATTAAAACATTCATAAAAGAACAACCCCCCCCAAAGAAGGGAGAAATCATAAAGATAGCAGAAATTAAGAATAGAAAACAAAGAATAGAGAAGAATAACTAAATGCAAAGTTATTCCTTGCAAGTGCTCAAAAAAGTAAATAAAGCTATAGCAAAACTGATTATGGAAAAGAGATTTGAATGACTGATAACATTCTGATAAAAAATGAACAAACTTGTTTAAAAAAGAAATCCACAGAAAAGAAAATCCCAAGTGGCTAATAAAAATATGAAGAAATGCTCAGCTGTATTAGTAATGAGAATTGTAAACTCAGAGAATATTGATACACCACTTTCCATTCATCAAAATTGGTAAAATATAAAGCCTCAAAATGCCAAGTTTAGCAAAGATGGGTAGTACCAGGAACCCTCAGGTACCACTGTTGTATGTATGGGTTGGAAAGTAGTTCTGCAAAGTCTAGTGAGGATGTAGATACACATGCCCTACAGCCTATCAATTCCACCCCCGGCTGTAGCCCCTGACGCAGCTCTAACACATGTGCAAGGATGACCACTGTGGCATTATTTTTTAATGGCAGCAAGGGGAAGAAACTGAAGGTGTCATCAGGACATTGGGTAAAGTGTGGCCATTCAGATAACAGAATATGTATCAAGATGGCTAAACTTGCTGAACTTTTGGGAGAAGAAGTTGGCAAAAGGAATGTATATGATTTATTCATATAAAATACTAAAATGTGTGAATGAATACTTGAGTTTCTTAATTTACCTATGTGGTAATTGTGATTTATTTTAAATACATACTTCGTCTTTATCCCCATTCTAGCATAGAATCCTTGTACTTTCCTAATGAGTGATAAAGCTGTCTTTTCTTATGTTAATGAGGTGATTTTAGAGCCCACCTAAGAATGAGGGCTGTTTGCCTGGAGAATCGACAGTATGATAAGAATTGGAACTTTCACTCCCAGCTATCCCCAAACCCTCCCAGACTTGGGGGAGGAGCCAGGGGCTAGAAGCTGAATAGACTGTCACCAGCCAATGATTTAATCAGGCGTGCCTCTGTAATGAAACCTCTATAAAAAGAACAAAACAAAATAAGGGGGTTGGGAGAGCTTTCAGGTTGGCGAACAGATGGAAGATTTAGAGAGGAGGTTGTGGGAATCCCTGATCTGTAGCCTGTTTGAAATACAGGTACTAATTTGGACTAGCATCTGAAGTACAAAGAGAGAGGGGCATCTGGGTGGCCCAGTCAGCTAAGCTTCTAAGTCTTGATTTCAACTCCGGGCATGATCTCAGGGTTTGTGAGTTGGAGCCGCTGCAGTAAGGCTTTGTGCTGACAGCATGGGGCCTGCTTAGGATTCTCTCCCTTCCTCTGTCTCTGCACCCTGTTCCCAAATAAATAAANGGACAGAGTGTGGTAAGAACCTCCAATCTGTAGGTTACAGTCTGGGCTTATGACTGGCATCCAAGGGGGAATGAGGGAAGGCCAGTCTTGTAGGACTGAATGCTTGACCTATTTGAATTCTCCATGCTGTCTTGGGATATATAGTGTCAGAACTGAGCCTATTATAGGATACCCAGCCAGAGTCCCGACCATTGCTTGTTACTGGTGTGGAAACCACCCTGCCTGTATATACAACACGTTGGAATTGGGTCTAGGAACCTAAAAATTTATGTAAAAAAAAAAAAAAGTTGTAAAAACATGCATGGAAATAATAAAGACAAAATTCAGCATGGCAATTACCTCTGTGGAGAGAGAAAAGAAAAATGGGTTTGAATGTAAATGTGTGTGTGTGTATATGTGTATGTACATATGTATGTGTATGTATATATGTATATACATATACGCACAAACACATATATACAAAGACACACATATATACACACACACAGAGACAGTAACTGTATCCAGAAAAAACTGTAAATCATGCATGTGTATATATACACACATACATGTATGTGTGTATACACACATACACACAAGAAGTTGTGATTCAGCAAAGCTGGATGATGGGTATAGATATATTAATATATTGTACCTTTGTATATGCTTGAAATATTTTATATTTTTAAGGTAACACTACATTAAATCATATTATAGAAGAGTATGAGACTTAGAACTAAGTTATTGCTGCTGACAAAAAACTGAGGACTGATGGATGTGGGGGGAGGGGGGGANGGAAGAGTATGAGACTTAGAACTAAGTTATTGCCCTTAAGTAAGAGAATGAGCTTTTTTTTTTTTTAATGAATAATGGAAGTATAATCTCACTGTTTACCACCCACCGCCACACTGCTCCCAAACCCTGCCAGACCCCTCACAATCCAGTCTTTTTACCCAAGGAAGCTGAAACCTTGAGTAACAGACCACCATAGGAGCCACCATATTTCATCGTAAGCCTTATGCATAGGCAATTGAAAAAGTTAATTCACTGAGGGTAAAAAAAAGAAAAGGAAAATTTAAGAGTACAGGAACCGCAGGTGTACAAATAAAGTCATTTGCCTCACTAGTCCCAAACAAGGCTTGGTGTGTGTGTGTGTGTGTATACACATATATATGTATCTATATGTATGTGTATATATATGTATGTATGTGTATAGTTTTTTTTTCCAAAATGGAAATAGCTGTATTCATTTTTCCTCATTAAAATGTAATTCAGAGGCACCTGGCTAACTCAGTCAGTAGACTCTTAATCTCAGGGTCATAAGTTTGAGCCCCAGGCCGGGCATAGAGATGACTTAAAAAAATGTTTTTCTTAAACGTAATTCATATTGTTTTGGAAAACTCAAACACTGTGAAAATAAGCGCATAATAGCACATTCTTACATATATATACACATGTGTGTATACACATACACACATGTGTATATATATAATTTTTTTTAAGTAGGCTTCACACCCAGCTTGGAGACCTGAGCTGAGGTCAAGCTTAACTGAGCAACCTAGGTACCCCCATAATAGCACTTTCCAGTAATTAGTATAAATATTTTAATCTGTATTTTGTTCAAATGTGTGTACAGTGTTTATCCAAAGAAGCAACTGCACATTTTTGTTTTTCACCTGATTTTTATGTTATATCTTTGAAATAGTTCCATGTCCTGAAAAAAAAAAATCTGTCGTAAGTGCTTTGATGGCTGAGTAGCATTATACTGTGTGGTCAAAACCACTATTGGTTTTTCCAGTTTTTGCTTATATTCAGTGCTGCAGTGAACACGCCACACACGTATCTTTGAATATTTGTCCCATTTGCTTACTTGGAATAATACGTTCTTAGATTTGCTGGATCAAAGGGATTACATAATAAACAGTGAGCCTTATATACTAGGACATTTCCAGCAGGCGGGAAACTCAGACAGGAGGTGATGCCGCAGTCTGGAAACACAATCACCTCTTCTCTAGTTAGGCTCAATTGTTGCTTTTCTCTGTCAGCCCGTGTTGATAGACACTAGTTCTTTGTTGTAAATATATTTTGTACACATCTTCTCTTAGTTTGTGGCTTTGCCTTTTTACTTTCTTTGTCGTGTGCTTTAATAAGGAGAATTTCTTAACTTTAACATAGTCCATGTGATTTTTTTCTCTCTTTTGAGTCCTCTTTAATCTTTGTCTGTTGAAAGGTATTTTTTTTTATGTTTTCTTAGTTTCGTTTATGTTTAAAAGTAGAAAAGGGGCATAATTCACATTACCCAAACTGTTTTCCATGGACTCCTGTGTTCTAGGATATTTTGCAGTTTAAGTGTTAATCAATCCACCAGTGTGAAGTGTTTCTCCTGCTGGGAACAGCACCTCCCCTCTCTATTTTGGGGGAAACTCTCAGAGGCCACCTAGTGTAGCGTTTGACATTCTTTGCCACAAATGTAAGCTCTTGACCCAAACTGGACTAATGTTAGTTCTACCCCTTCGCCACGGTGATTGGTCCAAATATGTCCTTTAGACTTAAGGTGGGACAGTCAGAGAGGTGACTGAAGAGGTATTGGCAACTATGGTTCTAGGTCACTGAGACTACAGCACAAGAAAATGAAGCCAGTTTCAAAAGAGAAGTAGAATGGAGAAACTGAGTGATCTTGGCAGTGATAAGTTACTGGCTCCCAAAAACTTATTCCACCCTGGACCTTCCTGTGGGTTTGCTTATGTAGGCAATTAATTTAAAAGTTAAATTCCCAACTTTCATTGAAATCTTTTTGTTTGTTTTGGGAGGGTTTATTTGTTTGTTTTGGGGGGGGCTTGTGCACGCATGCAAGCAGGGGAGGGGCAGAGCAAGAAAGGGACAGAGGATTCGAAGCAGCCTCTGTGCTGACCTTGATGCAGGCTCGAACTCAAACCCAAACCATGACATCATGCCCCGAGCCAAAGTCAGATGCCCCTGAAAACTTATTTTATTTTTTTTTACTTTAAAGTCTGGAAATAAGTGCGGTTTAAACTGTAGTCCATGATCATATATGTTTGAGAATGCTCCTGTTACATCTTACTCTTAGAGATTCATAAAGTATGTTAGCCTACTAAAGGCCCTAACCAAACATTCAGTAGAAGAAACCTTTTTATCTTTATTTAACCCAGTGATTCGTCAAATGTGTTTTTAACACAAATGCTTTTTTATGATACTTCTATTAATATCTCATAGGATCTTGGCCAGAAGATCATTAGTTTGGGAAGGGCCTAACTGCAAGCTGGCAGAGGAAAGGTGCTTTCATTTCTGAGTTAGTTTTTGGAAAATGCTGACATCTATTGATTTTTAAGCAAATCTTATTATTTTTAAAATTTGGCAAAGAGTCCTCTGATAAAAAATAAAGGAAATTTAATGCAAGCGATCTGCAAACCTTTTCTCGTGCAGGTTAGCCAGTACACCTTCGCTATGTGCAGTTATAGAGAAAAAAAGTCTGAACCACAAGAACTAATGCAGCTTGAAGGATACACTGTGGATTATACTGATCCCCACCCAGGTAATTGTAAGCTGAATCTCTTTCTCTGCCATATATTCGTGAAATTCTCATAAATATCCTATCTGTGTTCTATGATCCAAGCTCCACTCAATGAATAGGATGCATATTTCACTGATGTACCTGGACAAGACTTCATGAGCTTCAGATTCTGTCTTTCTGAGGACTACTTAGCTTTAGGCTAAACTCATCATTTCTGTTATCTTTAGGACAACGAAGCAATAGTGAAAGTTATGGTAATGGAAAAATTCTATGAGAAATATCAGCAATGCTTACATAAACTTCTTTAGTGGAAGGCAAAAAAGTACAAGACAGAAATAGGGAAAGAAATGGCAAATGAACTTTTATGTAGACCTCCGATTTTTTCCCCGGTAGCACATTCTTATCCTTCGCTCCTTACCTCTATATTAACACTAGGTATGTACTAGACATTTGATGTCTAAAATTGGTGAAAGAATGAATGAATGTGGACATTAATGAAGCTAATAAAGCAATATTAAGGGATACATAGATTTAATAAATAAAGGGTTAAAATTTCATATAGAGAGATGAAAAGTAGGAATCTGTAATCACATTCACTAACTGGTCACTGAAAAATGCAAAATGTCGTCTCTTGCAAAGGATAAAATGCCATACAGATACAGGTATCATTTTTGCCTTACCTGTATTTCTTTTATGCTAAAATTACCATATATTTCTCCTGCATCCAGCATTAGGAATGTGCCAAAAGAGAAGACTTTCTTCTCGGGCATGAGCTTTCTGGCCACACTAAATATTTCTATGGAGTAGATTTGTATGGTGTGCATAATGTTACCGTGTCACAAACTGTTCATTTCCCTAGGCTATTTTCAACTTTTTAAAAAAAATATGCAAGTGTAAACTTTTACTAGTAGCATTGAGCTACTGATGTCAAACTGATTCTTTTCCATGAGACCATTTAGTGAATGAGCTTTAAAAACCTGCCAACTACATAAGTTTTTTAATGCTGTCTTTCTCCACAGGGCTTCAAGGTGGACAGATGTTCTTTAATGCAGTTAAAGAAGGAGACACTGTGATATTTGCCAGTGATGACGAACAGGATAGAGTATTATGGGTTCAGGCCATGTACAGGGCCACTGGTCAGTCATATAAACCCATTCCTGCAATTCAAACCCAGAAACTGAATCCTAAAGGAGGGACTCTCCATGCAGATGCTCAGCTTTGTAAGTTTTGTTAAAACATAATTTCATTATCAATTAATAACCTTAATAAGATATAAAATTGCCTCAGGCAAATTTGTTCAGTATCATAGTTTACATCATTAACGAATTCCTAATTGAATAAAAATAGTTTGTACTAGTCATAGAATTGGCTAATTTTTCGTATGGGTCGGGAATAAATGGTGCCTGGGTTTTCAATTATGAATTTGTCAAGCATTAGGGTACATTTGGGCATCACAGGGGCATGTAAGAAAATTCTCCAAAACTTCTAAAATAAAATTTATTTTCATAATTATAATTTTAACTTTAATGTGTTCTACAAAAATGGAAGAAGTATTGCCAAATTAAATGAGCATTGATAGGACTCCAGAATACCAAAATCATAAACCGTCACTTTCTGGGGTGGTTCTTTATAACTCAGAAGAATAATAGGACTGTTTTCTGTTGTAGATTGAACAAAAGAATGAGTCATTAAGCCAACTTTCTTTATCTGAATACCTTAGTATTCATGTCGTTCTTTTTATGCTAATTTAAATCAAGAGTTTTATTCTTCATTTGAATCTATAAGTGATTAATAACAAATGATACAATAATTATAGAAACATTTTCAAACACAGCTTTAATAATCATTAAACCCAGGTATTCTAGCTTGTTATACTCTTTTCCAAAACTTCCCTGGTCTCTTCTATAATAAGACTATTTTGTATGACTTCAAAATCAAATTTTGACTTTTCAGTCAACACCCTTTTACTATTAAGATTCTTCTCGAGGGGAGTAACATCTTGGCATGCATTATTTTGTTCTCTGCATCAAACAACTTATCTCTTTTCTTTTCAAACCCCCTTTGCTATCACATCTAGGCATCTTAACAGTATATAGGGCCAAATAATTAAAGATGGAATATGAAATCAACTCCAGTTACCTTTGTGTTTCAGAGTTAAAGTAGACATCTTTAATCTTACCACAGTCCACATGTGATACTGTATCACTTCATGCATACTATATGAACCTTCTAATAGTATACTTCTCTTGCTCCCTTCCTGGCTCTAGACTATTTCTTGTCATACATTTTGCTTCTATATGTATTGTAAATCCCACAGTAAATTGCTATTATAATTATTGCCTTAACAGTTACCTTTTAGGGAAATTTAAGTATGAGAAAATGTTATATACTTATCCAAGTAGTTATCTTTTCCAATGTTCTTCATTGTCTTGACGAAATATTTTACTTCTTGAAAGATTTCTTTGACTTACAGTGCAAGTCTGCTGGTGATTAATTCTTTGAACTTTCTTATATATGGAAAAGTAATTTACTTTCATTTTGAAAATTTTTCTTTCAGTACTTTAAAGATTTCGCCTCACATTCTAATTCCTTTTTTTTTATAATGAGAAATGGACTAATTTTTGTCTTCTCCTGTGTACATAATGTGTCTTTTTTCCCCTCTAGCTGCTTCAAATGTTTTCTCCTTAACACTGGTGTTGAACAATTAGCTATTTATAATGTGTCTTGATGTAGTTTTCCTCATGAAAATGTTCTTGAGCTTTATTCTAAGACACAGTTACTTGGAAACAGTTCATTCTTTTCAAGTTTTACTCTTAAGTTTTGTCAGGTAGAACTAAACAGTGTCTAGTCTTGGATTAATTTTCCCCATTTCTGAACCAGGATTCTTCTTAAAGACTCTAATGACCGATGAATTTTGAGGTTTCCTGTTGGCTGTTGAGAACAAGTACTATTCCAGGCTCCCTGTGAGTTTTGGGCACTGCCCCCTCTTATCCTCTAGGATGATTTCTTCCCTGGCCTCAAATCGTTTCCTCACATGTGTGAAGTGGTCAGTATTCAACTGAATATGGAAAGGGAAAGGAGGAGGAAACCATATACCTGCAGGCAGACTGTAGCCCATTTGGCCTTTGTGAATTGTCAGCTCCATCTTGTCAACTTGGGGAGGGCACTAGTGCTTCGTAGGTTCTTGTTCCCTGTGCTACAACTTTAAAAGTTTCTCCTGACATTCACTTGAGGCAACCATGAGGCTCACCTCATTTATTGCTCGTCTGTCAGGAATCACTTTCATGGATTACCTGATGTCCAGTGTTTTGAGAAGGTTTTTTTTTTTCCTAAATTTTTAGCTGCTTTAGGTAGGAGGTAAATCTATTCTCAGTGACTCTATCGTGACAAGAAACAGAATGATTGTTTCTGTAAGTTAGAGCAAGATTTCTCGACTTCAGTACCATTAACATTTTGGACCAGATAATTCTTTGTTTCAAGGGTTGGTGGGAGGGCTGTCCTGTGATAGGAGATGCTTAGCGTCATCCCAGGCTTCCACTCACTAGATGCCTGTAGCAACCAGCCCCCACCAGGTCTGGTAACAAAAAGTATCTCCAGACTTTGTAGAACGTTCTGGGGGACAGAGTTGAAAATGGGCTGGAAACACCATCATGTGACAGTCATGGAGTTACAGTGATTTGGAAATTATTTTTGTGAAACTGTCTTCTCATTCTCTTGTGTTTCAGTGTTTTTTCTTAACATCCTAAGTGCAGGAAATACTCCAGGAGTAGATGAGCTCATGGCTATCATCCATCTTGTGTAGTGGCAAGAAAAGTGGTCAGGAACCACTGGCCCAGAACAGTAAGGCCACGATTTCATGATACAGAATTAATGAATGCGGGATCTAGTAATCAACTAATTCAAATAGCCGCATAATCCCTTTCTACCAAAACTTTTCTATCAGGTATCAGTGGATTGTGGAAGCAGCATTGATTAGGCTAAGTGGAATTGAGTTTTCTAGCCCCTTGATTCACTTGTTCTAAAAAAATCCAAAGTTGTTCTAAAAGGCCAAACTGTTTCAGTTATATGACAAGAGCTTTCTTCCATTCCAGGCTTTCAGTAGTGTTTTCTATCACAGCCAACCCTGCTGTTTGATCTTTCTTTAAGAAAGTTGTGCCTGGAAGAGGAGGAAAGAACAATGGGTTTCCACCTCACTAAATGAGAATACTGATCTAGAGGGATGCCTGGGTGGCTCAGTTGGTTAAGGGGCTGTCTCTTGATTTCAGCTCTGGTCATGATCTCCTGGTTTGTGAGTTGGAGCCCTGCATGGGGCTCTGCGCTGGCAAGGCAGAGTCTGCTTGGGATTTCTCTCTCTCTTCCTCTTTCTCTGTCCCTCCCCCACTCTCTCTCTTTCAAAATAAAAAAAATAAAAATAAAAAAAGATGTCTTCCTTCTATCTCTTTTTTCTTGAGAGTTTTTATTAAGAAAGGATGCTGTATTTTGTCAAATGCTTTTTATGCATCTGTTGACAGGGTCATATGGTTCTTATCCTTTCTTCTATAAATGTGATGTATCACATTGATCTGTGAATATTGAACCAGATCTGCAGCCCAGGAATGTATCCCACTTGATAATGGTGACTAATTATTTTAATATGATTTTAATATGCTGTTGAATTCGATTTGCAAGTATCTTATTGAGAATCTTTGCATCCATGTTCATTGGGAATATTGGCCCATAATTCTGATTTTTAGTGGGGTCTTTGGTTT
Organism: Crocuta crocuta; assembly: GCF_008692635.1. NCBI lineage: Eukaryota > Metazoa > Chordata > Mammalia > Carnivora > Hyaenidae > Crocuta > Crocuta crocuta. The sequence continues at coordinate 1,935,730 of NW_027531893.1, forward strand.
GGGAATCAGTGTAATGTTGGCTTCATAGAATGAGCCCAGAAGTTTTCCTTCCATTTCTTTTTTTTTAAAGTTTTATTTATTTCTGAGAGAGAGACAGAGAGACAGAGAGAGAGCGGGTGCGCAGGGGAGGGTCAGAGAGAGAGGGAGACACAGAATCTGAAGACAGGCTGCAGGCTCTCAGTAGCTGTCAGCACAGAGCCTGATGCAGGGCTCAAACCCGCAAACTGGGAGGTCATGACCTAAGCTGAAGTTGGACGCTTAACCAACTGAGCCACCCAGGTGCCCCTCCATTTCTATTTTTTGGAACAGTGAGAAGAAAAGGTATTAACTCTGCTTTAAAGGTCTGGTAGAGTTCCCCTGAAAAGCCATCTAGCCCAGGACTCTTATTTGTTGGGAAATTTTTTAATAACCTATTCAATATCTTCACTGGTTATGGGTTTGTTCCAATTTTCTGTTTCTTCCTGTTTGAGTTCTGCTAGTGTGTGCGTGCTTAGGAATTTGTCCATTTCTTCCAGGTTGTCTAGTTTGTTGGCATATAATTTTTCATCGTATTCTCTAATAATTGTTTGTATATCTGTAATGTTGGTTGTGATCTCTCCTCTTTCATTTGTGATTTTGTCTATTTGGATCCTTTCTCTTTACTTTTTGTGAAGTCTGGCTAAGGGTTTATCAGCTTTGTTTATTCTTTCAAAAAAAAACAGCTCTTAGATTCATTGTTCTGCTCTGTGGGTTATTTGGGGTGGGGGGGCTTCTGTATTGTTTATTTCTGCTCTGTCTTTACTGTTTCTCTTCTTCTACTGGCTTTGGGCTTTCTTTCCTGCTCTATTTCTAACTCCTTTAGGCGTGAGATTAAGGTCTGTATTTGGAATCTTTACTGCTTCTTGAAATACGGCTGGATTGCAACGTATTTTCCTCTAAGGACCACTTTTGCTGCATCCCGAAGGGTTTGCCTGTTACATTTTTGTTTTAATTTGCTTCCATATTTCTTCTTTAATTTCCTGGTCCCTTTCACTCGTTAGTAGGAATCTCTTTAACCTCCATGTATTTGGAGGTTTTCCAAATTTTTTCTTGTGGTTGATTTCAAGTTTTATAGTGTTGTGATCTGAACATAGTGCATGATATGATCTCAATTCTTTTATATTTTTGAGGGCTGTTTTGTGACCCAGTATGTGATCTGTCTTGGAGAATGTTTCATTTGCACTCAAGTAGAATGTGTATTCTGCTGCTTGTGGGTAAAAGGTTCTGAATATATCTGTCAAGTCCATCTGGTCCAGTGTATCATTCAAGGCCATTGTTTCCTTATTGATTTTCTGCCTAGATGATCTTTCTGTTGTTGTAAGTGGAGTATTAAAGTCACCTACAATTACAGTATTTTTATCAATAAGTTTCCTTATGTTTGTATATATTCCTTATATATTTGGGTGCTTTCATGTTGGGGGCATAAACACAATTGTTAGCTTTTCTTGATGCATAGACCCCTTAATTATGATGTAATGCCCTTTTTCATCTCTCATTACAGTCTTTGGTTTAAAATCTAGTCTGTGTGTTATAAGTATGGCTACTCCAGCTTTCTTTTGACATCCACCGGCATGATAGATGGTTCTCCGTCTCCTCACTGTCAATCTGCAGGTGTCCTCAGGTCTAGAATTACCCTATGACCCAGCAATAGCACTTTTAGGAATTTATCCAAAGGATACAGGAGTGCTGATTCATGGGGGCACATGTACCCCAAATGTTACAGTAGTGCTATCAACAATAGTCAAATTATGGAAAGAACCCAAATGTCCATCAACTGATAAACAGATAAAGAAGATGGTTAAGCGTCTGACTTCAGCCTAGGTCATGATCTTGCCATTTCTGAGTTCAAGCCCCACGTCAGGCTCTGTGCCAACAGCTCAGAGCCTGGAGCCTGCTTTGGATTCCGTGTCTCCCTCTCTCTCTGCCCCTTCCCCACTCATGCTCGCTCGCTCGCTCTCGCTCTCTCTCTCTCTCTCTCTCTCTCTCTCTCTCTCTCAAAAATAAACATTTTTTTAAAAAATTAAAAAATGGAATACTACTCAGCAGTGAAAAAGAATGAAATCTTGCTATTTGCAACAACATGTGTGGAACTAGAGGGTATTATGCTAAGTGAAATAAGCCAATCAGAAAAAGACAGATATCATATGTTTTAACTCTTATGTGGAATTTGAGAGACTTAACAGAATAGGGGAAGGGAAGAGAAAATAAGTTACAAACAGAGAGAGAGGCAAACCATAAAAGAGTGAAATACAGAGAACAAGCTGAGTGTTGATGGTGGTGGTGGGTTGCAGGGGCGGGGAAAATGGAAGATGAGCATTGAGGAGGGCACTTGTTGGGATGAGCACTGGGCGTTGTATGTAAGTGATGAATCACAGGAATCTACTTCTGAAGCCAAGACTGCATAGTATATACTGTATGTTACCATAATATATACTGGATATATAACATGTATAACATATATAAATATATCTATATAAATATACATATGTGTATGCACCACATATATAACATATACTATGTTAGCTAACAGGACAATAAATTACTTAAAAAACTAAAGTAAAAAAGAATACTGATCTTTACCTCTATCGGAGAAACCATTGGATCCAGAGAGTAGTTAGCCCTTAGTGTTTTCTTCCATTCCGTGACTTCCATAGCATTCCGTTTTCTTCTTTTTTGGTCATCTCTTGGAAGACCAACTTTTAGAGTCATTAACAGAACCTAAGAGGAGAACATGAAAATACAATGACTAATTATAGAAATAAATATTCTCCTAATCTATTTAAATATGCTTTTTCATTCCTTTGCTTACCTATAGCTGGTAAAGGTGAGTGTTTTCATGATTTTTTTTGCTTCATTGTATTAAAATTTTTATAATGTGAATTTTGAAGGAACATCATTGTCTTATCGTAATGTCAGTCTCCTACTTTCTAGGCAAACACAAAATATTTAGGTTAACTTGGACATTTACGAAACAAAAATGTCTATTTTTGCCACAACAGAAAAGTAGAAACAACCTAATATCTACCATTCATATGGGCATAAAGGTCATGACTATGAAGGTATTATAACAGCATGCAAAATCAACTCAGTAATGTTAAGTGGAAAAATGCTAAATTATGTATATGATATTTTCATTATGTTAAAAACAGTTTTATAAGGGGCGCCTGGGTGGCTTAGTCGGTTAAGCGTCCGACTTTCGCTTAGGTCATGATCTCGCTGTCGTGGGTTCGAGCCCCGCGTCGGGCTCTGTGCTGACTGCCAGCTCAGAGCCCGGAGCCTATTTCAGAGTCTGTATCTGCCTCTCTCTCTGACCCTTCCCTGCTCACGCTGTCTCTCTCTCTCTCTCTCCCCTAGAAATAAATAAAAACATTTAAAAAAAAAACAGTTTTATAAATATAGGTGGAATTATACCTAAATTATTCACAGCGTATGAGTTCAGTCAAAGGGAGTCGCTGCTAATTCATTTCCTCTATTTTCTGAATTATCTTTGAAGTATTTATGTTATACATTAAACCTTTTAAAACTAAACATTTTGAATGTTTAGAGATATTCAGAAAAAACCATTATAAATTCTACCTTATTTGAAGACAATCTTACTTTAGAGTATAAATAATGGTATGTATTTATAGATTTTTCTAGTAAGTGAATCTGTTCCAATTCCCTATTTCTTTGACTTTCGGGATATTTAGAAGTTGTAAGAAAATAGAGTAAACCAAACAGGTAGAGGGTCTGCTTGTTATCCAATTTCTCTGCTTCAAATAGTACATTGCCTTCTGCCAGACTGACAGGCATTCTTGGATTAAACTGTCTTTTTCTATGCAAAGCAACTGTTTTTCATTTCATATTACATTGTAATGTAATACAATATGTATGTAACATAATACAGTACAACACAGTTCACTTCCAATAATAAATGTCAAAAAAAGAACCAGAAAAGTTACCTTTTTATTGTAAGCCAAATTTCTAAAAAAAAATTCTTAAATTGGATATAGGCTTACATTTAGTTTTATGAGTTTATTTTCTTGATTAATCTAGTAAGTTAAATTTCACGCTTCATAGGCACGTTTTACTTTACATTGAATATATTATTTCAAATGTTGAATATTGGTTTGCTTTGCCTGTGATTCTAGGTCTGTATGTGTTGATTAAAATTGTGTGAAAATATTACTTATTTGTTATTTGTTGCAGAAAGTAAGGTGTGTAAATTCATACGTCCTGTTTTAATCAGTTTAACGAAAACAAGCTAAGAATTATTTGGGTGAATAATAGAAGTGTGAACAGACTCCTAATTAATATACGTATCAACATTTCTCTTTGGTGTTCCCAATAATACGTGTATACATAAAACAAAAAACACCAACCAAGATCTACGTAAAATTTTGTAACATAAAACTCCCTGTTAGTTGGCTATGGGTGCTATAAAATGGCAAGTGGTCCTCTGTACTATGTTTAACTTCTTATAAATTTCAAGCGCATTGAAAGTTTGGACTAAAAGGAAAGTAGAATCCGTTGTGGGTATCGGTAAATGCAGCTATCGGCAAACTCTTAACCATAGGACAATATTAAATCAAATTGCTGTATTTGAAAAGGTTCATATGCTGCTTAGTTCAGTTCTGGATTGTGCAGAGGAGGGGAAGCGCCCATAGGTAGCAGCACCTTTTTCCTAGTCCTCTTGGTACCTGAGTCCCAGGTCTGAACATCACCGTTCTCAGAACGCTAAGGAATGCCCGCCTCTTCTGCAGGGTCATGCTTCCCCCTCCCTCGCATCCTTTGCTCCCCTGTTTTATATTCTAATTTCTCTCAACACCAAGAGCAACACACACACACACACACACAGCATCCTTAGAATTAGTTGCAAAAGAAGACACATTTTAATTTTTTTCCCCCCTTACATCCTGAACTCTGACTTCGGATGCTTATCCTGGGGTTCGCCTTCTTGTGCACATAGGGGCTGGCCGTGGTCAGTGCCCACCACAGAGCTCCCTCCCAGACACCACAGGGGGGCCGACCAGCCTGCTAATCGTCCCCGCGTGGTTTTGTAGGCTAGCTATTTTCAAGTCAGTGTTAACTGTTTAAATTGGTACTGTCAGCCTACTTATTCTTTCCACGGGACTTCCAACAGCTATTACTCTAATGAAAAATGTAAATTTTCAGGTTCCATTTGAATAAGCCTCTATAATTCCATAAATCTATAGCAGATAATAATCTTTCTCAATTTGGATTTTATTCCATCCACTTTGACCACACCTGGTGACAGTACCACCTAAAGACGCTGGAGCATGTATCCAACTGTTACCATAGAAACTCTCCACCAGTATCCTCAATTACCATGTTCCACATCTATAGTTAGTCCATAGGTTAATCATCACAATTTATGACAGTTTTGCAGTACATTGTTCAAGCTCGTATCTTGTTGGTTTCTTTGGATGATTTTCTTACTTTGTTTCGGAAGACAAACCGAGCTGAAATTTGTCCTTATCAGTGAACATTTGATTTGTGCCGTGAATAATTTTTCATTTAAAACTAGTCACCATAATTTTGTTATAATAAACATTAATTGAAGATAATCGAGTGTAACCCAGTTTTAGAGCAAGTCTCCAAGCTTTGCATTTGGTTATGTAACTGATTGAAAGCACAGTCCATTTGATCCACATATTTCTGCAGTTTCTAAGAGTAAATGTAGATATGTTATACCAAGAGGAAACTACATGAAAATATTCTTCTACAGAAATAAGAAACTATATAGTATTTCAACAATAGATATTTTCCTATTGTACTGTAGTTCCTGAAATTCTCACACAGAGATCAAAACCATGGCTTTTTCAAAATTTATTTCTTTACGAATTCATAGAAACTAATAAATCAGTGGTACATGGTGAAGTATATTTGCAAACAAATATTTTAAATTGTGCTTATCAGACATAAAAAGAAAGTAGAACTGCTTGGTCTTTACACCCTCGATTTTGGAGATGGGGTAGTCCCTAAGAATACATTTCACTTTCATAGAACTACAGCCCCGGAGAGATTGTGGATTTTTTTCTTTAATAGAACATTGTTGACCTGCATATTTTATCGCTGTCAATATGGAGTCTGTTTTTGTGACTTAAACTGCTACCATGAATATTTTTATCACTAAAGCTAACTGTTGGCACAGTAATTTTTCATTCATGTGTGTGATTCAGAAGGGCTCAACACATAGGCAAATGTATGGTTTAGAGTTACATTTCATGAGGAAAATACTTCATAAAGTAAATTCATTTTTGAAAAATACGATTTGATTGCAGAAATGAATCATAAGTTACTTTTTTCAGGGACTTGTAGATTTTAAAGACAGTAAACTTTTGCTTTAAAGTAAAAGAATTTGCTTCTATCTAAACCCCTATAAAAGGTGGAAGTAAAAAGAATTATGTAGATTGAATTTATGAATATAATGTATGTATTTTGTAGAAGTGTAAAAGACTTATGGATTTTCTGTGAAATTCATTATATATCCTATTCTCAACAGATAAGCCTTTAGTGGGTGTTGTTTTTAACTTCTTGTTATGACTTTCTCTGTTGAAAGAAATAATGAAATTCAGATGTTTTATAAAACTAGTAATTTCATAAAGATGACACTAAAAGATTTTTTTACTCAAATAAATGGAGAAATGAAGATTCTAAGATTATTTAAAATGCAAAATAATACTTTTATAATATGTGCCTTGCATTTTTCCATATGCTGTCTACTAATTTGATATTATTTTGCATTATTATATATGTTACTTTATTTTGAAAGACTATCAGACATACAAATAAAGTATAAGAGAAGTTGGATCATCTCTCAATTCAGGAAAAGCAGTTTAATAACATTTGGTGTTCATCTAGTTAATACTAATTTACCACATGTAATGCATTTAGTCATTCAGTTAAGTAATTAGCAAATGTAAGGGAATACATATGGTAGTTTCTCCATAGATCACAACCCAATACCTTACATCATCGATGAGCACCCATTCATTGCTTACTTGCTACATTCACATCTGCACTGATGTGAGATCTTTTTTTTTTAATATGATTCTGAAGACCCTTCAGCTTGAATTACATAGTTCTTCCATCCACAAATATGGCTGAAAGTTGAACTTGACATAGGATCAATATGATCTGGGCTAAATATCTAAATGTGACTGATTATGTTAGCATCATGTCCACAGATCAATATTGAGTTTTATTATGAGTCTGACCCTGTAATTGCGTTTAATCAATAAGCTTTTGTCTTCCTTCCTTTGCAATTTTAGGATTGTACCATATAGGTTTTAAAAATTACATTTGGCTTACATTTAGGACTCTACTTCTTATGATGACCAGAATGAGATCTATCTGTGAATTTAAAGAACAATAGAGCCTCAGCTCTACCATTGTCAGGAGAGTCTACTTTTACCCTGATAACTGATTGCTTGCCCAATTCATGCTACATTTCTAACAGAGCTAATGTAGTAACACCCCAGCACTCCTTTTGGGTGATGTGTGGCCTTTTTTCTCTCTACCTAGTAAATAACTCACATTGAAGACTTTGACAAAACATACCATTAATGAAAGGAATCATAAAAGCTTGCCTTTTGATAAACCCGCAGGGTCTGCGGGCGTTGAAAGATGCAATCTGCAAAGAAAAAGAAATTTGGGCCTTTGATTGAAGTGCCATTTGGGACGTTATGCTTTGTCTGCGTATTTGCACAAACATGATGCTCCCTTTTTCATATCTCTTAAACTTGAAGCTTGAGAGCATTCATTGCCATTTCTACATGAAGGTTGGTCCCATTAAAGGCTCAAAAAAAAAAAAAAAAAAAAAAGACTGGAAGTGATCCAGCAGAAGCCTGTGTGTTCATTTCTGCCCTAGTTTGCCATTTGGAAAGGAAGCTTCTAGGCATCGCTGTTTGTTTATGAATAGACCTGGGTTCTTTTCCAGTCAGCTCCTTCTTTAAACACATACATAAAACACATCTAGTTTTCTTAAAATTGGAAAATAAGATTGTTTCTGTGATGAATATTAGAAAAGGCTTTGAGTGAAAATAGAATTTCCCCATTTTAAATGATCTGCAGATTTTTCCAGGTCATTTTTCATTAGGCTGCAAAAAAATTGCAATTTATGTTAATATGCTGGATTCCTGGCATCCTGTTTTTTGTAATAGAAAATAGTGTGTTATCATGAGGCATGCATTTTGTGTTCAAAAACTGTATTTGCCCATGAGTAAGCCAAAAAAGTAAGTGTTATCATACATACTTTTCTGAATTTACAGATGCAGACCGTTTTCAGAAACATGGTATGGATGAGTTTATTTCTGCTAATCCTTGCAAGCTTGACCACGCCTTCCTTTTTAGAATACTCCAGAGGCAGACTTTGGATCACAGACTGAATGATTCCTACTCTTGCTTGGTGAGTACAGGTCTGTCCATCCCATTCCCTGTAGGTTAGAATGAAAGATTTTTTTAAAGTGAGAAACACTTGTTATGAAGCGGCATTTTATTCCTGACCCCTTTAATAACTGTAGTTGGGAGTTAGGGATAAAGGATTCCAATCGATTGCTTCCCAATTTGAAAATTATACACTTGAAGACCACTGCTGTGCCACTCAATAGACAGGAGAATAGACTCAAGCAGACGCTGAATTGTGGTTTATCAGTCCCTCTGGAGAAGGCTGAATGAAAATAAAGGCTTTAATGAAGGTTAAAAAAAAAAACCTCTGGAATAGGATTTACTAACACCTGTATAGACATTTTAAGGTTTAAATTCTCACCAAATGTTGCTATCTTTTGTTTCTCTCTTTTGTTTCTAGAAAGGCAGCCTAAGTGGCAGGGGAAAGAAACAGTGAGATAAATGATATGACAGGGTAACATGTAACAGAGGAAAGCTTTGGTTTCATTTAACCTTCCAAAGATAATTTGAATTCCTTAAAAAACTAAATCAAGTAGCTAAACTGCTACTCTCTATGTGTAGAAACCAGCCCAAATTTGAGATCTAAAGTACCATTTACATGTAGAAGGAATGTTTGACTCCTCAGAATGTGGGCATTAAACTGTAGCCTAGGAATTACACGTGCCTTTCCAAGGATTTATATCATCAGCGGCAGTTCCTGTGAAATGTATCCAGCCTGAATATCCCTATTCCTATCACCACATAGTCTCTTGGCTACTGAACACGGTAGCCACCTACAATAAAGCTACATTCTTTTTAAAATAAGGTTTTAGCAGGATATGCTCCAAGATCATCAGACCTAGTCAAATAGGCAGGAAGGATTGAAACAACTTATTGCCATGATCACAACTTACTGTCTTGATAAATCATCTGTACATTCTTTATTAAGTACATCAAGTGCATGGTTTAAACCTGATCCAGCCCAAACTTTACAATTACATGGAGAGTGAAATCATTGCAAAAGCTGATGGTATCTTTCCAGGGACAAGCACACATACAGCAAACATCAATAATGGACTTCTCTGGTGGATTTCCACTCAGTAAAGTCAGTTCCTGAGTTACAAAAGTTGTTTTGGTTATGTGGGTGACCCCACCTGTCATCAGGAGTCTGAGGAGAGCACTATAGTGTGTCTTCAGCTGCATCTAGAGGGTGGTGAGCATGGTGTGATGAGAAAGGGCGTTTGGAGGCAGGATGGCCCTGGATATAAATCATGGCCCAAGGACCGATTTTCAGTGTCTTGAGCAATTCACTAAATGTCGCTGCACTATAGCTTATGTGTCTGTGGCATGGAGATCGTAGTGACTACCAGGCATGATGGCTGTAACATTACAGAGAGCGTGTCATATTTGTGTCCAGTTTAGTGCCTGCACCATCACCACGGTAAGTATTTGAGAGCTTTCTTTCCTCCTTTTCATCTTAGTGTTATTGCTGTCTTAGCTTTCTGAATTTCTCACCAGTCTTTTCCTTCTCTTGTGCAGTTATCCTGCCCCCTTTTAAAATCCTTTGTCTTAGTTCATATAATCCATCAAAACATTTTATGAACAAACTCAGTCTAACCCTGTCCTCCAATATTAGCCAAGCAGATTACCTGCTGGTTCAACTGACTCACATACACACAGACACGAGCGTGTGCACATGCGCGTACACACACACACACACACACACACCCCTTTCACATCTCATTTCTAGAGAACCAAAAACTATTGTAAAACATTGACTCTATTATATTGGTATTGGTCATAGAAGGACAAACAGAATGAGAACAGTGTCCCAAATATGTAAATTCCCAAATAGCCTGTGTTTACTGTTGCCAGACTTAACTAGAACTTTCTTAGTTCACTTTATAAAAACGCTGTGGCAACTCCGAAATTTCAATTATGGTGTCTGCTTTACCCTTCTCTTCTTAATTGGCTCATTCAGGGATCGAAGTTTTTCAGAATGTTATTCTTTGTGACTGATAATTTAGATACTGTGAATTCATTTGGTTAACTTTGAATGACAGTGGAGAAAAACAGGTTGCCCATGTCGTGCTTTGGCAATAACGAGAGAATGGTATTAGGTTACTAGTGTCTCAGAACAGGTTCAAACTGTTGACATTAGCTTTCTGAAATTAACATGAAACATGCTACTAATAAAAAAAAATGACAAGAGACACTTTGCCACAGCTTCTTCTTATAATGTCTAAGAGTGCGTACAGAAAAGCAAATCCTAGTACAGAAAGAATTTTTTTTTTCTCTTTTGCAGGGTTGGTTTAGCCCTGGCCAAGTCTTTGTGTTAGATGAGTACTGTGCCCGTTATGGTGTGAGAGGCTGTCACAGACATCTCTGCTACCTTACAGAACTGATGGAACATTCAGAAAACGGTGCTGTCATTGACCCAACCCTGCTCCATTACAGCTTTGCATTCTGCGCCTCTCATGTGCACGGCAACAGGTATTTTTACTTGCAAACACACAGTGACACGTGTAGGGTTGACTTGGGAAGAGAGAAAAATGTGCTTTGCCACCATCACCTAGTAACAGATTTTAAATAGCAAGCACTTCTTGCAAGAGATGGGAAAAAACCCACAAAGGAAAAATGTACATCAATATGCTGTTGATTTAGGTTGGCTGCACTTTATGTTTCTGTTTGCCATTGAAGCCACTTGAAAGAGAAAGAAAGTAGAATATCTAGGAGATCAGAAGTTGCCTTTTAGTTCTTAGGGACCACCTAGCACTTAGGTCTGCACAGCTGAAGTGTCCTCTGTATTTCCATCATGATGTATATGTATGTCTGGGTAGGACTTGTTGACAGGTCCTTGTATACCTAATGGTCCATCCTTGCCCTTCCACTGTGGAATAAGCTTTCATTGATAAAGCAAGATAAATAATGAGGTATATAGGGAGTCTCCCCCTTAGCTCCTTCTGTGTACCGTAAGAACAGGTCCCCTTTTAGCACCCGGAGCCATTGACCTCACCTCTTGCTTTACCAAAAGGATAAAAAAAAGTCGCCTAATACAGACCCCCACAGCTATGGGCCCCTGAGTTTAAAAATCTCTCCATGTCTCCCTCCGTGTATTCTCTTAACCCTTGCTGCAGGGAACTTATTGGGGTTCCTCCCACAAAGGAGTTACCCCTTATCCCATCCCCCTTTTAGCTTGTTTCAACCATTATTCCATCTCTCTATCTTCATATTTCCTTTCATCCCATAAACCTGTGTAAGCATTCGCTAGCCTCTCAACATTACAGAGTGGTTAAGGGACTCTGAAGTCAGAGTGCTGAGTTCAAAGGAATACAAACTAACAGAGTGAGGTAGGGCAAGCGTCTTCGTCTAGTCAAGTGTCTGAGCTTCCCTGTCTGTAAGAAAGATAGAACACAGTATCTTTCCCGGAAGTCATGAATTGTCTAGGGACTAAATGCATTAGAAAGTGTCAAGTACTTAGAACACTGCCTGGCACATGATTCATCAAACAAAATGTTAACTGGTAGCTTATGTTGTCTTCAGTTTTGTTACCTGTCAAACTACCATTCCATTGTGCTCTTTATCTTCCCAACTGGTCTTCTGTCTCCATTCCCCCCATCTGCTTCTGGCTTCTAGCTACTCACTTGCCAACAAGGCTTCTTGAAATAGATTGGGTAATGACCTAACCAGTAGCCTCTTCTCCAGCTTCACCCTCCATACTCCCACTGAAAAGCTGATGCTCTGGAATTTCCAGGGGTTTGTGCTGCTCGAAACGCTGCTTATCTCCCTGATGCCGCACCGCCTCATGTCGGCTCTCCTCTCATTCATTTTTGACCACCTCCTTGTGAATAAGTTGTGTTCCTCCAGACTCCCAAGCGCAGGATAGCTCTTTTCTCACATCTGTTCTTGAACTTGCTCTTCGTTCTGAGAATTTTTCTACTTCACAGAAAAAGTGTACTTCAGAGAGCTCGCACCTTTCCACAGCGTCGGTGACCTCTCTTTTTACAGGTAACTCCAAACCAAGGACGCTCCTAAACTATAGGTCTCGATTGACCATGGACGGCTTGAATGTTCTGGCATTTTCAACCCTCTGTGTATAAAATTAAGTCTACCGTCTCACTAAACCAGCTTCTGAACCTCTTCTGGCTCCTCGCAGAGGGTGCCTGACAAAAAGTAACAAAATAAGTGCTCAATAAACATCTGATGAGTGAATGAATTACTTCACTGGTCATGTTAATATCACTTCCATAAATGGCCTATTTCCATTCATCTTTTGCTTTTACCTCCGAGACACAGTCTGTTGCCAGTGTCAGCACTGTGAGCACTCCTCAAGTTTGTCTTTTTTGTCATTTCTATTGCACTACCCTAATTTCAAGCCTTCATTTTTTTCTGGTTTATTTATTTTTATACATCTCTACTGCTATTTAAAAAAAAAATAGAGCACAAGCAAGGGAGAGGGGCTGAGGGAGAGAGAAAGAATCTTACGCAGGCTCCATGCTCAGTGCAGATCCCAGTGTGGGGCTTGATCTCAGGAAATCTGAGATCACAATCAGTCGAAACCACGAGTCTGACGCTTCTCCTGCAGAGCCACCCAGGGACCCCTCTCTGATGCTTTTTTTCTCCCTACGAAAGTCTAGCAATCACCTTCAGAATTACAGATTAACTTTTATTCTACTCCTTTACAGAAAATTTCAGTGATTGTTGTTTGATTAGGAAATTAAAAATAAGTTCCAAGCTGTATTACTAAGGTTTTCTCAACATTATTCTTGTCTGATCTACCCCGACTTCTCTCCCAGTATGCCTCCCTGCACAACCTATACCCCAGACAACTCGCTTATTCTGCATGTCTTATTTCTCTTTTTCCAAATGTGTAACCATCCTGTATCCTAAAACTCCTCGAAGAAGGCGTCACTTAACTCAAACACTAAAAACCTTATACCTGTAGTTTCCTTATGAACTTTATCATGCGTACCTACATGCTAAATCCCCACCCCCACTCCCCTGCTTCTATCGTTCTAGGTCATATTTCGAAAGCAAAATCCAGTTCTCATTCACCTGTTGTGCTCTGTAGGAGGATGGGCCACGCTGCCTTGTACCTTGTGGGCACACAATAAATATTTGTTGAGGTGAAGTTGTCACTGTTGCCATTTCTCATTCCACAGTGATTTAAAGCCAGTCCTCAGGATCTGGAACCTCATTATGGAATGCAGCCTTACTTGAGAATTAAGGGGAGATTGCAGATTGTAGTCATTTCCCATCGCCCTAAACTAAACCATCTGTACTCCATAAACTTTGGTGTTGGGGGGGTTATGGAGCAGCGACAACAGGGGACAAGTCAGGATCACTAATCAGTAGCCAACATGAGCAGCTTTCTTTCACTAAAACTGTTTATTAGCTCCTGGCTCTGTCTTACCTCCTCCTGACCAATGGATATCAAACGATAGATCTCCCAATGTTAGTTAGGCAGGACTCCGAAATGCAAGAGGCTGAGAAGGTTGTACTGAAATAGACCTCCCCAAAGACTTTTGTGTGATCAGATTATTTTCATCATTAACACTGAAAGGGATAATTAAATTGAGAACATTAAGTAGGAAATTCAGCTAATGCTTCCCCAAAACATGTGTTTGAGAGACATTTTAATGGAAAGTTACTGAGGCAACTGGGAACTGCCGCCTCGGAGGCAGCCTGGTTTGAATCTATAGGTTGCCATAGTTACTTTTATTCTGTAAAACTATTGTTTTCTTTATAATGGTACACTGTAAAGTATAATTTAAGGTGTGTTTGTGTGTCTGTGCATGTCTTATGCTTAACAGAAATCAATTTTCTAGGTTAAAATGTGTATATTTTCAGGTATCTCCGGATGGTATAGAACAAATACAAGTCAGTCTGGGATTCAACATTTAGGTCATGTGCAGCTTTAAAAAGACAGGGAGAAATGCAGTTTTATGGAAATTTGAACCTCAGTTTGAGGTAGAAGTTATCCAAGATAAGCTGAAGGGGTATGATGTTTCCTGTAATATTTAGAGTCTAACAGATGTCATTCAGAAATGTCATGCTGTGACAATGAAAGAGTAAAAAAAGACAAAAGATCACTACTTGAATCTGACTCCAAAATCTGCAAACTGACCCATATTGGGCAAATCACTTAACCTTTCCGAAACTCCGAAGTTCTCGTGTGTAAAAGGGGAAATGCTAATATGAAGATGTTATTAGAATAACAACTAATAATGTTTTTAGCTTTGCCACCCAGCCACAGAGACGTAAACTGTAAGAGGAGGAAAAACATGAAAAATAGGTAGGTAGAGCTGTAATAGTGGAAATATTTCAATGCCTGTGTAATTCTACTCTTCATTTCTTTGGCAATATAATATTTGGGTTTTAGCAACCTCGCCTCATGAAAACATGCTTCTCTTATCTGAGTCTGCAGTGCCTGATATTTATACAGACTTTTGTTAAAAATACTGTCAATGTCAAGTCCTACTTTTCTACAGTGTTTGCCATAGTCTCTCTTTATGATCGTTTTTATCTGTCAAAACGCATTCAGGGCTCGTTTTGCTCATTACCTGAGCTACCTCTGTCAAAAATTCAAAAGGAAAAAAGATTGCCTTTTGTCATTGACTGAAGTGAAGGACAGCAGTGCCGTCTGGATCTGAAATTTTTCCGGGAGCACATCCTGTTACACAGCATTGAGCACTCGAGGTGCTCTGTGCCGACCTGTCTTCTCTGAATAGCACTCGGAGTGTTTCAGGAATAAAATAATAGAGTTAAACAGAAAAGGTCTGGCTGGTACTAAGACGGAGGAAGAGAGAGAAAAAGAAAGGAAGAAAGAAAAAAGTGAGTCAAGGACAGAAACAGACACATTCCTGCAGGATGATGGCCGCACACATCCGTGAATAACACAGCCACTCACTCAGCGATCGTGCCGCTAAGGACGACAGGAGGGAGAAAGAGACTTTCAGAGACAATGCCTGACAGGGCAAAGTTCTAGGTTGATATGTGTGGTTATACATCTTGGTTTTGCTAGTCAGGCTGAGGGTGGAGAAACTAAAGCAGCAACACAAAATGGCTTTTATGTGTCAGTTTAATGTAAGCTGTAAGCTGTGTACACAATATAGTCACTGGCTGCTCCACAGTCTAGTGGGGCCACCTCATAGCCGCTGCACATCTGACAAAGGCCAGCTCAGATGCGCTATCGTTCAAGTGTAGGGATGGGATGGAATATGACTAGAGTTCATATTTAAAATAATCTCGATTTTCTGTGGACTCCAGATGATCTTACAAAGTAATAAGCAGCCTTTGGAGAATCAGTCACATTATTACACAATGATGTCTCCATCTTCACAGGTACCATTTCCTCTGACGTATCACTTCAGAAATTGTGCCTTAACTTCTTGTCTCGAATGTTAGAGACAGTGGTGCATGTTTGAGTAAAATCAGAGAGAATTGCATCAAATAGGCTCACCAAAATTCTTTCTTACCACTTTTTTTTTCTCCTTACCAGAATTTCTTAATTCTAGTCTTTGATATGTGACTTAGAGAAAATTAAGTGTAAATGTCACATGAGTTGTGAATCTTGAGACTCACTTCTGGGACAAGTGGGCAACCAGATCCAATGCCGTAAGCAAGGTTCATCTTCACATAATGTGGCGAATCAGACAGATTTCATCCTACATGCACCAAAGTGGAAGGGATAGTATAGGGATTAATGAGTGCCTTTTAAATTTACTCTGAAGGTTCTTTGTTGATTCTGTCAGAAACTAGAATAACCTCAGATCTGTCTCAGTCAAGCTTGCCCAGCAAGAACATCTATCCCCACCCAGCCTTGGGTTCAATAGTAGAACAAGGTAATTATGCCTTTCAAAGCAAGACAGACAAGGGGTGCCTGGGTGGCTCAGTCGGTTAAGTGTCTGACTTCGGCTTAGGTCATGATCTCACGGTTCGTGGGTTCGAGCCCCGCATCGGGCTCTGTGCTGACAGCTAGCTCAGAGCCTGGAGCCTGCTTCGGATTCTGTGTCTCCCTCTCTCTCTGACCCTCCCCTGCTCACGCTATCTCTCAGAAATAAATAAAACATTAAAATTAAAAAAAAAAGCAAGACAGAGAAGAACAAAGCGGGAGGTGGAAAGACTTAGTATGTTAAAATAGCACTGAGCCAGGAGTCAGAATATCCATCTTCCTGTCCCAGTTCTACTTATGAGCTCTTTCCTTTTGAGCAATTGGCCCTGTCTGAGCCTCAGTGTCCCATACGTTCATTATGAATAATTATATCAATGCCACCTACCTTATGTTTCTGGAAAACACTATGGGTCTAATGGGATAGTGGCCAAGACCTAGCCAAAAGCAGGAGTCAAGAATCCAGTCACCCAGTGTAAGTAAGTGGCCAGACTGCAACCTCAGGAATAGTTATTAAGATCACCTACTCAATTGCCTCTGTTTTCCTTCCACACCATTCATTCGCAGCACACAGCTCCTAGATTTTTCTGAAATAATGCATAAAGGAGCCCACTGAAGGTAAATCGTTAAGGAGGAGACCAGGCAAAGGTGTTATTGAATATGTGTTAGAACATAAGTCAGGTTAACCAAAGAAGCGAGAGCTACACCAGCTTTCTTTACACATGGGACCTTTAGAGCCTTCTTAGCATCGAGAATCAGGTGTGGAAAAGTTTGAGATCTTGAGTTGGATTTCCATGTAACTTTCTAATATACTAAAGGGTTTTCTTTTTTTTTAAAGAAGATAATATGTAATGCAATTACATAAAAACAAAAAGCTATCTGTGCACATCTGTACCATTTACTAGTACTCTTGCCAGTTCAGGTTTTTAGATCTATGTTGATGCACAAAACAAAATTGAGCTATTTTTCTCCCTCTCTCATAGTGCTTTTATTGGGATGTGGCATCCGCATTATCATAGATAGACATATGTAATGAGTTTGGGAACTTCCTAGCTTGTTATGTATAGATGTCAAATGACTTAACTTTTTAAAAATTATCAAGGGGTACCTGGGTGGCTCAGTCGGCTGAACATCCAACTTCAGCTCAGGTCATGATCTCACGGTTCATAGGTTCAAGCACCATGTCGGGTTCTGTGCTTACAGCTCAGAGCCTGGAGCCGGCTTTGGATTCTGTGTCTCCCTCTCTCTCTACCCCTTCCCCATTCAGGCTCTGTCTCTCTCTTTCAAAAATAAAATTAAAAAACATTTAAAAAATATCAATAACTCCTCTTTAAAACCATCTGGGCTTTGAAGACTTCTAGGTGGAAAGATTTTTACATATCACATTATTAATTAATTTTGTAGTTAACTATCCAGGCTTTCCATCTATCTTTGGAGTGACTTTTGTCAAGTTATGGCTTTCTAGAAAATAGTGCTTTTTACCTAAGCTTTCAAATGCATTGATACTAAGTTCAAGTCGTTCTCTGTACTTTTTGCTCTGCCTACTTTTTTGTTCATTCTAATATTGTTTATTTTTACCTTCTCTTTTAACCCCCTCAATCCATCTTGCCAGAACTTTTGTAACCTTTATTAGTCTTTTCAAAGTAGTAGATTTTGGCTTCATTGAACTATATACTACTCTTTTCCCCTTTCATTAATTTTTTAAAAAAATAAATGTTTTAGAAAAATAATTTTCTAAAGAAAGAAACCAACATTGGCACATTGCTGTTAGCTAACCAGCATTTCTTTACTGGATTTCAATAGCCCATTTTTTTTATTTCCTTTTTTTTTCCCCTTGTTCCAGGGTCCAACTCAGGATGCCATACGTTTTGCATTCAGTTGTCACGTCCGCTCTGATCTGTGGGAGTTCCGTTTTTTCTGGTTTTTCACTACCATGACTGTTTGGGGGAGTTCTGGTCAAGTGTTTTGTCCGATGTCTCTCGGTTTGGGTTTGTGGGACATTTTCATGATTAGACTGACGTTATGGGTTTTTAAAGAGATGAAATACTCCCTCATCTCAGGTGGTCCATGATACCCCCAGGATGTCACTGGTCGTGTTCACTGGGATCACTTGGGAAAAGTGGTGTATGTAGGTTTCTCCACTATAAAGATATTGTTTTGCTTTCTCTAGACACTAGTATTTGAAAACAAATCACTGAGTCTAGCACACACTCGACCGGAGAGTGCCACTTTCCTGGAGGAAGGACCAGCTAGCTGTATTATTTGGAATTCTCCTGCAAGGAAATGTGTCTGTTCTCTATTTACTTTGTCAACCATTATGTATATTAACCTGGATTCATAGGTACTTTCTTTATACTTTGGGTTATAACCTGATGCTGCTTTATTTTGCTCAAACGGTTCTAGCTTGAGCCTTTGAGAGCTCTTTCAGACTGACTCCCTGTGATATGCACCCTCCCTTTTTCTTTTTTTTTTTAAAGCATTTTGTTATTTTCTGGTACTAAGCCATGCTCTGAGCTCATCTTACATTTTTCCCGTCTGGTAAGTGGAAAGCTGTAGCTGCTGCAGTGGTTTCTTTTTTCTACTTCTGCCACTTCTTGTTTTGTATATTTTGAGACTGTGTATTAGGTACATTCAAGTTTAAGATTGTTAAATCTTCCTAGGAATGGAAATTATTGTCATTATTTAATAATGACCCTTTTTACAACTAATGCATTTTGCATTCAAGTTTATTTAGATGATTAACAATGCAGCCTTCTTTTGGTATTTGTCTGATACTTTTAGCCATTCTGTATTCTTGTGTTTTAGTGTATTTTATAAATAGCAAGTAGATTTTGATTTAATTCTCCAATATGATGTTTTCTGTATTTTAATCAGTTTAGTCCATTTACAGTTATGTGTATTGCTATAAATGTACCTATTTCTACCATTTTATTTTGGCTTTTCTTTTTTCGGTTCATGTTTGTAAGTTTTTTGTTTCTTTCTTGCTGTCTTGTTTCATCCAGGTTCTTTTCTTCTAGTTTATTTCCCCCTCAATAGTTTACATTTTCCAACATTTGAGATTTTACCGGGCATGTTGCTAAACTTTTAAAGTTTTATGCTAATCAACACATTTCTTCTCCTTCTAAAGAGTAGAAAGACCTTAGAACATTTCACTCCAGCCACACACCCTTCCTCTCTCACATGCTTCTATTGTCTGGTATTTTAATTGTATCCTTGTTTATTTGTTTTATATTTTACACTCAATACTTGCTTAGATTTAGAATTTTTCCTTTTTTCCTGAAGTACATCTTTTGACATTTCCTGTAGCAGAGCACTTATGGGTAGCGAATTTTTTATTTGGAACTGTGTTTGTTTCTTCTACATTTTTTAAAGAATATTTTGTTAAGTAAACAGTTCTGGATCCACCTTTACTTTCAGAACTTTGAAGATAATACTGCATTCTCTTCTGGCTTCCTTTGTTACCAGTAAGAAAGCTGTTGGCATTCTATTGCCAGTCTTTTGAGGGGGATTTATCTCTCCTCTCTGGAGACTTTCAAGATCATTTTGTTCATTAGTGTTTTGTGGGTTTGCTATAACCTGTCTACATGTGGACTTCTTTTCATGTATACTGTTGGGGGTTCCTGTGGATTTATGATCCATGTACCTTGATACTGAGTCAGTGCAGATTTCTTTGAATTTATCTTAATTTGGATGTGAAGATCCATATTTCCCATCTTTCTGGAATTTTGTTATCTCCTTAAATATTGTTTCTCCCCTAATCTCTTTTCTAAAACTGCAAATAACCATATACGAGGCATTTATCTTCTATATGTCTTAATGTCTGTAATACATATTCTACTTCTTTCTCCAGCTGCATTCTGGGTGATATTTTCAGTTCTGTCTTCTAGTTCAGAACTTGGCAGAGTTTTTCTATAAAGGGCCAGATAGTAAACAATAAATATTTTGGAGTTTGTGGGCCATCTGCTACAATTGTTCAACTGTATGTTTTAGTGCAAAACCCGCCAAGAGGAACATGTACATGAATGTGTGGTTTGTGTTCTAATAAAATTTTATTCATAAAAACAAATGGTGGATTGTGCTCTGCCAACCCTTCCTCTACCTCATTCTCTCTTTAACGAGGACATCTACTTTTTAACCCACTCATTGAATTGTTTGTTTCAATTATTAAATTTTTTTAGTTCTGGAAATTTCTATTTGGTTCTTTTTTAAATCTATTTGATCTTTTTTTTTTCTTTTTCTTTTTTTTTTTGATAGAGAGAGACAGAGAACGCACACATGCACAAGCTGGGGAGGGGCAGAGAGAGCTGGAGAGAGAATCTTAAGCAGGCTACACTCAAGCAGTGCAGGGCTCGATTGCAGTCCTGTGAGATCAAGACCTGAGCTGAAATCGGGAGTCATCCAGTCAGCCACCTAAGCCACTCTCACACCCCCGTTTCATCATTTTTGAACCTCTCTGATTTGATTCTTGGTTTTTATCCCTCCCTCCTTTCCCCCTTCTACCTTTATAATTATTCTAATCAATTTCAGAAACTAAATTTTCTAGGTGTTTATATTTTGTTTCTGGTGACATTTTTGCCATACTCTCTGTTTTCTTGCTCAAATAGCATTTTTTTAGTAAGCATGTGTATTCGAAATTAATCTGTGAGAACTCTACAAGACCTGGCGTGAGAGTACTTTCATTTAAAGAGCATGTGCTCTTGCTTTTCCTTGGTGATAGAGGTGCTACTGGAGCTACTTAAGTTTCTCATCTTGGGGTTTTCTTGTTTGCACGGGTAGTACCCAGTGTAATGAGGTCCGGCGTACGGTTCATATTCTCAGGGAACACACTCTGTAGATGTTGTAGAAACAGAAAGACTTCCTTGTTGGCTCCCCCTTACAAGAACACTGATTCTTTCTGGCCCATCCTTTAACTGATAGTACAGCCCATTCATGGGCCCCGGCTTTGCAGGAGTCTCTGGCTCAGTGGCCCGTGGGGTGGCTGGCCTGGTGGCGTGTTCTCTTGAACATAGCTGAAAAGCCTCCGTGGTGTCGGCCTTTCCCTCCAGGGCAGCCCTGTTATTCACATTCACTCCTACTTTGTTTCAGTTTCTGGTTCATTTTCATTTTCCTGGCTTTGGGAGAATTTTCTTTTTAACTTTCTTATAAGTACAGCACAACATTTAACTTCTGCATGCTTGTTACAACTTCTGCAGCGGTTAGGTGTTTTGTAGTGAAAAGGGGTCTTTTGGAGTATCAAGTCAGTCCACTATACTAGAAGCAGAAGAGTCACATAATAAAATTGCACTTTGGAAAAAAATGTTGGAGCATGTTGAGTATGGAGAACCTGTCGGGACTCTCTNCCCAGGGCAGCCCTGTTATTCACGTTCACCCCTACTTTGGTTTCAGTTTCTGGTTCATTTTCATTTTCCTGGCTTTGGGAGAATTTTCTTTTTAACTTTCTTATAAGTACAGCACAACATTTAACTTCTGCATGCTTGTTACAACTTCTGCAGCGGTTAGGTGTTTTGTAGTGAAAAGGGGTCTTTTGGAGTATCAAGTCAGTCCACTATACTAGAAGCAGAAGAGTCACATAATAAAATTGCACTTTGGAAAAAAATGTTGGAGCATGTTGAGTATGGAGAACCTGTCGGGACTCTCTTCAGAGTCTCTGCTTCCAGTTCCTCCTGATGAAACGCTTTCATCGTCTGTTACATCTCACCTCCTCTGAAAATCCGTGCTACCTCAAAGCTTTGTAACTGTACGTCACTTTGTATAGTTTGCCCTTCTTCACTGTAACTGTACGTCACTGTCTGGTTTTTCTTTTAGTGCCTTTCCCTGTTTTAAACTCTGTTGGAGCAGGAGACATTTCTGTTGTGATATTTTCCCAGCACCTAGGCAGGTACTCGATGAATATTGAGTAAGGAACTGAATGATACTGGGCCATCTGTTTACAAATTTTACAGGTGAAATATTGGAGCACTTGGTAAAGTAGAGTTCACAGTTAAATACTGTTCTTAATGAATCAAATGCAATGATATTTATGACCAGCAGACTCTGTGTAAGCCATAAAGATTGTATCACTTTACCACACAGAAATTAATACGTTAAAACAATGAAATACTCTTTTTCTGTATAAAATTGAAAATGATTATAACAAACGATAAAGACCACAGCTGATGAGGTTGCAGGGAAATAAATCATTTCATGCTCATTGGTCACAGCGTAAAGTGGTAAGTACTTTCTTAAAAAGCAATTCGGGGGGGTGCCTGGGTGGCTCAGTTGGTTGAGCATCCAACTTCAGCTCAGGTCATGATTTCACGGTTCATGGGTTCAAGCCCCACATCAGGCTCTGTGCCGACAGCTCGGAGCCTGGAGCTTGTTTCACATTCTGTGTCCATCTCTCTCTGACCCTCCCCTGCCCGTGCTGTCTGTCTGTCTGTCTCTCTGTCTCTCTCTCTCTCTCTCAGAAATAAATAAAACAATAAAAATAATTTTTTAAAGCAATTTGGTAGTATGGATCACATTTCGGAAAATATCATTACGTTTTTACATGTCTTAGCTTGGGCTGCCATAAAAAAATTCCATCAGTTGGGTGGCTTAAACATTAGAAATTCATTTTCTCACAGTTTTGGAGACTAGAAGTCAGAGATCAAGGTGCCCATGGTCAGGTTCTGGGGAAGACTTGTCCTGGCTTACAGATGACATCCTCTCCCCCCTCCCCCACCATGTCCTCCTATAACAGAGAAAGAGAAGTCTCACTCTTCCTCTTCTTAGAAGGCCACCCATCCTATCAGTTTAGTGTCCCACCCCTATGACTGACCTCTTTTAACCTAATTACCACCTAAAAGTGTAGTGGTGGTTACTCCAAATATAGTAACAATGGGGTCTAGGACTTCAGCATACAAATTTTTATTCATGGTGGACACAGTTCAATCCATAGTACCACTTATCCAACAATGTACTTTCAAGGATTTAACCTAAAGAAGCAATAAGCGACAAATTAAAAATATCATAGTGTAAGATTATGTACACATAAGAGTATAAGCATTGGGCACCTGGGTGGCTCAGTTTGTTAAGCATTCGAGTCTTGATATAGGCTCAGGTCATGATCTCACAGTACGTAGGTTCAGACCCTGCCTCGGGCTCCACATTGGCAGTATATGGAGCCTGCTTGGGATTCTCTTTCTGCCCCTCCCCTGCACGTGCATACGTGCTCTTTCTCGTTCTCAAAAAGCTTTTAAAAAAAATGTACTCTATATATTGTAGTATACATGATAGGAAAAAATAGAGGAAAGAGTCTAAATTCTAATGAAATATTGGGTAAGTTATGGCACATCCATAACATGAAATATTAAAAAGCATAAATTGGGGGGGTGGGAAGCACCCAGGTGGCTCAGTCGGTTAAGCCTCCGACTCTTCTTGATTTCGACTCAGGCCATGAACTTGCAGTTTCATGAGTTCAAGCCTTGCACTAGGCTCTGCACAGGCAGTAAAGAGATGCCTTGGGATTCGCTCTCTTTCTCTGCCTGCCCCTGCCCTACTCACGCAGACTCTATCTTTCTCAAAATAAATAAATAAAACTCAAAAAAATGTTCTCGAGCATAAATTAGGATACTTAAATGATGTGAGAAGATGTTTATAGTTCATTACAAATAAATTCAAATTATAACTATGTATAGATTTAAATTGAACAAAAACAGGAATTATATTTACAAAATGATTGGGACACATAAAGAAATTTTTATTTTTTCTTTATGGTTTTCTGAATTCTTCTCAATTATGTACATATAGACTTGTAATTAAAATTTTTTTTATATATTTTTTTTAACATTTGTTTATTTTTGAGAGACCAAGGGTGAACAGGGGAAGGCAGAGGGAGAGAGGGAGACCCAGAATCCGAAGCAGCCTCCAGGCTCCAAGCTGTCCGCCCAGAGCTCACGAACAGTGAGATCATGACCTGAGCCAAAGTTGTCCACTTAACCAACTGAGCCACCCAGGCACCCCTAAAATATTGTTATTTTTACTAATATTGGGTATGGGGCAAAGATAACCTATCAAAGAACACTACCAATCTTAATACTCTTTATTTTCATTTAAAAATCACCTTGCTATTTTATTTCTATTAAATTCTAGAGTTCTATGCAATCATGATTTTAGTTTTGTTTCAGGAGAGCCCAGTTATCGAACATCTTGATAATGGCCCGTGACCTGTTCATTACTGAACACAAAAACTGAGTCGCAAGATCACATATCTTCATAGAGTCGGAAACTTGCTTTCTTTTTTCAATAAGTATCTCTTTTTTAAATAACCTCCAAAGAAAACAGACTGCAGTTGGAACTTCAAATAAGGGATGGATTCAGAGGGAGGAGTGTTTAGAAAGATGATAGGATTTTTCATTTTCATTTGCAAAATATTTTTTGCAACTGCTAGAAAGTGCTGCTTATATGTCAATGAACATAGGGGTCAAATTAATTTCTTCTGAATATTTAAAATATCAGGTGAAGTGACACTGATTTATGTGACCAATAATATTACCATCCAAATGAGATCTCATTTTGTATGAAACAAGAAGTTTTCTAAGTTAGGGAACAAAATTGAGAGATTATTGTTTTCTCCCTCTTCTTCCATTGTTTCTTATTCTTGTGCTGTGTCTCTCTCTCCTTCTTATTCTGTTCACAATGGATATTGGTGGGAATTACATGAAGTGCAAAGTGACTTTGGCCTGCTGTGCCGCAGGCCCAGTTGACAATTCCAAAATGCGACTCTCCAGGTGTCTCTCCCCTTCTCACTTTGTCCAGAGGAAGCTAAGGTCCTACATTCATCATAGGAGTTGGCACGTGAAAAGAAGCCTCTAAGAAACTCAGAAGCACCATGAACTTTGTTATCTGCCCTGTCATTGCTTACAAATTTCCTTTTGCTACAAGCCACCAAACTGCTGGGACATTATTTGATGAACTTGTGGCAGGGAGGGGGATTGTTGGTGAAGGAAATCTCTCTCATCATTTTACCAGACTTTTCTATACAGTGGTAACTCCGGGTATCTTTCTTCAACCCACAAGCTTCCCGAGCACTTTCTTGCAAGCGATATGCAGACTTCTACAGATTCTGAAACCACGGATGATTTTATCCCTCAAGTATCTAGAGTTTGTCCAGCTGAGAAAATGATTGAGAAAATAACCATAGAATGAATATGTTACAATTTTCATTAAGTAACACTCATTGGCACTAAAGGATTCTTTTGAGGTGGGAGTTGTGCAAAGATCCCATGATCAAATAACTTTGAAAAGTGATGTGAAAGTTAAACAGATTTCTTTACTATCAAATTTTGCAAACACCTTAACATGCCTTGGTTATATCATGGGCCCCCAGCAAGGTCTCATAAGTTGTATTGTTCAAAAGTCCTTGGGTCTCAGGATCATCATTTTTAAAAACCTGTTAGCAATCAGATGAAATGGATATTAAAATTAGTTTTTATCAGTCTTTGTGGGCCTCTGAAAGTTTGTATTATACTGGGAAAGAGCACCATAAAATGTGTGAACTATAAACTGTTCAAGGGAAGTGAAGCTATGAAGTTAAACCATATTTAAATATTTAAGCAGATTCCCTCATCGATATTTGCTCTTTGGCTCCAATGCCTGACTCTGCAACCCATTTTTCACACTTTTCTTTTTAGATCTTTCTTGAAATATGTAATAATTCTTACCTTCACAGAAACTAATTTCTTACCTGAACTACCCCCAAAAACCATCAAAGATAATAGAGTTGGGTTATAATACTATCTCTCTCTCTTGTTTGTGAGTTGTCTTTGAAAAACATCCTTCTCAAGGGTGCCTGTGTGGTTCAGTCAGTTAAGTATCTGACTTTGGCTCACGTCATTATCTCAGTTTGTGAGTAGAAGCTCTGCGTAGGGCTCTGTGCAGACAGCTCAGAGCCTGGAGCCTGCTTCAGATTCTGTCTCCTCCTCTCTCTGCCCCAACCCTGCTCGTGCACTGTCTCCCTCTCCCTCTCTCTCTGAAATATAAATATTTAAATTTTTTTAAAAATCCTTATCAATTTAGAACTTATTTTCTACTTGTCACCGAAAGAGTGGGTGGTAATGACAGGATGTCCAGTATACAGTACAGATTCTGCGTGTTTTAAAATGCCTAATCTTCCCAATTGAGGAATAACACAAGTTATAAAATCCATTGTAAGATCCTACATTGTTAATGCAGGAATTTAATAAAATTCATTTGTATAAGGCCTTAATATGTATAGGAACTCTTTTTGGATGAATCTGCCTTTCCAAAAAAGGTTGTGTGTGTGTATATACTTGCGAATGTGCCTGCATGTGATCCCTTCTCTGAGAGCACACTGCAACACCAAAGCAAATGTAAGGGGAGGCTCTTTAGCATCAGAGGCAGAAGATTCCATTGTATCAATTCTTTATTTTAAAGAA
The DNA here is from genome assembly GCF_008692635.1 of Crocuta crocuta. NCBI lineage: Eukaryota > Metazoa > Chordata > Mammalia > Carnivora > Hyaenidae > Crocuta > Crocuta crocuta. Next base: position 1,962,445 of record NW_027531893.1, read on the forward strand.
TTCTATCAAGTATAATTAACATAGACCCAACCACTTGGTGTTTATTTGCTTTTTACATAATGCCAGAGGGAAGCTCTATGTCATAACTTGCTTGTGTCTGTAATTAAAGGAAGTGCATCTACTATAAAACTGTATTTTATAATTTGTTCATATCTTAAACTTTCACGGAGCAGTGTTCTTAAAACCATGTGACTTCATTAACTGCAGGCCCCAGGAAATAGAAGGAAAAATTTAAATCTTGATACATGAGAACATCCTTCTGTGTCACTGGAACGGCTTTAATATTTAATTATCACTCATAGAATTAAGCCCCAGTTAACATTCGAATCAGAATATTGGCCTTTTGTTTTAGAAGTTTCAATAACCATATTTTAACATCCTCTTTTCATCAGTGTCAAAGAGGCATTATTTATTTTACTTTTTAGTGTCTTCGTGGGGGAAGGGGATTCTGTTCTTGAAATTTAAAGCAAATGATTTCACTAATTAAAATAACAGGTGAATACTAAAAATGTTCTGCTAGTTGTAAGTACAACTAGCTTTTTTTTAGAGATCCTTTTACCCAGAATATTTATCTATAGTTAATTACTGTTCTGTTTGTTCGTCAAAAAATTTCCTGTTTTACCCACTGTTGTAGGATTTAAAACAGTCCAAATAACCTAATACTAATATAGAGTCTAATACATATAATAAATATACTCATTATATAATCTATAATACTAATGTATAAAATAATCTAATAAGCAGTAGTATTTTTGATATCACTAATTCATGAAATTTTATAATCTATAGCTGGTATTTTTATATTCTGTGTATCACTTATTCATGTCTTTAGCACTTGTGTATTGAACATCGATCTGCCAGCTCCCGCTCTAGGTAGCAGGGTTGCAGCACAAAGTAGGCAGATAATAAGAACAAATAAGTGTATCATGTGTGGGTGATGGCGGTGTGCACAGTGAGCAGAACAAAGCATATTACAGGAGAAGAGACCTGTGGGAAGGGGAGATGACACCTTCACCTCAGGTGGTTCCAGATACCTTCGCTGACCCTGAGTTCTGTCAGTTGAGATGAGAAGGGAGTGCGCAAGCCTTGCAAGACTAGAAAAGACCTCCCAGGCAGTGGGAGCAGCATATGCAAAGGCCCTGAGACAGAGCATGTGTTCTGTGTTTGAGGGCTAACTAGGAGGCCATCTCCAGGGTAGGGATCTGCTGTGAGGGATAGAGAAGATCAGAGTGTAAGCGTGAGGAGAGGGGATCCTAACAGGTCTTGCAGAGCATTATAAGGGTTTTGGCTTCTGCAATGACTTGTTAGCATGACAGGGTATGACTCATACTTGGAAAAGGCTCATAGTGTGTTGCCAGGACTCTGACATAGAAAAGACCAGAAGAGGGAGACCAAGGAGGCTGCAATCATACCAGGATGTGTTTTAAAAGAATAACTGACAGAAACTAGTTTACAAGCTAAGTTTGTAAAGCTATTATTTTAAATTTCTATTACCTTGGGTCTATTAGATGAATGTTCATAAAATATAACTGGTTTTAAGTTTTTCTTAAAGCTGCTTTCTGCAAGTACAAATTTTAGAACTGCCTTTGTTGACTTTTTGTTAATAGAGTTACTAATTCAGTGGCAGCTATTTTTTTAAGTATATTTATTTTTAGAGAGAGTGTACTTGAACAGGGGAGGGGCAGAGAGAGAGAGAGAGAGAATCCCAAGTGCATGAAGCCCCACCTGGGGCTTGATTTCATGAACTGACCAACTGTGAGATCATGACCTGAAATCAAGAAGTCAGGTGCTTAACTCAGCCACCCAAGCGCCCTGTAGGTATTTCAAATTTTATTAATTTTTATGCTCACTGCCTTATGTAAGTAATATAGAAAATGTCTGATGTAAGTGAGTATGTTTGAAATATTCCACATTACTTCTCAGATATAGTTTCTATTTTTTAACACAGATCCTTTTTTTCCTCTTTATTATTTTCTGTGAAAACATCGAGGAAAGAGAATAAGATGTGGGCACTAAAAGCCCTGGATTTGGAATGCAAGAGACCTAGGTTCAAGTCCAGGCTCCCGCACTTATAAGCTGTATGGCCTTGGGAAAGCACCTCACCCCTTGAGCCTCAGCAGCCTCCTGTTTTGGAGGCGGTAGAATGGATTGCTGTGAGCATCTTATGTTATGCATATAAAACAACTAGCACAATACCAGGAGCATGTTAAGAATTTTGTTACTGAGAATTGCTATGTTTGTTTTATTTTTTTTTTTTTATATTTTTTATTTATTTCTAGGAGAGAGAGAGAGAGACAGCGTGAGCAGGGGAGGGTCAGAGAGAGAGGGGGTCACAGACTGAAACAGGCTCCAGGCTCTGAGCTGGCAGTCAGCACAGAGCCCGACGCGGGGCTTGAACCCACGAACCGTGAGATCATGACCCAAGCGAAAGTCGGACGCTTAACCGACTAAGCCACCCAGGCGCCCCGCTATGTTTGTTTTAATAACGACCATGACAAGGAAGATCTGATGACACAGAGGTATTTGCATTTACTGGGAAGAATAATTTTAGAAGGAGCCCTTAAATGCAGCTAAGTTATTTGTTCCCAATCACTTAAGTATAGATGCCCACTCCATATACCTAATATCATACGTAGTCTGTTATACGCCCTAAAGGTGTATAAATAAGGACAAGTCCAAAATACTACTGTGTTCAACTTGTCAGATGTGTGTACTTAATTAAAGAATAAGCTCATTAAAATGGCAGCCCTTCACTGTGTCTAACAGTCTTTATCTTAGTGAAAGTTGACACAAGTGATATTCCCCTGACTTACCTTTCTCACTTTTCATCACCTAAACCCCTGGCTCTGTTGTGTCAGGTAGGCAAGGTGCCCCAGTGAAATTAAAATGGCGGGATGACTTGCCATATCCCTGTGAATCACAGTCTCCTTTGACAGTTGAAGCAAGGTTGATTCTAACATGACCGTGTGGTATCTGCCAAAGAACAAAGCCAAAGAACTGTATCAGTCATCACAATACTAAATATAAGTTCTTTGCCCTTTTTCATCAAGTTTGCATAGATATATTTAGTGAAATACCCACCCACAATGTGGTGTAAGTTTTAGTGCTCTCTGTGTAATAACATACCATAGCTATAGTTTTCCTCTGAAAGCTCAAATTCCCAAGTTGATGATTTGTATAGAACTCTCCACTTGAACTTTGTGATTATTGTTCTTATTCTTGAGTGATAATCTGGGTTTTTGTGTTATCATTTGCTCAGGGGATATTTACTCTGAAGTACTATGTAGAAAAAACCCATTATATCACAAATATATAACAAATTATTTAAAAACCTTAGGATTAGCTCACAGTTCATTGTTTTATAATTTATAGATCAGACTTTCTTTTCTTCTTCCTAAAAAATATTTGAAAGACCAATATTTGCCATCAGTTTTTCTGGAGTTCACAATGAAAATACATTCTGATGGAATGTATTATTCTGTGAAATTAAATAATTGATGTTTCCCTACTTAGGGAGGAAGTATAATTATAGGATTTTCAAAGCATAAATTCTAGCAGCATGTGAGTTTCTGAAATAACAAATTATTTACTCTATAATGGAAAAGAAATTTTTAGACTTAAGTGATGCCTTGATATGAATAAAAGGTCTTTATGTCATTATGATTCAGGTATAACTTTAAAATTAACTGCTTTTATCCTAATTGAGTAGTTGCAAGCATCAAGGATACACACACACACACACACACACACACACACACACACACACACACGTTTATATATACATAAAACAAGAGTGGGAGAACGAAATAAAATCTTTTTGGGAAAAGTTATATGAAACGTTTTCATAATCATTTCTACCTATTTTATACATAAGCATTGAAAATTAGTTAAAATTATAAATATATACGTCTTTAGGAACTAAAATCTAATCTTTAGAAAAATAAGCAATTTGAGGAAGAAATGGTTAGTGTTAATTATCAAATGCAAAAGAGGAATTTTGTTGAAATATATGCTTTTTGCATATGAGATTAATGTCTTTCGCTTTGCATTAACTAAGTTAAAATACGTATGTTCAAAATTTTTGATGGTGTTACCCAAGCAGATACTTAAACTGATATAGTATAAATTCTAAATCCATTGTTCATTAGAAATATTTTATACTTTTAATTCCGATCTTAGTAAAAGATGTCTGTAGAATCTTCACTATTACTTCTAAAAATTTTAATGAGATCTTGCCTTGATTCCATAGGGATATTTGGCTAAGCACAAAAATCTTGAAACATAGATGGTCTGTCTTCTCTATATGTTTTTATTCAAATATTTGTTTTTAAATAAACTTAAATTTAAATGTGCCCACACACTTAAATAAACAAAAATATGGTGCAATAAACCACTACATGTATTCAAAATTTCTATGGTTTTTCAACAATTAAAATTAAATCTCCAGTTTCACATTAGCTTAATTTTTATTTGGAAGGAAAGCAGTTATTTTAGTTTGTGTTCAGTATGCTTTTATAATATTTCTATCCAGGGGATGTTTATTCAATTTGCCAAATGTTTGGTGCCACTATGAAACACTTTTCACAGTCATTCTCAAGGACTAATCATTGTTTTCTGTAGATCTGGAAAAATATTTATTATAATCCTTTACCTTGAAGGCTGTCAAAGCAGAATAATTCCATTGTATTCATTCCAGGTTAAAATATGAAGCAAATGGCTATAAATACCTCTTTTAAATAAATAGCTACTATAGGTGCAAGTAATATGTATACTGTGGATCAGTATACATTGTCCTTAATTGTTCTTCAGGGAAATACAAAGATTACACACACACACACACACACACACACACACACACACACACACACAC